>NC_057861.1:401953814-402256314 GCF_019393635.1 Dromiciops gliroides
AAGAAAGAAAGAGAGAGAGAAAATCAAACTTGAAAGCTGCCTTCACCATGAAGCTTTTCCCCTTCCTATTCTCTCTCAAGGTGAAAAGTGTTTTCTCCTCAAATTTCTTATAGCACTTTGCTTGTTTCACTTTTGCCCCATCAGGTTTTTCCTTGTATTATTCTTATTTGTATGCAAGTAATTTATATACCCTTCACCCTTATTATATGGTAAATTTCTTGAGATTCTAGATTAAAGTGAAGCCTGAAGTTTCATTGACTGAAAGGGTGTGAGTCCAGCAGGAGTCTATGGAAACTGAACTGGGGTAAAAAAAAAAATAGGAGTATTGTGCAGACTCAAATCCACATCAAGAACTTGCAGAGCTCAGACCAGAAGGGCAATGACCAGTTTTTGTCCTGAACCAGACCACTCTAGGAATACTGTAATCTTGCCAGTCTCTAGACTGATCTGTCACTTAGATCTTGGAATAACAATACTCAGTGCTCCAAGAAAACAGAAGGACTCCCAGGGACAAAAGCTCAGCCCAGATATTCTCCCAGAAATGTACAGAGCCTGGTATTAACGTAAAATTTGAAGTCAGGAAGTAGACTAGAAGAATGAGCAAAGAAAGAATCCCACCTTAAAGAGCTATTGTGATCAGGATACTCAGAGAGAAAACTACAGAAGAGAATGACTACAAAACATCTACAAGCAAAGCCTCAAATCTCCAGGTTCAAGTTCAAGAGATGAAAGCAAGAGCTTTTTTTCTTTTTCAAAGAGCTTAAAAAGATTTTTTTTAAAAACCAAGTGAGAAAACTAGAAGAAATAAAATAGGAAAAGAAAGGAGATCTAGGGAAGATAGGCAATTAAAACATTTTCTTTACAAAGGGTATGTTTTGCTGGGCATGGTGGCACACACTTATAATTCCTTCTCCATGGGAGGCTGACACTGGTGAATCACTTGAATTTAGGAGTTCTGAACTATGGTAGGCTAAGTTGATTAAGTGTCTATACTTGATAGTGCAGCAACAATAAGACAAGTTCCTTCCTTGAGTTGGGGAGGTCCTGGGACTCCAGGCAAAGTCATTTAAGATCTTCTACCCTCAGTTTCATTATCTGTAAAATGAGAGGGAAATGGATTTGATGGCCACCAAGGTCTCTTCAAGCTCTGAATCTATGATCCAATGGCTAAATTCTATCTTGCAGAAGGATAGATAGAGCTGTTTAAGTATGGATGATGGTTTCCTTCTAATTAAGGTAGTAAGAAATTCAGAAAAATTTCATGTTTATTCACTGATGTGTGACTTCAAATCACTAGTTTCGCTTTACTAATAGCAAAAAGAGAATGATCAGTTGATTGTGAAAAAGAGAAGTAAACAAAGGAGGGAGAGCTATCTAGGGAAAAACCTCAAGCGATACTCCAGTTCTCTCCTCCAGCAGTGGTTCTTTTAAGATAACCTTGATCTTTCCCCATTTCTGTTCACTTTCACTCTATTGTTTTCTCTCCCACAGAGAAAAGTCACTTTGTTTCGATACAATTAAGCTTTTTAAAGCTATTGCCTTAAAGTAATCTCTAGTTAGGACATTGTTTCCGTGACTATTTTACTTATACTCTTGTGGCAAAGAATGTGCCTCTCTGAATTGATAGAAGGAATGTCCTCATCTGGAGGTACCAATGAAATCACAGATCCAGTCAGTTGCTATCCCTATCCCTTGAAGATATTTGCTTTAGTTTTTTTTTTTTAATTCAATTATTCCAATCCCTGAGACATTAATACATTTCGATTTTGTTGCTTTGGACCTAATTTGCTCGTATAGATAGATAATCATGTTCTTTGTTGGCTGGGATGATTTGAGGTCAAAATATATGCTTAATTTGCTGAGTAAGAATCTGTTTTCTCTCTCTAAACTGTGACTGATTTAAATGATTCTCAAGTTTTCTGGCTTTTCAAAAAGCCATGTGCCTTATAAAAAGCTAAAGAAAATGGCCATCTGTTTTACTGCAGTGTGCCTAAAGCACCTCTCATTCTACAAAGTAAACAGAAAAAAATTATTTTTTCTTTTGTGAAATCATTCATTCTTCACATATGTGGAAATTAGGTGCCTTTCAATCAGAAAGCAATGATTCCTGCCATTGACATTGTATTTCACAGTTTAAAAAAATGGAATTCATTTCACCCTCACATAAATCCTATGGGGGGGGGGGGCGGAGTAAGTACTGTGAAGAATGCCCTATTGCTGACAAAGCAGACTCAAGGGGAAAACAAATTAGTCCAAGGTTTACAGGGTAATAGAGTCAGGGACCTGATCTAAGTTCCCATAGCTACAAATGCCACTCGACCTTTTCAACTACACCATTCAGTCTCTAGGAAAAAGTGACCTTTTATTGGACCTGTGATTTCATTGATGTAAAGAAACTCTACCCATGCAAGTGACTTTGTTCCAGAATATACGGCCAATTTAAGTCCAAGGCCACTTCTAGCCAGAGCGCTATCCATTTATGTCACTAAATTATCTAGACTCTGGTTCCACTTCTAATTTAATAAACTCCAGCTCATTCTTCACATTCATTTTGTTGTTGTTTGTTCAGTCATTTCAGTCGTGTTTGACTCTTTGTGACCCTATTTGTGGGATTTGAACTCAGCAAATTGAGTCATCCTGACCAGGCCCCACACTCTACTGCACCACCTAGCAGGCCAGGCAGTCATATATTTTCATTTACTCTTTTAAAATTGCTATCATAATGAGCTCTTGGGGGGAAATAGTGAATCATCAAATGTGGTTTAGACATCTTTGTGTAATATTGACATCTTCATTGCTAACAGAATTTATATAGCTAGGTGCTTTACAATAATTCAAAAGATATACACCTGAAATAACAATCTTACATGGATAGAAGGCAACATAGATTTTTGAAAAAAGATACATACAAGTAATGCAACTGTAAATCCTCTTTATTTTTTTCCCCATTCTTCCAGATGGAAGCTGAAATGGAGTAGACCCTGGGGAATCCTATGCTCTTTACAAAGGGAATCTCAATGATTCTTTGAAAATTCCATTGAGAGATAAGGGATGGGCAGTTGACTCTAAAGGCATCACCTCAGGCTCCAGAGAGGAAGCTGATTGGGGAGACAAAAGAAGGAAGAAAGAACAAAGACCACCACCCCCCCAACTGGAAAAAAGTGGCTATAAATTAGATCACAAAAAGGCTCCTTTCTTCTCCAAGCCTGTAGTTTGATTCATCTAAGCCTGGAAGTAGTAAGATCTAAGAAGGGCACCAAAATGTACTCCTGGGGCCAGGGGGATGGCCCACCCCTCACCTCAAACTTCATTCCTGAAACTGACAGCATAGATTTCTTTTTCTGTACATTTTTCCCCCTGAAATGCTATTTCATATTGTAAAGAAATACAAAGATGTCAAACTCACAGGCCACT
The DNA here is from genome assembly GCF_019393635.1 of Dromiciops gliroides. Lineage (NCBI taxonomy): Eukaryota > Metazoa > Chordata > Mammalia > Microbiotheria > Microbiotheriidae > Dromiciops > Dromiciops gliroides. The sequence goes on from NC_057861.1 coordinate 401,957,229, forward strand.
TAAAAAATGTTTTTCATCTGATTAAAATGTAATTGGGAAGTGTTTAATAAAATACATGTGAATATAATACAACACAGATAATGTTAAGTTGTGGTTTTCTGAGTCAATAGGATCCATTTCTATTTAAGTTTGACATCATTGTCTGATAAATCAGTGAACCTGAGGTAAGAGTGGTTGACAAATATATGGTAAAAGGATTACAAGATACTAATTCTACTTCTTCAGAGTGAGCACTATAATAACAAAGATGATGATGATGATGATAAAAATAGATTTGCTCCCAATTAAACTTATAGTGAAGATTTTTTTTTCATCCAAGGTGCAAAAAGATCTCATGTTTTTAAATCAACAAGTCAATTTTGAACAGTGGAATTTCCCAATCACTAATAATGTTGTGGGCATGTAGTGGAACCCCAAGAAACCTAAAGATCCCAATCCCCAAGGATTCCTACAACTTTCCCATGGGAGAAGCAGCTCTGGCCCCAACCTCAGGAATAGGTATTGCAAGCATGACCCTGGTACCCTGGTATGTTGATAAGCAATACCAAGGTCTGCAAGATGATATGCAGGATATAGATGTATGCTGCATATCCTACTGACACCCCATTATTCAAAGATCGCCTCCCAGTTATCTTGCCCTTCTCAGTTTTTGCATTTCTTCTTGCTTTGTAATTTCCTCCACTTTTTTTTTTGTTGTTGTTTTGTAAACATACAAAAGACCAGGTCTCTTATTCAAGGGGGGCAGTCTCCATAGTGATTCTGTTTCCTGGCCACATATTCCTCTCTCATAATAAATCTTTTTATTTTATAAGATCTGAGATAAACCTCCAATTCTTTGTGTGAACTAGCTCTCCCCCCATCCAGGTCATAAGTCCCCCCAACATAAGTTACCTTTTGAAAGTTGTAGGTCCTAGAGTTTTGGACAGTAGAATTTCTCATGATGCAAATCTGGCCTAACCTTAACATCCTTACTACTTGTTTGACCCAAGACCAATCATTTATTTTCTCTGTAGCTCAGCTTCTTCATCTGAAAAATGGGGTTAGGTGTTTGAACTTGATAATTTCTAAGGTTCTTTCCAATTCTAAATCTGTATTTCCATGTACTGGGTTCTAGCCTAGCTGGACTATGTGCCATTCCTTGAATATTATTATATCCTTTCCAGCTAGCCTTCTTGATTTTTTCCCCCTATGCTTTCATAATAATAGCAAGCAATAATAATAGCTAATGTTTACATAGAGCTTGTAAGGTTTGCAAGGCACTTTTCAAATATAATCTCATTTGATCCTTCCAACAACCCTTTGAGGTAGATATTTCTATTAATCCCCATTCTACAGATGATAATAAATCTATCCCCAGACACAACTAGCCGTGAGACCTTGGGCAAGTCTTTTAATTACTCTCTGCTTCCTCATTTGTAAAATAGGGATAATAATAACACCTATCTCCCAGAATTGTTATGAGGATCAAAGAAGATAATAATTGTAAAGCACCTAGCACAGTGCCTGAGATATAATAAGTGATATATAAATGTTAGCTATTAGTTACTATGACTATTAAGGGACTTTGCCAGGATTATACAACTAGTAAGTATCTGAGGCAGGATTCAAATTCAATTCTTCTTTACTTCAAGTCCAGTGCTTTGTCCATTAGGTCAATTAGTCGCATCCTTTGTTTCATGGAAAAACACTTTCTCTCAACCCCCCTATAGCTGTGAACATGCTACAAACAAGATATTCAATGTTGATTAGAATTACCAAAGGTTTAACTTACTACTACCTGCTGGAGCAGAACAAGCATGGCCAGAATTAGCCAGTACAATCATTGGTGTAAAGACGTTCAAGGAAAGAGGTTGATTGTGCTTAGAAAGTTTTCTGAAAAAGTTATTTTTCTTCAGTTTTATGATTTGTTGATTTTTCCTCCATTTGCATTTAATCAACAAGTGCTTATTTAGCCATTACTATTTTGCAAGGTAGAAAGCATCATGGTATACTGGATAGAGCTGACTTGGGAACCAGGAAGATCTGGGTTCAAGTGTTGCCCTTTGACACATCATGCATGACTCAGGGACTCCTGATATGCCATCTAGACTTTCCATGGTCCTGGCAACTTTTTGCAAGGGAAAATTGCAGAGAAGGTGCTAGCCTTCTTCGGTAGAATTTTCTTACTTGAGATACCTACAAAATGAAATCAGAGGTCTATTTTCTATCCCTATCTGCTAGGCATTGTACCAGTTTGTTTGGGGAACACAAGGACTAGTAAAATTTCACACACACACACACACACACACACAAAGTACTTTCAAAGTAATTTTAGAGGGCCGAGCACCAAAGACAAGAGAATCAAAATTTATGTATTTAGTAGTACGAGAACTGAGCCATAGGGGTTCAAAGAGGCAAGGGAATAGATGATGCATTCTTTTTTTTTTTTTTTAGTGGTGAGGCAGTTGGGGTTAAGTGACTTACCCAGGGTCACACAGCTAGTAAATGTCAAGTATCTGAGGCCAGATTTGAACTCAGGTCCTCCTGACTCCAGGGCCAGTGCTCTATCCACTATGTCACCTAGCTGCCCCTAGGTGATGCATTCTTGATATGAGGTTGTTGTTTGTTCTTCATTCTTGAAGAGGACCATAACATCATGACTTGCATTGAGTTGGATTTTAAACAAGAAAGGGCTGTGCAAGGTCACCAACCTCACTCTCTCTTCAAGAGCCATTTGGGTCCAGTGGAAAGATATATATCAGGACAACTGGAGATGGCCTTGGATTGTTTAAAGCAATTGGGGTTAAGTGACTTGCCCAGGGTCACGCAGCTAGTAAATGTCTGAGGTGAAATTTGAACTCAGGTCCTCCTGACTTCAAGGTCAGTTCTCTATCCACTGCCCCACCTAGTTGCTCCTGGCATGAAGTACACTGTCAGAGTAAAAGTATTTAAAAGGTGGGAAATGAAAGTCATGGTTGAATGAAAAAAGGAATTTATTAAGTGCTTACTAGAACACAGACATTGTGCTAAGTACCCAGGGTATAAATAAAAAAAGCCAGACAATCCTTGCACTTAAAAAGCTTGTATTCTAATAGGGAAAGACAAAATATACAAGAGTAGTGACCCCAGGGTAGTTCAAATCTGACCTCTGACACTTACTAGCTGTGTGACCTTGGGCAAGTCATTTAACTCTGCCTCAGTTTCGTTATCTGCAAAATGAGCTGGAGAAGGAAATGGCAAACCACTCCAGTATCTTTGCCAAGAAAACCCCAAATGAAGTCATGAAGAATTGGACACGACTGAAACAACTGAACAAGTGGGCCCTAGAACAGAGTTAGGGTCTGAGAAGTTACTGGGATAGGGTTAGTGGAGTCCTAGGACAACTGACTGATTCCTCCTTTCTAGGAAGATTGATTTGATTACAGTTCCAAATCATTTGCAAGCCATGATATCACCTTCCTTTGGTCATTGGTCCTAACAATCCTAGAGGAAGGGGTGGAAATAACTATTACAACTCGGCTGTAGTACAGTGTGGTAGGTGTAGTTAGGGCCCTGCTAGATTGCTAGAACCATCAGCAATCAAGAAGGCAGAGTCCTAGAGTCAGGGAGCAAGTGCCTGGTCCAAGGTACCAGGTGGAGTGAAGCATCCTGGCAGTAAGTGTCACATAATGACAGCAAACATGATGAGTACATTAGTGGAGAAAGGTGAATTGTAAATGCCAAACTGAAGAGTTTGTGTTTTATCTTAGAAGGATTAGAGAACACTGAAAGCTTCTTGAGTTGGGGAGTGACATGGTCAGATTGGTGCTTTAGGGAGATTATTTTGGCAGCTGTTTGTAGAGGGTAAAGACTGGAAGCATACATAGTCCTTTATGGTTTGCAAAGTGGTTTAGTTAACAAAGACTCTAGCTAGCTTAATTTTAGCCTTCCCGTCTAATAATGCCAGATTTCACTTTGAATTCTAAAGCCACTTATCAGAAAAAAAGAAAACACACATGGCTCAGTAAGCCCATTGGCTCATAAAATAGTTTATATTTTGTTTGGTATTTCATCACAGAAAGGGCTTCCTCTGTCTCTTCAGTAAGAGTCACTCATATAAAACAATCCAGGTACTGCAAAGGAAACACACATGGGGTACTCAGGTGTGCAACAATTTCAATGAAATTTATGTTTTTAAAAAACTCCACTAAACTAACCTGGTAATCTGCCCTTTATATTAACATATATATATATACACACATGCATATAAATATTAACATGTATACATTATACACATACATTAACATATGTTATATATAGTCATTTATGTATTCACACACATATCTATAAACATAAATAGACCATTTGATCATCAACACACTGATAGCATTGTCTCTTTCAAGTGGTATACAAACATCCACTTGAAATGTAGTTTGTGTTTCCTTAGAGCAAGTTTTAAATCCTTTTCAGAGGACAAGGTATCCCAAGCTGGTTGCACACTAAGTAGTTAGGAATTCAGATTCTGCCTGGCAATTCACTTGTTATACCCTTTCCTCATCTGTTATATGAGGATAATAATAATAAGAATAAGAATAGTAAACTACAGTAACCCAGAGTTCTTGGGAAGATTAAATGAGATATTTGTAAAAGACTTTGCAAACCTTATAGTGCTGTACAAATGCTAGCTAAATGTTGGCTGTGGATGTACCCAGATGCAGGGTACTGTGATAGCTTACATTCTTCTTTTGTTTGTTTGTTTGTTTTTGTGGTGAGGCAATTGGGGTTAAGTGACTTGCCCAGGGTCACACAGCTAGTAAGTTGTCAAGTGTCTGAGGCCATATTTGAACTCAGGTCCTCCTGACTCCAGGGCCCGTGCTCTATCCACTGCGCCACCTAGCTGCCCCTAGCTTACATTCTTTTTATGGAACTAACAGTCTAGCTCTGAACTCGGAAGATTTGGGTTTGAATAGAAATCCAGTCAACTAAATTCCCACCTCCTTACAAGAAGCATTCCCAACCCCTCTTAAATTCCATTGCTTTCCTTTGGTTAAATCATTTCCTATTTAACCTCTATATAGCTTGCTTTGTATGTCTTAGTTCGTATGTTGTCTCTCTCCTGCATCGGATGGTAAGCCCCTTGAGGGCAGAGACTGACTGTCTTTTGCCTCTTTTTGTATGCCCAGCAATCAGCACAGTGCCAGGCACAAAGTAGACACTTAATATGGATTTCCCCTTTTATATTATTTCCTATTTATTCAGTATATGGCTTGCTTTGTGTACATTTGTATATTGTGTCCCCTAGACAGTAAGCTCTTTCAAGGCTCGTAAATGTATACAAAGCAAGGTGTATATAGATTGTAAGCTCCCTCAGGGCAAGGACTGTCTTTTACCTCTTTTTGTGTTTCTCCAGCGCTTCTAGTAAGTACTCAGTAGGAGCTTAATAAATGTTTATTGAATTGAATTTTATTGAACGGACGACCCAACCCTCAGTGACTTCAGGTAAGCCCCTGAACCTCTCTGGGAGGACTGTTTCCTTAATGAGAAGGTCGGGCCCGCCCCCGATTCATGCCACTTCCATACGAAGCCCACAGCGGCCCGCCCACTCTCGGCCAAGCCTTTCTCTCCTCTTCCCGCAGTCCCAACCTCGCTACCCACACCCCCAGCCTCTGGTCCCAAGCTCCCCAAGGATACTCTCTCGGATCCCTCTCCCGCGCTTCTCCGCTTTCACGCCGGGCGGCCGCGCCTTTTATTGGCATCCGCAGCCAATGAGCGCTCGTCTTTCCTTATGGTCGGCGGAGGGACCAATCGTGGCGCGGCTGGTGTAATCTTCGTCCGCTCGGCTCTCCTCGGCTCTTTTCGCTGTTGCTGCCTTCCCGGGGGCGGTCGCTTCGCTGCCAGAGACGCTTTCTTTTTTTTTCCGGGTTCGGAGCCGTTCCGGATGCTTTGGGCTGCCGGATGTCTGATCTCCGGATAACTGAGGCGTTACTGTACATGGATTATCTGGTAAGGTCCGCGGCGTCCGTGCTGGGGGAGCGGCGGGGTCCCTTCGCCTTCACACCCCACGCCTCGCCTCCGCCTCTCCCGTCCCTCCCCTCTTTTGGGGCGGGCGGGGAGTGGAGGGGAACTGCCTCTCCCTCTCGTCCTCTCTCGCTCCCTCTTTCCCCGCTGTCCCCTTTCTCCTGCCCCCCTCCCCCCTCGCAGCCCCGTGCTAGGTCCTGGGCTCCGAGCTGGGCTGCGGTGCTCTGGGGGCGGGGGCGGGGACGGGTAGGGGGGAGGAGTAGGAGGAGGGGGTGGGGGAGCTGACAGGTAAAGGTGCAAGTCCTGGGGCGAGCAGATTTACAGCTCTGGGTAAAGATCACTGTGCGAGGGACTGGAGAGAGGATGGGCAGCGGCTGCAGGAGGAGGGGGGCCCTCCCTTCTTTCCCCCCCTCCCCCTTCTTTCTCCCCCAGCCTTGCAGCCCCTGGAGGGAGTTTTTGGCTCCTTCTCCCCCTCCAGGGTCGCTCCCCCTCGCCTCCTTTAAGCAGGCTGCAAAGAACTATTAAAGACCCATAACCCGAATGGGTTCACCGAAGTGCACGGGCAGCCTCGGTCATTTGGTTGTTATTAGACCTCTAAAGCTGTGACCCCAGGTCGTTGTTGGGTTTTTTAAAAAGCACATGAACATAAAGCACGCTCCACTGAGCTCCGTTGTAACCTTGGGCACCGGGCGGGTCTTGAACCTGGGTCTGAGTCTTCTCGCTTGCTGGGGTGGTGGGGAAGTTTCAGACTCTTTCGGAAATGCTGCTGTTACTGTTTGGGGTAGAAGTTGGGGGAGTAATAGGCCAGGGGAGTAGGGAAAAGTTTTAGGTCGAGAAAGGAATGGGCATATGTGGGTGTGTGTGTTTGTATTGGAGTTGGTGGGGGAAGGTAGAAAAAGGGGTAGTTGGGGAAACAACGTGTTTGGTGTTTTTTCCCCATTTCCCCTCAAACCTAGTTAATTTTGTTGGTGTTTGCTTCTTTCATTATCCAAGCAACAAGTATTGCTCGTTTCCTCAGAGTTATATATTACAAGGAAATTCTGTTTCATTGCATTGCTCAACACTGAATAGTTTTGTAAAATTTACTATGTCACCCAGAATCACTACTGGGTGCTGGGTTGGATTAGCTGGTGAAAATAGTGACCCAGAAATTATGTGCTTGTAGGTTTCCCGTATCCACTAGGCTTTAGACTGCATGATTTGCCAGGCAGAATTTTGACAGTGCCTTCTAGGAATTGTCAGGTTGTTTTGAAATGTATGGGTCACATGTTATTTTGAAGGTGTTAGCAAGAACAAGTTTAAATTATAACCTAACGATTGCTTGATACTTGAATGTTTAAATTATTACCTAATATTTGCTTGATACTTGAATGTTGACTGTGCAGTTGTGATTACTTGAGTTTATTTTTGGAGTTATGTCACTTCATAGATTTCAGGGTGTGAAGAGTTTGTGGGCCTATAGAGTGTTCACACTAGGCCTTGTGGATTTGAACACCTGGTAGGAATTTAGAAATCTCAGTTCAAATCTGGGTGTTGCCATTCACTTATTAGTAGCTCCTGGGGGCTCTTTGAAAAACAGGGTACTGTCTTTTTACTCAGAGGAAGATTTAAGGATTAGTTAGTTTTGTGAATATCATCTAAATGCAGTTGACTATTTTTTGTCTAGATTATTTTCTGGAGACGTCTTCATATTTAAGTGATATCTCTCCTCATAAGATATTCTTGATTTTTCTTTGGAGTCCATCCAAATAAAAGCCAAAGATTGTAGCTTGAAATTGGTTTATAGAGAAGTATGCCGGTAACTAAAGGTTTGTTGGTACTTCCTGAAAAGCTTTAAAATAAAGAGGCCCTAATTATGTCATCATTTAGCCGGTATTTATATCCCAGGTATGGTGTTTTAGTTACATACAGATTTAATGTTTGAATCATTTAAGGCTATTTTGCATGTTGCCACAATTAACCATTAGTTTAGGTTTTTAAACATTAAATTTGTTGGGATGGAACCGGTTAATTAAATGTGGATTCATGCAGACATAGATGGGGTAGAAGTTCTTTTTCTTTTCTTTGTCCTTTTTTTAAAAAAAATATTTATTTTTTGAGGCAGTTGGGGTAAAGTGGCTTGCCCAGGGTCACAAAGCTAACAAGTGTCTGAGGGTGAATTTGAACTCAGGTCTTCCTGACTCTAGGGCTGGTGCTCTATTGCACCACCTAGCTGCCCCAGAAGTTACTTCTCTTATGGGGGTCAGTGATCTAGTAAGAACAGGTTAATTTTCTTGATTAGTATGTTGTTGTTTGTCCATCATATTCAAAGAGGACCATGACTTGCACTGAATTGGATTTCAGTGAGGGAGGGCCTGTGCAAGGTCACCAACCTCACTTTCTCCTCCAGAGCCATCTGGGTCCAGTGGCAAGATATACATCAGGCTGACTGTAGATGTTTAAGGCAGTTGGGGTTGAGTAACTTGCCTAGGATCACACAGCTAGTAAGTGTCTGAGGTGAGATTTGACTCCAGGGCTGGTGCTCTATCCACTGTGTCACCTAGCTGCCCTTTTGATTAGTTTACTCCACCTTGTGATGACACACCTTGATGTCAAGGTCAATGAACCTCATCTTTTATTCCTTCTCTAATTTTGGTCTTCAAAGAATCATATGCATTCTCTATTTGCTTATCTTTTTCTTTTTTTTTTTTTTTAAATTCAAGGCATTGAAGAAGCAGCTTTGGCATTGTGAATAGAGCCAGCCTCAAAGTCAGGGTCCATGTTCTATATCAGACACATAGTGGCTGTGTGGTCCTGGGCAAGTCATTTTTTTTGGGGGGGGGGTGAGGCAATTGGGGTTAAGTGACTTGCCCAAGGTCACACAGCTAGTAAGTGTCAAGTGTCTGAGGCCAGATTTGAACTCAGGTCCTCCTGACTCCAGGGCCGGTGCTCTATCCACTGTGCCACCTAGCTGCCCCATGGGCAAGTCATTTTAATCATTTCAGGGCTCAAGCTAAGTAAGATTACCTTGTGGAGAAAGTGTCTGCTGCCTTCATTTGTTGAACACAGATGAAATCACAGTTGCCGTCCCTATACCTATTCTAAGAAGCTCAATTCTATGTATAAAGTGAGGGTGAGAAAACATTCTCAGAGGAAAGTGTCATACAGTAGCATAATAAGGATATGTCAACAAGCACTTATTAAATACCTTTTGTGTGCCAGGCACCATACTAAGGTCTGGGGATAGAGAGGGGCAAAAAACCCCAAACCCCAATTCCTGCTCTCCTGGAGATCACAGTCTAACGAGGGAAACAACTTGCAAATGACTGTGTACAAACAAATCATATACAGGATTAATTGGAGATAATGACCGAAGGAAGGTAAGGAAATCCCAAAAGGTTTCTTAGAAAAGGTGAGATTTGAGCTGGGACTTGAAGAAGGATAGAGAAGCTCTGATTGAGTCAGATTTCTTGATCTTTTCTCCTGAATGTTAAATAAAAATTTTGGTCAGTAACCAGCACTTTTTTGGGGGGCTGTGTGTGAGGCAATTGGGGTTGTGACTTGCCCAGGGTCACACAGCTAGTAAGTGTCAAGTGTCTGAGGCCAGATTTGAACTCGGGTCCTCCTGGCTCCAGGGCCAGTGCTCTATCCACTGTACCACCTAGCTGTCCTAGTAACCATCACTTTTAAGCTAAACTTGATGGAACTCCTTCCATATTGTTCTGTAGCATGTTCTTTCTACTGAAACACACGAATTTTGCCTCACTCTATTCTGATGGAATGACATATTACAGAGTCTTCTACTCCTTCAGAAGGCTCCTTTGCTTCTCCTTCAGTGGATTGACTTGTTTAGCCATGTTTTTCATGTGCTGATTATTATAAATTAATTTTTGGACTGTCATGGAGTATTTATCTCTAAAATAAAGCAATTCTCTCAAATAGCCACAGTTACTTTTCAGATGAAAATGCTAATTCTTTTTTTTTTTTTTTAATTTTTAGTGTCCCAAATTTACAAACTATGTGGGGATCCCAATTAAATTGTCTCTGCCTTTTGCAGAGTTACTATCTACTAACACAAAATTGAAAGGACATGTATATTTACTTCTTTTTTTTAATAGGTGTTTTACTTTTTTGTTTTTAGAGTCTCGTAGAGGGAGCTCTGCCTTCGTTCTGTAGGTGGGATATCATCAATCTTCCCCTTTATGTGATTGGAGAATGAAAAAAACATGGAGAAAAATGAGACTGTGGAATTGCAATTCTTAATGGAAATTAGCCATTAAAAATAGTTTTGGAAGCTGGTAGGAGTTTGCCATCTGTTTCATAGTAATAAGAAAATGAGTGTTCTTAAGTCAGGTTGAAAAGGACAGTAATAGTATTGTGAAATTCATCACAGCTTAACATTTTATCATTTCAAGAAATTAGCTTTTATGGAGCAACAAGTGCATGCTCCAATGTCAATTTATAAACCTAGAGTAGTTACAAAATGTAAAAGATGTGACTTAAGAGACTGGTATTTTTTATCACGGACACCACTTGAAACCAAAGCTCAGATGATAAATAACATGATAAAATCTGTTTAGTTTAGGTGTTTTGTTTTCAGGAATGCAGAATGTATCCTTTTCTCTTAACTGTCAAGATCATCAAGATAGGACTTTTTTTTTTTAGCCTAGCTGGTAACTTAAAAAGATTAAAAAACAAAACAAAACAGTTTTGCATCCCACTCTTGTGCTTTCAACCAGGAAACCTTGTACTTTAATTCAAATGATCTCCTCCTCTCCTCTCTTCCCGTCCCTCACCAGGAGCTTCTGTGAAATTTGGGTCTTTTGAACCCAGGTAAAACCAATGGAATACGACTTCCCTTTTTCCTCCCTCCTATTAAAGTGTCGGTACAAGCTTGTGATTTCATCTGTGTAGGAATCTCCCAATGACAAGATTTCCTCCAACCATACAGATTCACAGTTCTGTCATTTTCTGCTTTAGAGAGCTTCTGGAGACACCAAGATGTAGTTTACATGACTGGGCCGTAGTTATACGGCCAGATTGTATCTGGAAGGATTTAAAACCCTTCTTGTCTTGACTCTGAGACAGGCCTTCTCTCTACTAATGCCCTGCTGCTTCTAAATGGCTTGCTTAAATTCATCTAAATGGGAAAACTGGGGTCTTTAATAGTTTTCCAGTATTTCCCCTTAGTCTCACAAACCCCTTTCCATTCCTTCTCTCCCCCTTCACAAGGAAAAATTTGTTCCTAAATTATTGCTACTAATTTCTAGAAACAGGACAGATTCTGTAAAGTTTGGTTGTGATACTTTTCTGTCTCCTCCTTGGAGAATTATTACTTCTCAGGGTTAGATCTATGCCACAAGTCAATTGAATGCATGTTTTTGGGCAACTCATTACCAAACTCTTGGAAGGTGTGGGTTACTCTGCTATTGTAGAGAGCAATGGATCTTATTTCTGCAGGATTTTTCTGTGATTAGCATCTTTACACGGCATATCATAGCAGTCAGCATGTCAAAAGGATTTCTTACAAGGAATGCAATATGTGATTAAGACTGCATTCTAATAATTTTACTAATTCATTCAACAAGTATTTATCGAGTGCAACTGTGCATAGCATTGGAACAGATGTGGTGGGGACTTTTTTGTATATTTTATATACCTATTCAGGATTTTGTCCATTTTATACATCCATGTAGTTTGCTCTTTGTATAATTTTTGTCTTTATTGAAATGTAAACATATAATCATGTTTGGGGGAGATCATAAGCATGACCTAATGTTCATTCTTTGTGCCCATTTAGTTCATTTGACTAGAGCATTCTGTTGATGAGGCAAAGGAAATGAATGAATGAATAGATTCAAATCCCTTAACTTGAAATAGTTCCAGACCTACACTGACCTCCCCCATCCTGGAAATTCACATCATGTGGAGATCAGGTGAGAGAGGAGGTGAATTCAATTTAGCAAACACACATTGTTTAAATGCCTTGTGTTTACGAGACTATGTGCCCTGTACTGGGGATAAAATGAGGAAAAAAGTGACATAGTTCTTCTATGATTTGGTGGGGGAGAGGGTTGAATGTGTGTTCTGTGAGCATGATGAGAGGCAGAATAAGATAAGAGTGAAGGACAAGTGCTTACAAAGTGCTTTGAGAAATGTGAGGAAGTACTGATAAGTTTTAGGCTCTGGGCTTCTGCAAAGGCCTCCCAGAGGAAGGTGGTGGCCATGACCTGAAGGAACAGAAAGGTTTTCCATAGGTGTAGAGGAGGAGGGAGATGCCTGGAGCAAATGCAGAGATAAAAGAAAGTTGGATGAGATAGAGGAACAACTCCTTGTCCAATTTGACTGGAATAAAATGTCCAAGACCCAAATAGACTGAAATAAAGCTAGACCAGCCATTAGGAGCCAGATTGTACAAGTTCTTGAATGTCAGGCTAAGGAGTGTGTATTTTATGTAGTAAGCATTTTCTTTTTTATTTTTTTTTTGAGCAGGAGAGTGACGTGGTTAGACCTGAGCACTGGGAAGATTGCTTTAGCTTCACTGTCAAGGATGGAGTGGAAAGGAGAAAGGCTGAAAGCAGGGAGACCATAGGCAGCATTTATCAAGCACCTTCTTTATGCCTGGCATTCTGCTCAGTGCTGGGGATGCAAAGAAAGGCCTTAGACTGTTCCTGCCCCTGAGGGGCTCACGCTCTAATGAGGAGCTTTGGTATCTCCTGATAAGATTCAGATAAAATAATTCAAGTAAGAGGAGATGAGGAGGGGTGAAGAGGGTATGAATACTATTGGATATTATGGAAATCATCTAAGTCACAGGACTTTGCTCCTGGGGCTGTGCATGAGAGAAGTGTGGTAAAATGCTTGTTCAGTCAGCCCAAGTGGAGATCTTGGGAGGAAGGGTTGGCTTAAGAGGAATGATTAGTTCATTTTTGGACATGTTGAATTTGAGGTGCAAGTGGTGTTTTCAGGTGGAGACATATCCCTTAGACAAGTAACTGGAACTCTGGAGTGGGCAGGTCTCCAAGAGGCTCTGCTTGGCTGTGGGCTGAACCTTGGAGGCCACCTACTCTTGAGGGCTATGAGGAAGAAGACAGACTAGTGGAGGAGAAAGGGAAGAAGTGGTCACTGAAGTCGGAGAGAAACCGGAATAGTCCAGAGTCATCACAGAATGAATGCAAGGAAGAAGAGAATGAAGATGAAGCTGGTCAGCAATTTCTCATGTACTAGAAAGCTCAAGGCAGATAAGGATGAATATGAGGCCTGTGGATTTGGCTGTTAGGAAGAAAGTTGCTGGTGACCTTGGAGAAAATACTTTCATCAGTGAGCTGGGGTTGTAGAGGTTTGGAAAAAAACAACAATGAATGGACTTTGAGGAATCATGGCTCATTGATTGAGGCAGCTGAGTGGTACAGTGGGGAAGAGAGCAGGACTTTGAGTCAGGAAGACCTATGTTCAGAACTCTGTCTCAGGCTCTTATTGGCTGTGTGACTCTAGGCAAGTCACTGAGGTGTGTCCCTGCCTCTGTTTCCTAATTTGTAAAATGGGGGTAATAATAATGCTTACTTCACAAGGTTGTTTTGAGGATCATATAGGATAACATAGGAAAACCTTAAAGGGCTATGTAAATGCTAGTTATTATTATTATTATTATTAAATGTTGACTACACTATTTTGAAATGAGAGGGGAGATAAAGACATGACAAAGACAAGAAACCTGGAACATTTCTTTAAGGGAGGCCTGACCTGTTTGTTGGCAAGGCCAAAGAACCGTTGGAGGGATAGAGTGAATATGAAAGGGGATGAGTGGAGAAAATCAATGGAGACAAATCCTAGATGGGGTAGAATTGAGGTATGTGGGGGTGGGAGGAGGTTAATCTTTTGGTAAGCTTTTTTTTTTTTTTTTTGGGTGAGGCAATTGGGGTTAAGTGACTTGCCCAGGGTCACACAGCTAGTAAGTGTTAAGTGTCTGAGGTCAGATTTGAACTCAGGTACTCCTGACTCCAGGGCCAGTGCTCTATCCACTGCGCCATCTAGCTGCCCCTACATTTACTCTTAATATGTGACTGACCTTTCTATATGCCATTTCCAGTGCTTACATAGATCATCATTGACAATGTATTGCAGCCTACTTGCACTTGTCATGTGTCTCTCCTTTGCCTGCTGGGTCAACTGCAAACTGTAAAACAAAGTTAGATATTGTATCAGTCAGCAAGCATTGGTTGGGCCCTGACTCTGTGCTAATGACTGTGTTCAGGATATAAAGACACATGTATTTGCCCTCAGGAGTTTTTGTTTTATCTGGGGAAACACGTTAAACATATAAGTAGACATAAAATATGTGTCAAGTATACCTTTGGAGGGGGGTGGCAGACCCTGGGAGAGGCTGTCAGGTTAGCAAGTGGCCTCATGTAGAAGTGCAGTTGATTTGAGCTTTGAAGGGTGCTAGGGATTCTGGGATGCAGATGTGGTGGGGGTGGGGTGGGAGGGGTTGGGGGTGTTGGTGGTGAAAAGTGCATTGCAGATATGGGGACCAGTCTGTACAGTGGTAAAAAAAGATGGAAGATGGAAAACTTCATACAAGAAACAGCAAGTAGACCAGTTCAACACAAAGAAGAGTGTCTAATATGCTTGGAAATTTAGGTTCGAGCCAGACGGTGAAGATTTTTGTATTCTTTGAGCTGGGAGGGAACACTGTCATACCTGTGCGTTAGGAATATCACTTTTGCAACTATGAAGTCCAGGCAGAGGTATTGAGGGCCTCAAATAGGCTGTGGTAATGTGAGTGGAGAGAAAGAGTAAATGGAAGAGAAGTTGTTAGAAGCTAGAACCAATAGGATTTAGCAATCAGATATGGGGTGTGGTTCAGAAGTAATTAAGCCGATTTTCAAGGATGGAACTGTGGTGTCAATCTCTTGCTTAACTATAAATTTTACTTGGAGTAGGGGGCTAAATGTTCATTTATTAACAGTAACAGTCTGCTAAATGTTATGATGATAATGCAATTAATATTTACTTAATTAAAAATATCAAGTTGCAATAAAGCAAATTCAATTTCAAATTTCTCATAGTACAGATTTTTTTAAAAATTCACAAAATTCGGCAGAAATATTGACACATAAGATGTCTGTGTCATGTCCTTGGCTGCATAACTCTTGAACTACGAATGGTAAGTCACTGTTTGTGCATCAGTTTCCACTGCTCCCATTATGCCTGTTTCCATCTTGACTCTTTTCCTCTCCCTCACTTCCCATATCCACTCAGTTGGTAAGTCATGAACAAGTGAAAAACATTTATTAAGTGCTTACTGTATGCCAAGCTCAAAGAATACAAAAATCTTCACCGTCTGGCTCCAACTTGTATTTCCAAGTGGATTAGACATTATTTTCCTTTGTGTTGAACTGGCCTACTTGCTGTTTCTTGTATGAAGGACTACTTGCTGGGGATAAAAGTACAGAAGGAATACAGTTCCCTGCCCTCAAGGAGCTTACATTCTAATTTGGAAGACAACATATAGGCAAGCAGTGGCTAGGGAAGGGAGCTGCAGTCTGAGAAATCATAGGCTATTGCCTTTGCCATTTTGGTCTCTTGGATCACCTCTGTCTAGACCGTTGTAATAAGGTTTCTCTGTCTCTAATTTTCCTCTCTTTAGTCCATAGTTCACTCAGGCAACAAGGTAATCTAATGTCAGAAATCTTCGGTGGCATTCTATTAACAGTAGGATAAAATACAAATCCCTTAGCTTGGTTTTGAAGGCCCTGCAAAATCCAGTGCCAGCCTATCTGGTTAGACATTTTTTTTCTTTTACTTCCTTTTATGCACTCTACTGTTCTAGCCAAACTGAGTTACCCACAATCCCCTAATCTTGTTTAGCTCTGCCCCTTTGCTGTCTCCTGGGCATATTGGTAGGCCATCCCCATGCTTGTAATGTATGCCTTACACATTTCATCTATTTATACTATTATACAATCTTGGAATCTGTTGAAAACATTTTCTTTTGAGGTCTAGCTCAGGTGTTATGTCTCCCACCACTCTTTCCTTGTTCCCTGGAGTTGAAAACAATCTTTTCTTTCTTATAGCTCCCTGTTTAGGTCAAATCACTTCAACAAACATTTATTAAGCCCCTAATGTATGCAGAGCCTGTACTAGGCCTTGGGGATACAAAGACAAATGAAGCAATCTTAGTTTCCAAAAATTATATGGATTGGGAGGTGGGGATTGGTGAGCCTAGAGTATGCATGTGTATACTTTTCATGTCTTTATTTCATATTTATATGTAAATACAAAGTAATTTGTGGAGAGGGAAAGACTGGCAACTGATGGGATCCAGGAAGGTGTCTACAAAGAAGTTGACTGCAGAAATGAACCTTGAAGGAAAATCAACATTTTTAAGTAGCAGAAATAAGGAAGGGGGGGGGTACTTGGGGCTGGAGAGGGGTGGAAGAAGTCCTACAAATACTTGGAAAAAGGAACTGGCATATGGAGTGTGGGGAATAGCCACTAGGCCAGTTAAGCTGGAAAGTAGAATGGCTGAAGTGGAGATATTGGTGGACACAGCTTATAGAGAGCCTTAAATTAAGCTAGGCTGAAGAGTTTGTATTTTATCCTAGAAACGACTGGAACTACTGAAGATTTTTAGGGGAATAAGTGGCATGGTCAGAATTTAGAAAGGTTCTTTTGGCATCTATATGGAGGCTGGATTAAATAAGAAAGAGACTGGGAGAAGAGTAATTAATTAATTAATTGGAATTAATTCGGAGGCTGTTAAAATAGACCAAGTGAGACGGTAGGGCTCTGTTCTGGCCTTGTGGCTGCAGGAATGAAGACAGGACAATAGTTGCAAAAGTTACTGTGGGAATAGAATGAACAATTGTACATTTGTTTATTAAGCTCCTCCTATGTGATAGGCAATATGCTAAACTCTGGGGATCAAAAAAAAAAGGCTACTGACAGTTTCTGCCCTCAAGGAGTTTACAATCTAGGGGGAGACTACATGCAAACAAGCTGTATACAGGATAAATAGGACTTAATTAGCAAGGGAAGGTGATAGAATTAAGAGGGTTAGGAAAGGTTTCCTATAGAAGTGGAGATTGTAGTAGGGATTTAAAGAAAGCCAAGGAGGTCATTAGTCACAATGGAGGAGGGAGAGGGCTTGGGGCTAAGAGTTGGAGTGTCTTGTTTGTGGAACAGCCAAGAGACCAGTGTCACTGGATGGGGTTGGGGAGTAAGAAGAGAAGATGACTGGAAAGTTAGGCTGGGGCTTGGTTATGAAGAGCTTTGAATAGCAAACAGAGCATTTTGTATTTGATCTTGGAGGCAATAGGGAGTCACTGCTGTTTATTGTGTAGGGAGAAGATATGATCTGACCTGTGTTTTAGGAAAATGACTTTAGGGACTGAATGGATAGTGGATTGTAGCTGGGAGGGACTTGAGGCAGGCAGACTCATCAGAAGGCTCTTGCAATAATCTAGGTGTGAGGTGACACACTATATAGTGAGGACCTGCAGTGTCAGAGGAGAGAAGGGGGAATATTCAAGAGATATTACAAATCTGACAAGATCTGGCAACTCCTTTGCTCTTAAATAAATATATAGTAAAATATACTTTGTGTCGCACTTATTTTTGCAGATGATTTATCTCATCTATTAGATTCATTGAGTAAGCCCCTGAAGATTTGCATGAACTCATTTTAAACAGGGACTAAGTTATTTCTTATATTTGTATCCATAGTGTTGGGCACATAGTTACTTATTAACTGTTGGTTGAATTGGATTAATATGTATATGAACAGAACAGTCTGGACATATTTAAAATATAGTTCCCAACCAAAAGTCACCTGCTTGTGTGGAAGGATACCCATGCCAAGCAAACTGTTGCTCATTCGGAGGCCCTAGAAACAAGAATTCCTGTCACATGAATAGCTTTGTCACTGGGCTACCAACAGCACTGTCCTGTCCTACTCAGTCTTCAGTCCTTATTACTAATGGTCCTTCTCTGAGTTAGACAATAACGGTGAAACATTATCTCTAAAAGGCAACTTTTGTTATCTATAAGGTGGGGTATATCATTCACTGACACTGTAATATGGATTAGTTTGTCATATTTAATCCTTGTTACTTTGGAAAGCCTTGGGTAGGTTACTTACCACACAGGTAAAATTTAATCTGGGTATTGGGAAATATGGGGAAAAAAAGATGGGCATACTAACTAGAGCTTGGGGAAAACATGATAGGGTTTGAAAGTTATAGTCCATCTAGTAGTCAAGTCTTACCTAGACTTGTACTTATGTAATAACATCACTGGGGGAAAATGTCACTTGAAAACAAAACAAAACAACAACAACAACAACAAAACAGCAGACCCATGAGATTAGGCTGGAGCTAGATTGTAGAGAGGGTATCAAATGTTAGGGTGAGGATTTGAGTACCTAAAGATCTTTGAGCAGGAGAATGATATTGTCTGATCTGTGTTTTAGGAAGGTAATTTTGGAGGTGGATGACTGGAGAGAAGAAGGAGTGGAACAGAGACCAGTTTGGAGGCTATTAAAATAGTTGAAGATGGGGCAGAGGAGACAAATGCAAAAGATGTTGAGAAGGTAGAAGTGACAAGACTTGGCAAGTGACTACATCATTAGGAGGTGTGTGAGGGAGATGAAGAGTTGAGGATTATTACCTTACTGTAATTTTGTTTTAGTTGTGTGTGTGTGACTCTTGGTTGACCCCATTTGGAGTTTTCTTGGCAAAGATACTGGAGTGGTTTGCCATTTCCTTCTCCAGCTCATTTATAGATGAGGAAACTGAGGCAAAGTGTAGTCCATCTATTTATTCCTTATAGAATGGGGTAGTCTTGGAGTCAGGAGAGACCTATATTCAAATTCAGGTTATGATCCTTCTGATACTTACTGATACTTAGACAGATTTGATACCCGGTAAATCACTTAAGCTTTCTTAAGTTTTATTACCTTAGTCTATATAATGGGTGTGTTTTTAAATATTATTTGCTACTACTGTGTTTTATAAATTAATTGATTGTTATTTATATATTAATGACTATTGCACCCATTTTGGCAGTAAGCATTTATTATTAATTAATGTCATATATACCAGTACAGAATTAACTGCGAGGCAGTTAGCACAAGCAGGGGAAAAGCCTCAGACCACTGTTGTCTCTCAGAGAGACAGCATGTGGTCTCAAGGAGAGTTCAGAAGACCTACAAAACCTACCCTATCTTTTTTTTGTGTGTGGGTTAATGGGGGTTAAGTGACTTGCCCAGGGTCACACAGCTAGTAAGTGTCAAGTGTCTGAGGCAGGATTTGAACTCAGGTACTCCTGAATCCAAGGCCAGTGCTTTATCCACTGCACCACCTAGCTGCCCCAAAAACTTACCCTATCTTAAGAGGAAGAACATGCATCGAGAGTCCCAACCCTGGTATGGTCAAGGGTTTTATCCTCTTTTGATAGAGGTGGGTCATTATACATTGATCAAAGCTGATTGGTGGGGGCAGCTAGGTGGTGCAGTGGATAAAGCACTGGCCCTGGATTCAGGAAGACTTGAGTTCAAATCCAGCCTCAGACACTTGACACTTACTAGCTGTGTGACCCTGGGCAAGCTTAACCCCAATTGCCTCACCAAAAAAAAAAAAAAAAGTAATTACTTATTTCAGTTAAAAGCTTGGGAGGGTACCAAAGACAGGCTGTAGCCATTATGTCTACATTTGGCCCTGCTTTTTGTGTACCATTCCCACCTCCTTTCCACTTTATTTCCTATTGCTCTATATTCAAGGCCTCTAATCATAAAAGTTACTTAATTTTCTTTGCCTTCATCCAGGACCACATGTATACCATCCCAGATAGTTGAAAATCAGTGCCATTTAAAAGATTTCCTCCTCTGAAAATTAGATTCCACAACCTTCTCCCCCCCCCCTTTGGTGAGGCAATTGGGGTTAAGTGACTTGCCCAGGGTCACACAGCTAGTAAATGTTAAGTATCTGAGGTCGAATTTGAACTCAGGTCCTCCTGAATCCGGGGCTGGTGCTTTATCCACTACGCCACCTAGCTGCCACTCCACAACCTTTTTTAATGCCTTTCTAGGGTATACTGAGTAATCAGATATTTTTACCTAAATGATTTTGGCCCTTATCAGGAAAATCCCTCGTTCTGTATTTTGGCCATTTAGTTTCCTCTGTACTTAGAAAGGCATAGCATAATTGGCTGCTGTTCTCTTTTGAATGCTTGCCAGCCGGTATTAAATTGTTCTGTAGCTTTCTTTTTTCTAGGCTGAATTCCCCTACTTCCTTTAATTTTTCCTTTCCTTACCCTTTAATCAACCCTGTGGCTCAGAGCTGAACTCTCCACAAATTCTCCACAGTAGTGAGATCTTTGATGTGGTTTATTTGGCTATTTCTAGGCAAGGAAAACTTCATTCTGAGGAAAAGGGATATGTTGGGTAACTTCACCTGGGTTGAAATGAGCAAATTGTAATTCAGAGGTTTATTTTGATATCAAAAGAAATGTGGGAGTGAATGAGAAGAACATTAGACTTGGAGTTAAAAGACCTACGTTTAAATCCTGCCTCTGTTACAGAAGATGGGTTATGTTTTTGTTTTTAAATTTAGCTTTCATTAAATTAAAAAAAATTAACAAGCATTTATCTTCTCTTCCTCCCTCCACATTGAAAAAAAGAAAAAGAAAAACAAAGCCCTTATAACAAAAATGCACAGTCAAGGGGCAGCTAGGTGGTGCAGTGGATAGAGCACCGGCCCTTGGAGCCAGGAGTACCTGAGTTCAAATCCAGCCTCAGACACTTGACACTTACTAGCTGTGTGACCCTGGGCAAGTCACTTAACCCCAATTGCCTCACTAAAAAAAAAAATGCACAGTCAAGCAAAATAAATACCTATAATTGTTCAAGAATGTGTGTCTCATTTTGCATATTTAATCCATCACCTCTCTGTCAGGAGTGTGTAGCTTTCTTCATCCTTGGGCCTCTGGACATTGTATTGATCAAAGTTCTTAAGTATTCCAAAATTTTTCATTTTTACAGTGTGATTAAGATATAAATTGCTCTTTTGTCTAGATCATCACTTTTCTCTGAATCATTTTATATAAGGCTTACCCAGTTTCTCTGTTATGACTTTTCATTATTTCTTACAGCACAATAGTATTATGTTCATATATCATAATTTGTTCAACCATGGAGATACCTTTAGTTTCTAGTTCTTTGCTGCTACAAAAAGAGCTACTATGAATACATATACACACATACATCTATTTACATATAGGCCTTTTTCTTCTTTCTCCATTCTCTTTAGCTCTTAGGTTTAGTAGTAGCATTGCTGGGTCAGAGGGTAAGCAAAATTGAGTAACTTTTTGGGCATAATTTGGGCATAATTCCAGAATGGCTAAAACAATTCATAGCTTTACTATGAGTGCATCAATGTACCTATTTTTTGGAAGTTCTTCGGACATTTGTCATTTCCCTTTTTTGTCAGTTTTTCTAGTGTGATGGGTATAAAATGGAACCTCAGTTGTACTAATTTATATTTCTCTGCCTCAGTTCTCTCATCTGTAAAATGAGCTGGAGAAGGAAATGGCAAACCACTCAAGTATCTTTGCCAAGAAAACTGTAAATAGGGTCATGAAGAGTCAGCCATGACTGAAAGTGACTAGGCAACAGCAAATTATTAGTGATATGGAACATTTTTCCCCATATGGTTATAGATAGCTTAGTTTTCTTTCTTTGAGAACTGCCTGTTCATATCATTTGACCATTTTTCAATCAGAGATGCTGTGTGATGTCAGATAGACTCTTGAAAAATCCAAGGTCCTTAGTTTCCTTGTCTATAAAATTGGGAGGTTGGATTATATAATTTGTAAGATTCCTTCTAACTCTGACATACTGTGCTTATCTTTTAGAGAGAATTCTGACATGGGAGGCCCAAATACTTAACAAAGCATTTGCTTTCTCTAGGAGGAAAGTGTTATTTTAGAAATGTCATAGGGGCAGCTAGATGGTGCTAGCCCTGGATTCAGGAGGACCTGAGTTCAAATCTGGCCTCAGACATTTAACACTTACTAGCTGTGTGAGCCTGGGCAAGTCACTTAGCCCTCATTGCCCTGCCAAAAAAAAAAAAAAAAAAGAAATGTTATAAAACATTCTAAATAGGTAGAAAAGGTCTCACATTTAAGGCCATGGTTCGATTTATTTTTTAAATTAAAAAAAAATTTTTTTGCTGTAGGCCATTTTTCTTTTTTTTTCTTTTTCATTTTTAATAAACATTTTATTTACTGACAGAGTAGTTCAAAAACTGTAGCTTCTGGAAGAATCACTTGTTTTTGCCTGTCTTGTACCTCTCCTCAAACTTGACTTTGGCCTCCCTTCTCACCTTAACGTTTTAGTGCAGGGTCATACAACACATCCTTGTTGACAACTGTTTTGTCCAATGGGATATCCACAGAGTATCTGATGGGCATGAGGTGGTCGTAGTTTAAAACTTTCACGAAGGACTTGATTTTTGATCTCTTGGCAATCTTCTTTTTGCCCATTGCAGTGGTCACCTTTGGAAAGTAGTGGTTGATTCCCACCACCAAGGCTTGTCTGTAGGGCCTGTTGGATGTCCCATCATCAATGTTCTTGACGATGATGGCTTTGCACCCTTAGTACCGCCCAGCCAGGACCAGCACCACCTTCCTGGGTTTCATGAACTTGACCATTTCTGGGGAGAGAACACAGCAGGAAAGAGACCCTTAGTTAGTGCTGGGAAGGCCTCAGGCACCGCTGAGTTCAGAACTAGCCCTGGCTCCTTCATCCTCCCTATGGATCCACATCCCCCATGGGCCATTTTTCAATAGTATTTTTCATAAAGTAAAATGTTTCTTCTTTGGGGTTAGGTGCAGGCATACTTGTGAAAGTATGCCAAGTCTGAAGGTGGTGTCATGGAAGAGAGCTTGTGTGAGTAGGTAGGAGAGAAGACAGGCAGGCAAATTCCCCAGAGTCCTTCCGTAGCTTCTCTATGTGACTACTATTAAGGAGAGCCCTGGCCCCCTAATGAGAACTTTGGTTATGAAGAAGGCAGAGTGAAGGTTATAGAAAGAACACTGAATCTGGAGGCAGGAGTCCTGGATTTTGAATCCTGGCTCTGTTCTTTGGGCAAATCACTTACCCTCTTGGAGATGGTTTCCTTATTTATCAAATGGTAATAGTGACACTTGCATAGTTTTGTTTTATGTACATTATCTGATTTGACCCACTGAGGCCTTTAGATGTTGACATTATTTCCATTTTTTAAACTGTGAGACTCAGAGGGATGACAGGTGCTATTTCCCATTACAGATGAGGAAAGTAAGTCAGAGTGATCAAATGACTTAGGTTTGGAGGATCATAGATTTAAAATGAGCTGGAAGGCATTTAAGAAGTCATCCAAGGGGCAGCTAGATGGCGCAGTGGATAGAGTACCGGCCCTGGATTCAGGAGTACCTGAGTTCAAATCCGGCCTCAGACACTTAACACTTACTAGCTGTGTGACCCTGGGCAAGTCACTTAACCCCAATTGCCCCGCAAAAAAAAAAAAGAAAAAAAAAAGAAGTCATCCAGTCCAAGTCCCTTGTTTTATAAATGGGGAAACTTGAAATGATCTCCTGGATTTATCCTGGGGAGTGAGAGCCAGGGTGGAAAGAGGCCATAGCTTAATGCTTACAACCCCAGCAGGCAAACTGTGGATCTTCCTGTGACAATTTGGCAGTTTATCTTTCTGGGAATGACTCCTGAGAGGTCAGCCCTAGGGGGTCATTCCCAGGTACCTGTGGCACCATGATCTGCCTTCCAATGTTGCAGATACAGGGTGATCTCACAGTGATGCAGGTTAATGGAATCAAAGGCATGAGACTGAAGTGAAAATATTGTTGCAGTGACCTGAGCAAGCCTAGAAATGAAGTCATAGTGTTCTTCAGGTGTAGAGAGCTATACCTTTTGCTGAAGAAATTTGTTTCCTGTGGTTTTAATGTGCTAGGTGGCTTCACACTTTGCATAATACTGATGTCTACTCAGAGAGACATGTACATTAGAACGTGACAGCTGGAAGGAACTTTCTCGAAACTACCTAATTTTACAAATAGGAAAACTCAGGCCCAGGGAGGAGAGATGAGTTGCCTAATGATACCCAGTGAGTTAATGGCAGAGAGGGACCAGAACCTGGGTCTCCTGACCCCAGTCAGATGCTCTTTTATTTTTATAATTTATGAAATGTGTGTGTAGGTGGGGAGGGGAAGAGGGTGGACTGGCCAGTGAGGACCCAGTCTTCAGAGCATGGTTTGGGTGAGCTAGATTCTGGAAATTCATCATGGAGGGCTCCTTCCTTCTCTGCCTCAGAGCACGTGCAAGTGTTGTTTCTATGAGTGACTGCTGTCCTCTTACTGCATGGAGACAAAAAAGTCCTTGAACTGCTGAGTTGTTGCCTGGACTCTAGTTGTTGGACTTCATGTGGTTTTTCTACCCTTCATCACTCACAAGGACATAATATGATCCATTTCTGATTCACCTGAGATTGAGAGAATAAATGTTGAAGAAAGAAAAAGAAAAGGTGGGCAATGAATTTGGGCACCTAGATTAGGGAGGTTGGGCAGCTTGTGCTGCTACCAGTTAGGGCTGTGCAGCCAGTTAAAAGGTTTTTCATCAACAAGTTGTAAGGAAACAGGAAGCAGTCTGTGATCCCTGAGCATCCTCTGAAATGGGGAGATGGGCCACTTCTGTTGTGCATCTCAGAAAGCAGACTCCTAAAGCTTTGCCTGGGTTGATACCATGCAGAGCTATTGGTTATGCCTTAAGGCCTGGGTCCTCATTGGGAAATTCTCCCTTGACACTCTCATGTCCCCTCCATTCCACTCTTTGAATAGTTGGCTATATAGTTGAAGCCTGCTTGTTAGGCTAGTGTCTATGTAGACATTTTTACTTTTATCAGGTTAAAGTGCTTGTTATCACCTCGGAATTATAAGCACGCAGAAAAGAACTTTTAGTGGAATAGTTTACCAGAGGGACTGTCTTTGGTCTTACTTTTCTATGACCTTTCCAGGCCTTCTAAGTGGCTGAGATTTAGGTCTAGGGACATTCCTCAAATATTCAGGTTTTTGTGTCTGTATGGATTTTTCAAAGTTTTTTTTAGTGTAAGCAGTAATCACATACAGCTTTTTAATGTATTGCTCCCACTTAATAATTTTTAAGAGCATTATGACACTATTCAGTCTAACAAGCATGAAATGCCTCTTGTGTATAAGGCACTATGTCAGACTGAAGCACCAAGAAACCCAAACTCAACAGGCCCTACCCTCCAGGATAGGCTATCCCTATTGGAGGGATACAGGGTGTACCAAAAGGCTAAGTGCAGTTTTAGTTTTCATAGCTTAACATTGCACTGACTTAGGGACACCCTGTATCGAGAGGGGGAGAGAGAGAGGGAGAGGGAGAGGGAGAGGGAGAGGGAGAGAGAGAGAGAGAGAGAGAGAGAGAGAGAGAGAGAGAGAGAGAGAGATGCAGATCTTAATATATCATGTGTATTATTATTTGTGTCTGTAGATTTCCTCAGCAGACTCTATGACAGGAGGACTAATCTTATCATTTTGCATCTCTCTTGGCCAGATATTTAGTAAATATTTGTTGAATAAATGAATTTTATCATATGACCTTTATAATGAGTCTTCATGTGATGTTTTTCTGCATGTTGCCAAAGTCAAACCAACACATATTTTTTATGTGCTGATATTGTCCTTGCATAGACATTGGCATTTTCATTTAAGGTTCTCAAATAGAATAGGCAAACTAGCCTTGCTGAAGGGGCGTGGGGCCCTCTGAAGGGGAGAGAGCTGGGAGCAGGCTCCAGGCACCACTACTATCTAACCACCAGCTCCCCTCAGACTTCAGTGGAGACAGCCCAGAACCCTGAGCTCAAGAGCCTTGGGAACAGCATTGCTTCCAGCTGAGTTCTCAGCAGTCGTAATCCGTGGAAGCAACTCTTGTGAAGATGCAGCCTGGCTGCTACTTCTGAAGACCCAGAAAATATCTGAGGTATTGCCACTAATGTTGTTGGCACTGTTGAACAGCTCAACATCAGAAACCGATTTGATTTTATCAGTGCAAATGACATCAAGAAGAGACATTCATCTTTGCCATGGCACCCAAAGGACCATGGGACGCTTCTATCTTACTTGCAATTGAAACCTTCATATAAGTGTTGTCTCCCCTAAAAGAATGTGAGCTCTTGGAGAGCAGGGACTATCTTCCTTTTGTATTTCCAGCACTGAGCACGGCTCTTTGCCCATAGTAACTGTTTAATGAATGCGTCATTCATTCATGACACCCTCAGTAAATGTGGCCCTAATGCCGTGATGGCATTTTAAAAAAATTCTGACCACAGATATGGTGTTATTCCATATGATATTTCCTTTAAAGGATCACATGTGTTCTTATTATGAAACAAGGGCTGAATATTCAGGAATCTGTATTAACAATTAAAATAATAATTATTTATATAGCTCTTTAAGGTTTACTAAGTGCTTTACATGTTAACTTACTTATGTTAACTCATTTGGGCCTCACAGCAACCCAGTGAGGTAGATGCTGTTATTTTTAACTATTTTACAGATGAGGAAACTGAGACATAGAGAGGCTAAGTGACTTGCCTAGGGTCACATAGCTAGTAAGTGTCTGAACCAGGAGTTGAACTCAGGTCTTCTAAGTCCAATACTCTATCCACTGTGTTACCAGTTGCATCACCTGTAGTTGTCTCTGATTTCTTGTGAACTTGAACAAATTGGTTTATTGACCTGTGCTTCAACTAACCTATATTTAAAATAACAATAATAGCAAACATCTATATACTGTTTATTATGTGCCAGGGACTTTGCTAAGTCCTTTACAATCATTTCATTTGATCCTCACAATATCACTGTGAGGAAGGTGCTAATATTATCTCTACAGATGAGGAAACTGAGACAAAAGAGGTTTAAATGACTTGTCCAGGGTCACACACAGAGCTAGTAAAGTGTCTGAGGCTGGATTTGAACTCAGTTCTTCCTAACTCTAGGCCTACTGCACCACCTAGTTGCCATAATGCTGTTAAACTTCATGCAGCACAGCTTTCTTAGTAACATGTCATGACTATCAAATGCTCTGAGCATTTAATCCACAAAACAATTTCACTAGTACACATCTGCTGCCTTACAACATAATTAATCTGCAAAAGCAATAAGCATATATTAAGCATCTACCCTGTCTAGGTCCTGGGGAAATACAAAGTTTAGGTAAGACTATGGGGGTGAGGGGAAGGTGATTACTAATGGTGATATGAGGGGAAATAGATCATAGAATTTTTCCAGAGGAGATGACATTTGAATCAGGTTTAAAAATGGTTTGGAGTTCAATAGGCATAGAGGAGAAGAGTTAAGGCACAGGTGACAGCTGCTGGTGGTGGTAGAACAACAATTATATGATCAGGTGCAAGCATCTCTTATTCTAAATCCATCCATGACACACAAAAATTCAAACTTAAACCATTAGTAGGAAATTGATTCATTGAACAGAATGTAAAACCAGAAATTTAAGGAGTATCAAGGTGGAAGTTCATCCTGTGTTAGATGGCAGTCCCATTGGCAAAATTTATTATTGAAACTCAGCTCTATTAGTCACTGATTGTGTTAAGTTGCATTTATTTGTTTGTTTGTTTGTTTATTTATCTATTGGGTGGGGCAATGAGGGTTAAGTGACTTGCCCAGGGTCACACAGCTAGTAAGTGTCAAGTGTCTGAGGCCAGATTTGAACTCAGGTACTCCTGAATCCAAGGCTGGTACTTTATCCACTATGACACCTAGCTGCCCCTTAAGTTGTATTTATAATCAACCAAGAGGCCAAGCACGTGGTAGAAAAAGAGACTTTCCAGTTGGGGAAATTTCAAGTATGTACCAGATGAAGAATAGAGTAATTTCTTTAAGCTAACAGGGCAGGTGGATAACAGAAATATAAAAACAAAATGACCTGCTAGTAAGGGACTAGAATTCTTCCAAATCATAACTGGTTGAGTATATTATAATATCCAGTATGCTCCAGGACTGATTACCATCTCAAAACTGGTCTCATTAAAATTTTTTTTTGTTAGATTGGGATTTTTTTCCATAGATAGTTTTATCTTAGAAATCAAAGTAAAATTTAATCTATTTTGCATACAATTTACATTGTTTAGGACACATCTATTTTTTGTATAATGGAAAAGAGGGTGGGATCAAGAACCAGGAAATCTGGGTGTTCTGGTACTAGATTTACCACTAGCTAACTTTGTGACCTTTGGCAAATCATTTAACTTATTTATTTTATTTTATCTTTTTAAGTGAGGCAGTTGGGGTTAAGTGACTTGCCCAGGGTCACACAGCTAGTAAGTGTTAAGTGTCTGAGGCTGGATTTGATCTTAGGTACTCTTGACTCCAGGGCTGGTGCTTTATTCACTACGCCACCTAGCTGCTCCCTATCACATTTCTAAAGAGAGATTCTTTTGATCATAGAAATTCCTCATGTGGCATGCATGTACGTACATACATGTAGATTGATCTGCAAACTGCTTTATCATCCGACTCTTTCCCTTATGGGCCACCAGAGCCTCATGTCATTAACTTTGAGAGAGCATCAGTGCTTATGTTCCCCTGAAAGCCTAGCTGCTTATAATCACCTCTCCATCCAGGGAGTATCAGACTCTTTTCTTGAGGAATTTATAGGTGGTTAGGATTCCAAATTTCTCAGTAAGGAGAGGCAGCCGTGGCACTCCCTGCAGTGCATCCTACCCACCCATCTAATGCAGTCATCTCAAACTTAAGTAGAAATGAAATCACAAATGAACATTATCTATGTTGTATTGTATTTTAATTTATTTTGTTAAACCTTTCCCAGTTACATTTTCATCTAGTTGGGCAGCAATCTGAAGGGCCTGCTGCAGTGAGTTTGACACCTCTACGTTTGTGAGTTTATTGAATACAAAAGATCACCATACCTGATTACATTATGACTGTTCTGCCACCAGTGCCAGTCCATTCTCAGGAGGAGACAGCTGTAACAGCAGGAACAAATGAACAGACTGTTCCTATCTGCTTCCTGTAGCCAAATGGGATAGGAAAGAGCATGAACATAACAGAGAAGTGAGTTTTGATTCCTTTTTCATGTATTGCTGCTAAATCTACTGTCTGAGGAACAATCAAAATAAATTTATCTCACATCAATCTATAAAATTATAACCTAGAAGTAATATAGAAGAATACTGGGAAAAGAGGTGAACAAAGATGAGTTTTGGGTTCCAGGACAGACTACTTAAAGTTACAATCGTATCTATAAACATGTCTTAGGGGTTGTGTGTGTGTGTGCTCACATTCACTTGTTTGAGAAGGAGATAGGAGAAAGGCAGATCTTCAAAACCAAGTGATATCTGTATGCTTTGCTTGGCAGTTTGATAAAAAAATTTGCTCTTCTTTGTCATCCTGCTACAATTTTAGAGGTGTCCACCACATTATCTGCACACCCATCATATTAATATGATATATGTGCATTATATATATATATATATGCATAATACCATCTGACAGCATTCTTATTGCCAGTAAGAGGATCTTCTTTCAACATAGTCCCACTGCCCTGGCCAGGACTGAGTTCCTTGCTCCTGGGGCCTTCCTTTTTCCAGCACCCTTTTAGCCTTTGTCCAGTTCCATTTTCCCTTTACAAACTCTTGAATAAACATGGTAACCAGCACATCCAGTATGTGTGTTGAACCTGGGGCAGCTTTCAGGGTGTGTGTGTGGCCCATCTACATATTTGAATACTTAGAGGAAACTGTGATGTCATTAGTATGGAGATCCCCTCCAAGTTAAGGCAGTGAATATGATTATATCAGAGCCCCCGAATATGGTCTGAATAATGGATCCTGGCTTCTCAAAGTCCTTTTCTCCCATTCGTGGAGTGTGCAAGAAGTTCCGGAGAACTTTGAGGAGGCATCTTCTAGTTTCTTTAAGGCTGGACTTCTTGTAGAGTTAGTTGTGAATTTATGTCTGGACATTGCTGTCATTTGATCTGGGGATGCCACCAGGACACTGATGAGAAGATGGGAAGTCTGAAATCCTCTGCACTCTTAGAAGCTTACAAGATGCTTCTGCCATAGGAGGATTGGGATATGGGGATCTGGCCAAGACCAAAGCTAAGCATTTCTCCCCCCTTTTTACTTTGCATCCCATCTTGTGGTTCCTCCTTAGGGGCTTTACTGGAAAGCTACGTTTGCTCCAACCTCTAGAAAGGTTGATTAGTTTAAGAACTATTTTTAGATTTAAAGAAAGACCTGGTTCTATTCTGGAGCAGCTAGAACATACTTCTATTGCATGTGTGAAAAAAAAATCTGCTGTATTGATAGAATTTGAGGAGGTAGCATGTGCATACACAGGGGAAAGCACCTTGAACTGGGAATTGAGAGATCCTGCTTTGCCACCAAGGAGATGTCAAGTCACGATGTCTCTTTGAGTCTCAGTTTCTTCATTTGGAAAATGAGGAGATTGGCCATAATTATTGCTCTAAAATGAAATCCTTCTAGCTCTAAAATTAATTTTTTTTTACTGTGACTCTTAAAGGCCCAAGCATCTAATTTTAACCCTCTATTGTGTTCTTTACACTTGTCCAGATGTCTTGTGTCTGATAAATTCTTAGTTTGTATTTTTATGATTGAATCATAAAATTTTTGAACCCTACCAAGTTTGTTTTGTAGTGGCCACTCAGCTTGGTCTTTCTTAGGCTGCCTTGTCAGAATCGATTGTAAAGTTATGTGGATAGACTTTTAAAATAGCTCTCTAATGGGCTGTTTTTTGCTTGGCTGCAGTTTGGAGATTTGCAGGGAGTAGAACGGATCTCTCTTCACATTTCTTAGCAATATCAAACAGCATGATGAAGAAGTAGAAACCTTTTTTCTATCCTGAAAGTTAAAGCTTCTTTTCTTTTTCTGGCTCTTGACATTTTAATTTTTTTTTTTTTTGGTTTTACTTTGTTTTGTTTTCTTCTCTCTTCAACCCCTTGAACATATTGCAGAATTACCAGGTTGAAATGATTACAATTTCATCTTCAGCTTGTGTTTTCAAGTTGCCTCTTTGTCTCAAAGACCATGACCTAATTCACAGTGACTCATATCTCTTTATCAGATAGTCATTAAGCAATTTCAATACAATTTTCGGGTAATTTTTGCTTAATAGAAGGACTAACTTTAATTAGTAGGTGAGTTTGCTTTGGCCTTGTGCTAGAATTGTATTACATGTTGGCTCTCTTAACCTCAACTAGTGTTGCAATCTAGTAATTCTAAAGATACAGTTTGTACTTTTGAGAACTCCTTTGTTTTTTAGCATGTGACTGGCTAGATCATCCACCAAAAACTGGCATTATGGTGTCTAGGTGACCTTGAACGCAGGGCTTGTGAAGCATAGGGTCTTCCATGTAGGGGCTAGATTGGTACTTGTGGAAGAGTCTTAAGTCTGGAGGAGCAGTGTAAAAAGATGCCAGGACCTACGCCTGCCCTTTATGGGTTCACTGACTTCAGTAAGCTTCTCTGGGCATCGGCTTTTCATTTGGAACTGGTCCAGGGGCCTTGTTATTGGCCTCATGGCTCTTTCACTTTGAACTCATTACTAAAAATGAATCTCCTTGGTCCATGTGCAGTTTTGGTTCCCTCAATTTAGAGGTTTGCTTTACCTAAACCTGCTATTTGTTGGGTTCCTTTTGTTGCTGCCTCCATCTCCAGGTGCCCTTTCCTATATGTACTTGTCTCCTTCCTGTCTAGTTCCCATTCCATCCACTGAAACCACTCCACGAGACTGATTTCTAAGATTTTTTTTTTTTTTGTACAGGACAATGAGAGTTAAGTGACTTGCTCAGGGTCACACAGCTAGTAAGTGTCAAGTGTCTGATGCTGGATTTGAACTCAGGTCCTCCTGAGCCCAGGGCCAGTGCTTTATTCACTGCACTACCTAGCTCCCCCCCTCCCCATTTCTTTATAAAGGAAAAGAAAATACAGAAATTCAGAAATGGTGAACATAGCTTAGGCTAATGGAAAGGAAATCGACTCAAGTCTTGAGCTAGGTATCCCTAAACTTCCTAAATTATCCTCTACTTAAAATTCAATAGTCTGGCCATGCTGTTTCTTCACAGAGAATGGTGCCATGTCTTCCCTCTCCTCATGGTCCCAGACAAGCCTTTACCCAAGCTGAATTTATAATTGATCTACTCGGGCTGTCTGGATTGAGCTCATCATGGTCTTCCCAATTCTGGGTTCATTCTGACCCAAGTAGGGAGCTTAGTGACTCCTGGTGTTCTATGTATAGTAGGGTATAATTACTTAGCTCTTGGTAAGTTAATGACAGAGAGAGACTGGAACCTGGATCTCCTGACCTCAGTCAGATGCCTTTTTTTTTTTTGTGTAATACAAATCATTGGAGTGTGTGGAGGGGAGGGGAAGGAGAGCCAATGAGGGCCTGGCCTTTAGAGCAGGGGCTATATCATCAGCTTGATATCAACCCAGATGTACTCAACCCTTCCCCCAAGAGAAAAAGGAAAAGATTCAGCATGTGATAGTAGGAAGTGGGCTGAATTTGGTGTCAGAGCACTCTGGTACTTGGAACTGTATGACGTTGGGCAAGTGACTTAAATTCTCTGGGCCATACTGGTTCCTTATCTGCAAAATGAGGGATTGAATTGGATGGCCTCTAAGGTCTTATCTATTTGAAATCTATTATCCTGTAAGGAAACAGGGGAGTTAAAATAACCCCCATCATCTCACAATAAGAATTCAGCCTGACAGGGTTTTCCCCTAAAGTTCACAGTCCTTTTTTTTTTTTCTGTCACAGCAGAAAGCATTTTTAAAAATAGCCATTGTATTTCATGAAGACCAGCTGTTATTGGTCTGAAGGATCACGATATTGATTTGTTTTCATTGTTGCCATCATTTATTCTTTTCTGAATCTTTTCTGAAGAATAACATTTTCTGAAAATTCTTTGTTGTGTGTTTTTCTATGCAGTGTCTCCCCAAAGTCTCTTTAAAGCTATTAAAGCTTAAAAATACATTAAGGCTTTTATATTATTTATGAGCTCAGTTTTTTCTCATCTCTGAAATGGTTGGATTAAGTAATCCTTAAGATTGTTTCTAGCTGTAAATTCTGTGCTTCTCTATGTGGCATCGAACCATCACCCTGGTTCTGTTCCTCTCATCTGGATGACTTTGTATTTGGTTTTGTGGCCTCAGGTCTCTCCCTACTGCAATCTAGGTGATTTTCTAAAGTACAGGTCTGACTACATCACACCCCTATTTTATGTTTTTTGTTTTTGTTTTTGTTTTGCGGGGCAGTGGGGGTTAAGTGACTTGCCCAGGGTCACACAGCTAGTAAATGTCAAGTGTATGAGGTCAGATTTGAACTCAGGTCCTTTTGAATCCAGGGCTTGTGCTTTATCCACTCTGCCACCTAGCTGCCCCCCACACCCCTATTTTAAATAAATGTTATTAGCTCCCTATTACATCTAGAATCAAATATAAACTCCTCTTTTTGACATTTGAAGTTCTTCACAGTCTGTCCCCAATCTACCTTTCCAAATTTATTACAGATTACTCCTCTTTATGCAGACCAAAGTCCATCCAAACTGCCACAATCAATGTTTCTTGTACACGGCACCCAGTCTCCTGTCTCCGTGCTGATGCACTGGTTGGAATGTGGTCATTCCTTGGAGATACCCTTCTGCAGGGGCTAATTCAGATACCTCCTCCCATATGGAATTTTTTTTTTTTTTTGCGGGGCAATGGGGGTTAAGTAACTTGCCCAGGATCACACAGCTAGTAAGTGTCAAGTGTCTGAGGCCAGATTTGAACTCAGGTACCCCTGAATCCAGGGCCAGTGCTTTATCCACTGTGCCACCTAGCTGCCCCAACCTCCTCCCATATGAAGGAAGCCTGTGTTGACCTTTCCCTGCTACCAGTAGTGGCTCCCTCCTCCATGAGCTTATGCTGATTTTCTATTTTTGTGTGGATCTACATATGTACATCTTGTCTCCTTGGCCAGGTGGTCATCTCCTCAAGGGCAAAGATTCGTTATCCTTATATAGTCTTTATGGTCTCAGGACTGGATGCTTAATAAATGCTTCTTGACTGATGTAGAAAAATTATGTCTGATGGCATAAGTGACTTGCCCAGGGTCACACAGCTAGTAAGTGTTAAGTGTCTGAGGCCGTATTTGAACTCAGGTACTCCTGACTCCAGGGCTGGTGTTCTATCCACTGCGCCACCCAGCTGCCCCGCAACATTCACTTTTGATCATTTTGTGGTTGTTACTCTTTCCATTTACATTGTTGTTATTGTGTATATTGTTTTGTTGGTCTTACTTCACTGCATTATTTCATGTAAGTTTTTCATGCTTCTCTGTATTCATGATATTTGTAATTTCATATAGCACAATACGATTCTATTACATTCATGTACTTCAGTTTGTTTGGTCATTTCCCCAATTCATGGGCATCGACTTTATTTTCATTTCTTTGCTAATACCTCCAAAAGCTGTTATAGGTATTTTGGTATATGTGCAGCTTTTCTTTTTAATAGTGACCTCCCTAGAGGGTATGCATGGAAGTTAAATTTGTAGGTCAGGGAGCATGGACATTTTAATTGCTTTATTTTTATAATTCCAAATTATTTTCCAAAACAGTTGCATGAGTTAGAACTCCACTGACAAGGTAATAATGAATGGAATAACACTTCCAACAATGACAGTTCCTGCCTTTTGTCACCTTTGCTAGTTTCCCCTGTGTTAGGTGAAACTTCAGGGTTGTTTTGATTTGCTTTTTTCTTATTAGTGTTTTGGAGCATTGTCATATGGCTATTAAAAGTTTGCAAATCTTTTTGGAATTGTTTGCCACATCTTTTGATTACTTATCAATTGAGGAATGGCTTTTGGTCTTATATCCTAGAATATTTTTTAAAATCCGGCTCTGTATTTTAATAGAATGCAGATACAGTAAAGGTACTTGCTTAAATGATTTTAAGTTTTGGAGAACTGCATTACAAATGAAGCATGTTTTCATTCTTCATTCAAAGGTATTTTAAATATTAAGCAATCATACACATGTACCCTATTCATGAAAGAATGGAGGCAGAGAGCCCAAGACAGGGTGAATCCATGCCTAATTTGGCACTATCCAGCCAAATAAAATTGAAACAATTTTATTTCATTTTTCAAAATAGAGTTTTTTCATGCTAAAGGTTATATTGATGCATTCCATTATTACTATTTAATGTCAAATAACTAACTCAGGGGCCTAAGTTAATGATGACAACAGTTAGAAAAATTGATATCTTTTTTTCTATAACTCAAAATTAGCAAGGGCAATAGCTCATGAAAGGATTCTTCTGTCCTGGAACATTTATTTGCTTAAAAGATGTAGTGACATAACCAAAAGAAATAAGAACTGTCTTAAGTGTTCCAAAGTAATTTAGGCAGACAGCTCTGTGTCAGAATACTCTGTGTATCGTGAAGCATTGTGCCTATCCCAGAAGTGTTTTCTAAGTTTAAAATGAAGACTTCACAAAACAGTGTCAGCTGTCCATGACTATTTATATATCAATTTTGTTGGGGAAATTTTTTTATAGGTGTTATAATGAAAATATTCTTTGCTACTCCGTATACAGATGGTAGAATTGGATGTTTTGTGATTCCTAGAAAATACAAAATGACAGAAGTATATTTTTCAGAAAAAGAGCAGTAGTAGACTTGCTTATTAGACTACATTTGGAATATTTTGTTCATTTCTGGACACCATATTTTAAGACAGACATGCACAAGCTGGTCTGTATTTATAGGTAGGCAACAATAATAGTGAAGGGTCAGGAAATAGTCTCTTGAGACGTATTTAGCCTTCAGAAGAGACAAGTTAGGAGGAACATGATGCCTTTTTCACATTGATGGCCCTTCAAATATTGTGAAGAGGCATTAGGCTCATTCTGGGTTGTTCAAGATGTTAAAAGTAGGACTAAATAAGATTTCCTGGGCAGCAGATTTTAATGTAGTGCAAGAAAGCACTTTTTACAAAGTCGAGCTTTCTCAACATGGATTGTCTACTGCTTTGTAAGGTAGTGAGTTCCTTGTTACTATAAGTGTTCATGTAGAGACTGGATGACCTTTGTCATATATCATGTCATGGAGCAGAGTCCTTCTGACGGGGATAAGATTCTAAGATTCTTAAGGTTTGATTAAAGCTAGGCTCCTCATAGTTTAGGGGATTTGAAAGTTCAGTTATGTACATAATCTTTTTATTTCTGCACTAGCATCTTCAATTATTAAAAAAATGCTTTGACTTTAAAACTGTCAATTGATAACCTTTTGGTTGGGGACTGTGTTTCAGACTGATTTCCTTAGAACTGAAATGGAACTAATGCCATATATAAAAGTAGAAATTGTTTTGGCTTATATGTTCATGGAACTCAGGCCCTCCTGACTCCAGGGCTGGTGCTCTATCCACTGTGCCACCTAGCTGCCCCGAGTCTAAGTATATTTTAAAAGTACACATAATTCTCACATAATGAAAAAGAAATTAATGAGATCGGGGAATTAAATTGCAGAATAATTTCCTAGTTTTAGCCCTTTGAAAGATTAAAACTAGGAAATTAGGGTTAAAACTAAGAAATGATCATTCTGCAATTTATTTACAAGACTCCAGAAAAGGAGTGTTTATATTATTGTGTACAGGAACTGGGTTTGGGAGTTGAAGGAACTATATGTTTTAGAGAATTCTGAGGTTCCTAAATAATGCCTGTCATTTATTGTCAGTAGGCTCTGAGATCGAGGTCTTAGGGATCTGAATTCAAGTTTAGCCTCAGATACTTACTAGCTGTCTGACCTTGGTACAATCCCTAAGCCTCAGTTCGCTTCAGTTTCCTCAACTATAAAATGGGAATACTATTAGCACTCATCTCCCAGAGTTGTTTTGAGTATCAAATGAGATAATTCAGTATTTGTAACTCACTTAGCCTGCCACATAGGAGACACTGTATAAATAACCAATTGTTGTTGCTGTGCTTTCTGGAAAGTCTCTTTCCCCCAAACCCCCCCCCCCCATTCCTGTTTTTAGGTTTTGCTGTAGAAAATCATGAAAGTAGCCTGAGTGGCAGCTAGAGTGTTCTTGTAAGAAATTTAAATTGCTTGAACAAAGATTTTTGCTGCAGCTGCTCATGAGAAATAGCAGCAACCTGTATGTCACAATTCTGGAGTTATCTGTATCTGGTGCCTCCAGTGTACAAGATATTCAGAGGTTCTGAATCTGACATTGTGTTGTTCCAAGGCAGCATATTATGTCATCTGCTATCTAAAGTGAAGCTACTGTTGTAATGTTTTCTGATCAAAAGACTCTTCATGTTCTTTTTAAAAAGATATTTTATTGATAATGTTTATTTTTACTTTGCCTTAATTTCTAAATATTTTCATTCTTCTCCATGTCCCCAAGGAACCATCCTTTTTGTATTGTAACAATGTATAAAAAGGAGGGTTTGTGGGAGGGAGGGAGGGAGGGAGGCAAAACCAATACATCAGCCATATCAGACAGTATAGGCAGTTTTTCACACACATCATCTTCCAGCCCTGCAAAAAAGGGTGGTGCCATCGTGCATTTTTAAACTCTTCTCCAAGGCCAAGCTTGAACACTTTTGTTGTTATTGTTTTCGTTTATTTTGTTGTAATCTTTGTGTATGTTATCTTTCTGGACCTGCTTATTTCATTCTGCGTCAGTTTATGTGAAGCTACCCATTTTTCTATCAGTTCAGGATATTTGCCATTTCTGATGGCACAGAATAGAAAGTTTCATTACATTCATGTACAGCAATTTATTTATGCATTCATTCCCCAGTTTTTGGGTATCTACTTTGTGTCCAGTTCTTTGCTACCACAAAAAGTGTTGGTTAGCTCTGTTCTTCTTTTTTTTTTTGGTGAGGCAATTGGGGTTAAGTGACTTGCCTAGGGTCACACAGCTAATAATTGTTAAGTGTCTGAGGCCAGATTTGAACTCAGATCCTCCTGAATCCAGGTCTGGTGCTCTATCCACTGCACCACCTAGCTGCCCCTGGTTAGCACTGTTCTTGAGGAATCATTCAACATGCATTTCTGTGCCCACCATGTCTTATATATCCTGCTAGGCCCTGCCCTTAAGGAGCTTACTTTCTAGTGGGGGACGTATGTCCATAGATAATTATTGAATAATTGTGAATATTCAAAGTAATTGGAAGGGAATCACTAACAGCTGGGGTTGTCGAGAAAGGCTTCATATAAGAAGGTATTGAAAGAAAATGAGAGATTCAAGCAGGTGGAGGTGAGGAAAGAGTACATTTCATTGAAAAGTCAAAAATTATAACTTCAGGCTTTTCCCTTTTTGAAAGGGAGGTGGGGGGCAGCTAGATGGTGCAGTGGATAAAGCCCTGGCCCTGGATTCAGGAGTCCCTGAGTTCAAATCCGGCCTCAGCCACTTGACAATTATTAGCTCTGTGACCCTGGCCAAGTCACTTAACCCTCATTACCTCCCCCCCCCCCCAAAAAAAAAAAAAAGAAAAGAAAGGGAGGTAGGAAGGGAGGCTGGTTTTACTGTGCAAGGTGTATACTTTCGCAGAATCATTTGTGTTCACAATAAAGCTCTGCATCCTAGGATCCTGAGAAAAAGGAAAGGAATGATCAGCTTGCCAAAAGAGGCTCAGTTTTGGGGACTTAGATGTTGTTGTCTTTGCCCTTAGTTCTTGAAGAGGACCAATGACATCTTGAGGGCAATGTCTTGACTTGTGAGGGCATTGGATTGAAGTAAGGCCGAACTGTACAAGGTCATCAGCCTCACTCTGGAGAGGTACAGTGGAAAGAACACTAGGTGTGGGGGCCTAGATTTGAGTTATTTGTGATCCACATGACCATGGTTAAGTTACTCAACTTCAGATACTCAGTTGTCTCACCTGTAAAATGGACTAAATTTCCATGTACAATGCTTGGCATTGAGGGACTAAGCACCAACTGTGTGCCAGGCACTAAGCTAAGCATTTTTATAATTTGGCCATTACAAAAACGCTGGGAGATAGATACTATAATGATTCCCATTTTAAAGATGAGTAACTGAGGCAAATAGGGTTAAGTGACTTGTTCAGGGTCACACAGCTAGTATCTGAGGGCTGATTTGAACTTGGGTCTTCCTGACTCCAGGTCTAGTGCTTCTATACACTGCCTCTACAGTTAGTCCTACACTAACAGTGTAGGTGCAAAACAAGAAGTAATGGTAGGTATGAGGGTCTGCTGAGAATTAATGTATTTTAATCTTTAATTTAATGTATATCAATCTGCATGTTGACTATTAATATTAACTTGGAGTATCCATATACACCATAATACACCTTGTGGTATTTTGTTTATAGTTTGAATTCTTTGAAACATGTTTGTTTGCATTAGAATTGTTTGAAATATATGATTGGCTTTTGTAGTCTCAGAGTGTTGGTTAGGGAAGGTATCCGAGAATATCTAACACAAATGACAGAGTTTCTGAAAATAAAGACACAGGCTTGGGGAAAAGAGTCCTGAATCGAATGCCTAGGGAATTCTTTTTTTTTTAATTAAAAAATTACCATATTGTTAACTTAAAAATCAATCTAAAACATAAAATAAAGATATTGTATCCTATATCCTTATGATTTGTAAAACTACCTAAAGTAATATTAATGTATTGGGTTAGCTTCTTTGGGTGCGAAGTTTCTCAAAACATAATATCTTTGACATTTCTTATTCATAATGCTTTTTCAACTGCTTATTTTTTTCTTTTATTAAGATATCCTTCCCACTACCCCATCATTGATTAAAAAAAAACCAACTAAAACCAAAAATAGAGGTCTTTATACATTCATCCTTAGTCTAGCAAAACAAATTGCTAGATTGACTGTGTTTAAGTTCATCATGTCTCTGGCAAAAGGTGAGTGGTGGGTTTCATTTTCATTCTTTTGAACTTATAGTTTATCATTGCATTGATTAGACTAAAGTCTTTTAATATTGTTTTTCTCTATAATGTTATCATTGTATAGATTATTCTATTTCCTCTTGTTTCATTTCTTAAAGGTCTTCCCACTGTGAGAAACAGGTGCAGACAACCTCAAAATTAGTTCTTTTTCAGAGGCAGCTTTGGTATACCAAAAAGCCTTTATTGCATTCTCATGAGAGGGGGCACACACAGAAAGGAAAGCAGTGAGTGCCAATGCTGAAAGCAAGCACCTTGTATGTATTCTATAGCCTGCGGTAATCAATCCCTCCCCTGGACCACCATAGGTTGCTAGGCAAGGTTCACAATCTTCCCGGAAGAGTTCTAGCTAAATCCTCCTTGATAGGTTACTCTTCCATACATGATCAAAAATGGGATGGAGGTTTTAAACAGGGGAGGAGAAATTAATGTTACTAAGTCTATTAAGCAAACTCTGTAGAGACTAGAGTTAACCTTTTACGTACTTTCTCTAAGACACCAGCAAGAGCCAGCTCAAACTAGTTTTTATCTCTAGCCCTGAAAAAGTTATTTTTCTCTTTCCTGGTTTGACATAATTCACTAGATAATATTGTCTGTTGTTCTCTATACAGGCATGCTTTCTTTGAGAAGATCTCCTCACGTATCAAGTTATTCTGAGAAGATTTTACCATGTATCAAAACATCACCATTTCTCACACCACTTTCCTCTGAAGTTGTCCACTTTGTACTTTCTTATAATAAGCTGTGTGGTACAATAACATTCTATTACATTCATCACCCACACTTTGTTTAGCCATTCTCCAATAGGAGAATTTCCTTTAGTTTCCAACTTTGGGCTACCTCAAAAAGAGTGGCTATCAATATTTTTGTAGATGTAGTTCCTTTTCCTCTTTGATTTCTTTTGGTTTATAGGCTTAATAGTGGTATAGTTTGGTGAAAGGGGTATTCACAGTTTAGTAACTTTTGGGGCAGACTTTCAAATTGCTTTCCAAAATGGCTAGATGAATTTCCAGCTCCACTAACAATGTACTAAAGTCCAGATATCAAATATGGGGCCCACAACACTCCTTTGTGTGGTCTGGTTGAACCAGATTAAGATGTAATTGGGAGGGGGTAGCTGGATAAAGTACCGGGCCTGGATTCAGGAGGACCTGAGTTCAAATTCAGCCTTAGACACTTGACACTTACTAGCTATGTGACCCTAGGCAAGTCACTTAACCCTCATTGCCCCACGAAAACAAAACAAAAATTTAATTGGGAAATAGTTAACAAAATAAAAATATAATAAAACACAAATAACACCAACATGTGATTTTCCAAGTCAATATGAGTCCCACAGGGATCCTTATATATGGTTTAGTGGTGCCCAGTTCTATTTGAGTGTGATACCACTTCACTAAAGTATCTGTTTTTCCACAACCCCTTTAACATTTATCATTTTCCTCTTTTGTCATCTTTGCCATTTTGATGAGTGTGGGGTGGAATCTGGAGAATTCTTGAAGGTATCAACCTGTGCTCACAACTTAGTCATTTTATAGCTCTCTCCAGCTCTGCAGATAATGTCAAAAATTTTTTTTTACTCAAAAATGTTGTGTTCTCCTTCATGCTTACCAGCATTG
The DNA here is from genome assembly GCF_019393635.1 of Dromiciops gliroides. NCBI lineage: Eukaryota > Metazoa > Chordata > Mammalia > Microbiotheria > Microbiotheriidae > Dromiciops > Dromiciops gliroides. Next base: position 401,998,854 of record NC_057861.1, read on the forward strand.
TGGCAGAGATGCGTTTTAAGAAGGGAATAGCAATACTAACGGACAAAGAAGTACTTTATTAATGCAGTGCTTGTGATTCCAATTTTTATGATGCTGTGGATAAAGTAATGGGATCAAACTCTACCACTACCTGTTGACCTTGGGAAAATTAATAAATCTTTAGCTTTTATAATTTTTAAAAAATCTGTAAAATACAAGGATTGGACTTGATTTATAAAATCCCTAAGATTATGTTCCTAAAAAATTTATCAGACCATGAATTTTGTAAAGCTGGAAATCATTTGTATATATTTTTTTCTTGTTTTATTTATGTTATGGAAAGGAGTTCCTGCTGCCTACTTAAACAAATATGTATATTCTAGTACTCTTCTTACATAATAAAGGGTTTAGAATTTAGCAGGTTTTCCCATTCCTGCATAAATGGTACCGTCTATTCAGCTTTAGTAGGCAGATTACTGGTAGGAGCCTGTTATCCCATTTCATAGATATAGTAAGGCTGGAATGCCTGTTAGGGGAGAACCTTGTGTAGCTGTTCTTGATGATAAGTTAGAGTGCTGTAGCTTAGAAACCTGTTTCCAGATGTTTGTTTACATGAATAGCAGGTATGTAATACCCCATTTAGAATGGATTCTTACTGGCTTCAGAGGAAATCAAACATTTATCAAATGAATGAATGAAATAGTTTTTTATCAGTTTCTTTCATCTTGCCACATATGTATATATCTATCTATATATATATATGTGTGTGTGTGTGTATTTCTATTGTGGATAGGGAAATTACATCTTCATTCCCTTGATATCACCGTTGAATTAATGTTTTGTTATTTTTAAGCCAGTTTTTATATGACTTTTGTAGGATTTCAGATAGTAAATTAATGGAGAAAATTCTCAGAGGCATTTGGAGGGGATGAGATCAAAATCACATTTTTTTGGGGGGGGGGGTTGGTTTTGACAAAGAGGTAAGAATATTTCCTTCCCAGGGAGAGGAAAGAATCAGTGAAGACAGAAATTTTGAGGTAGGGAAAATGGATATTGAGAAAACTCAGGGGGATGATTCCTATCTCAGTAAAATAGGAGATAGGGGGTAAAGGCTTGAGGAAAGTGGGAAAAATTTAAGTAACTACTGTGAGGAAGTCAGCAAAGTATTGGTGAAGGTCTAGATGAAGTTTGGTGGTGTGTGGACTGGTAGTAGAATCAGTCATAGGTGATTTTTTTTCAACCAGATGGGCAACCTGGGAGGCAGAGCAGGGCAATAAAGGCAGAGGGGTCTAGAGAGACTAGGGCACTAGTAAAAGCACTTGAAATTGCTTACCATGGGATTGAGGCTGGGCATTGGAATTGTTGAAGCCAGGAAGAATACTGAGAAGGGAAGGAGTCAAGATGAGAGTGAAGAGCAGGTGAAGAGTGAGAGAAGAAAGAACTGACAAGTTTAAGGGGGAGCATTTTGGAGTTAATGATGGGGTGCCGTGATGGTGCCACATTTGTATGTGGCTGTAAGGTCTAGTGGGTGTTAAAGTCGTTGGAATTGAGGAGGTCATGGAAGTATGAATCCCTAGGGTTTATGGGAGTATTATTATAGATGTTGAAGCATTAATAGACAGTGACAACAAGAAATGAGATGAAGTTCCCCTTCATCTTTGAGCCTGGTGCTTGAGTCATTCAGAAAAATGGGGTTGTGATGTAGAGGTCATTTATTTTAGTTGATAATAGCATCAAGGATGGGATTGAATGGTATACAAAGATGGGCTAGTCATCTCAGTTTTAACCAGCTTTTAATAAGCGTACCAGGAGAGTTTATTGAGTGTTGGCAGAACAATGATCTGGAAATGGCAAGAGAGAAACAAGGACTATGCATTGATCTCTTCTGGCTTTGTGAGTCAGAGGAGTGAGAGAAGGCGGGGCTTCACTGGAGGTTACAAGGGCAAAATAAGGCTTCATACTGTTATGGAAGTGAAGGGGTGAAGAAATGGGAAGTTTTTAATTTATGATAGATGTGTGAGAAGAAAAAGCTGATGCTTTGTTAAAAATTTCTTAACAGATATGAAAAAAATCTAGGAGGCACAGATGTATTTCAGGACATTAAGAAAAGTATAGGTTTGAGTGGGTGGATTGGGTGGTTTACCATGTGGTAAATCTGAATGATATCAATCAGTACAATAAGATATTAAATACAGCCATAATTAAAATGATTACAAGTGAACATGTACACATAAAATACATATATGAGAGTTCTGGAGCATGAGGGCAAGGCAAAAGCAGGGCAGGGCAGAGGTTGGGTTAAAGTTTGGGGAGAGAATTTGACCTGTTTTTGTGGAGGAGAGAGATGAAAAAGGATAGAAATTTTGGAGAAACCTGGAGATTTTGGAAAAAAGTGACTTATATACCCTCATTCAAGTTTCCTTATGGCTTATTCTGGAGGTGGGGGTGGTAGAAGAGAGAAACTTATCATCCCTTTAACTCTTCCTACCCATCACATCATCCTGAGAACCTGCTAATTGAGGTTTGCATTCTGTTGAGGAAGCCTAGTGTGATTTCAAGGTACTACTCCTCCCGCAGTTTCTTCCCAGTTGATATACTGATGACTGAGGTTTCTTTAACTATAGAGGAAGCCTTTTATTCCCCAAGAAGTGAATAAAGACTTAAAATGCAAGTAGAGGTTTAGTTTTAGTTAAAGGGCAGTCTATAGAGAGCAAATAACATTACAGCCTTGCCTGTTTTGCTGGTAGGAAGAAGGTAAAGAAGAGAATTAGAGAACATTGGGTATATGAAGTGGGAAGGGGGGAGGGGTCACAGGAAGTGAAGATTAGGTAATTTGTTGGAAAACTTGTTCACATGTGATATCTGACCATAGAAAGGGATATATATGTCTATACATATGTGCTTATGTGTACCAACATGTACACATACATACACACACATAAGCTTTGTTGTTGTTCAGTCATTCAGTCATGTCTGACTCTTTATGACCCCATGGACCATAGCATGCCAGGCCCTTCTATCTTCCACTATCTCTCAAAGTCTGTCCAAGTTTGTGTTTGTTGTTTCCATGATACTATCTATCCATCTCATCCTCTGCTGTCTTCTTCTCCTTTTGCCTTCAATCTTTCCCAGCATCAGGGTCTTTTCCAATGAGTCCAGTCTTCTCATTATGTGTCCAAAGTATGTAAGCTTCTGCTTCAGTATTTGTCCATCCGATGAGTAATCTGAATTAATTTCTTCAAGTGTTGACTAATTTGACCTCTTGTTGTCCAAGTGACTCTTCAAAAGTCTTCTCCAGCACCATGATTTGAAAGCATCAATTATGTGGCATTCAGCTTTCTTTGTAGTCCAACTCTCACAGCTATACATTACTACTGGAAAAACCATAACTTTGATTATACGAACCTTTGTTGGCAAAGTTGTTTCTGCTTTTTAGTATGCTGCCCAGATTCACCATAGCTTTCCTTCCAAGGAGCAAGCATCTTTTTTTTAATTTTGTGGCTGCAGCCACCATCTGCAGTGATCTCTGAGCCCAAGAATATAAAATCTGACACTGCTTCCATGTCTTCTCCCTTTGTTTGCTAGGAAGTGATGAGACCAGTTACCAAAATCTTAATTTTTTTGATGTTAAGTTTCAAGCCAGCTTTTACCCTCTCCTCTTTCACCCTCATCAAGAGGCTTCTTAATTCTTCTTCACTTTCTATCATCAGAGTGGTATCATCTGCTTATCTGAGATTGTTGATATTTCTCCTGGCAGCCTTAATTCCAGCTTTTGATTCATCCAGCCTGGCATTTTGTGTTATGTAGTCTGCATATAAATTAAATAAACAAGGTGACAATATACAGATTTCTACTCCTTTCCCAATCTTAAACCAATCAGTTGTTTCATGTTTGGTTCTAACTGTTGCTTCTTGGCCCACATACAGGTTCCTCAGGAGATAAGTAAGATATCTGGTCATTTTGTACTCTAGGGTTAAACTTGCTTATTAATCCATTTTATATTTTGATTTCCTACTTTAGTATTCCAATCCCCTAAGATGAATGTGACATTTTTTTTAATGTTATTTCTAGAAGATGTTGTAGGTCTTCATAGAACTAATCAGCTTTGGCCTCTTTGGAATCAGTGGTTTGAGCAGAGACTTTTATTACTGTGATGTTGAACAGTTTGCCTTAGATATGAACTGATATCTTTCAGTTATTTTTGAGATTATGCCCCAATACTGTTTTTCTTACACTTTTATTGACTATGAGGGCTACTCCAGTAGTATATGTAATGACCACTCAAATTAAAATCACCCATTTCCACCCATTTAAGTTCACTGACATCCAAGATGTCGATGTTTAGTCTTTCAATCTCCCGTTTGACCGCATCCAGCTTACCTTGGGTCATAGATCTTACATTCCAGGTGTCTATGCAATATTCTTCTTTATAGTATTGGAATTTCCTTTTGTCACCAGACACTTCTGCAGCTGAGGTTCCTTTAGGCTTTGGCTCAGGTGCTTCATTAGTACTGGAGCAACTTGTAATTGTTCTCTGCTTTTCCATTGTATTATATTAGACACCTTCCCAACCTGAGGGGCTCATCTTCTGATGTCATCTCTTTAATGATTTTAGTATTGTCCATGGGGTTTTCTTGGCAAAGATACTGGAGTGGTTTGCCATTTCCTTCTCCAGTGGATCACCTTTTGTCAGAACTCTCTACTATAATCTGTCCATCATAGGTAACCCTGTATGGCTCAGCTCATAGTTTCATTGAACCCCTCTGCCATAACAAGGCATTGATCCAGTAAGGGAGATAAAAGCTTAATAGGTACCAAATTAAAAACAACAGCAGCAACAATTTTTCTTGAGCTTCAGAGCAAGAGTGTGAGATGTTATATGTGTAAAAGAAAATACCTCCTCCCACCAAATGATAAGAGAATGCACAGAAGTTAAAACTCTTCAGGTGGTGGGGCAGAAAATTTTAATTAAATCAGTGTACTTTCTAGAAAAAAATTATATGTTTATGTTATTATTAAATTGTAAGTTACACATTTACATATATGCACACATATATCTGTATATATACATATATGTGCATTATCTATGTATGTTTGTATTTTTATCACTTGATTTTTATCATCTGATTTTTTTTTTTCTTAAAGAGAGACTTTCCCTACTTCATCTTTTGCACTGCTCTCACCTTTTTTGGTGCAAAGCTTGTTGAAATAGAAAGGCAGTGTTGGGAGAGCTGTGAATTTGGCAGTCATTAAGTGAGTATGAAGTCAAACTCAGGCACCTCTTGTATGATCTTGGGCAAAGCACTTCATTTCTCTGTAGAATGGGGACAATGATAGTTATATGGCCTACCTCACAGGACTGTCCTAAGGAAAGTGTTTGTCAGCCTTTAAGCACTATATACATATAAATGCAAAATCTTCACACTCTGAGTTGATTGGTGAAGGACTTGTCCAAAAAAAAAAAAAGACTTGTTCAGCCTTACATAGTTAGAATGTGTCAGAGTAGCACTTGAACTCAGGACATTCTTTCTCTTTTTTCTTTTTCTTTTTTTGTGAGGCGTTTGGGGTTAAGTGACTTGCCCAGGGTCACACAGCTAGTAAGTGTTAAGTGTTTGAGGCCAGATTTGAAATCAGGTACTCCTGACTCCAGGGCCGGTGCTCTATCCACTGCGCCACCTAGCTGCCCCCATTCTTTCTCTTAAGTGAGTTGTCCATCCACCGTGCCTCTCTGTTGGCATTATCACTAAAATAATAATATATTATGATAAATAGATTTTATGAAAATTATGGAGAGCCACCTGGAACCTATGTACTAAACATTGTGATAAGGATTTTTTTTCCCAATAATTATTTTGAATTTCATGTATGAGCTTTCATCATTCCCTCTACAAACAGTTTTGTAAAACTGACTTCGTTAGTAAGTGTTCTGTGTTTTAAAAATAAACATTTGGAATGATGATGGAAATACTCTAGGCAAAAATCAAATTCTGTTTTTAGAAAATGTCGAGAGACTCATTTTGTCAGCTTTGCTTTAGATACAGAATGTTTCCATCAATGTTGATTATCATCATCCTTTTTCCTATTTTTAAGAAGTTAAAAAATAGTTGATAAGCTACAAAAAAGAGGCACTTTAGGTATTAACTTAAAAAAAAAACCCAAGTTTTGTAATGTTTCCCACAAGGGAAAAATAATCTTTTTAGTTTACTAAATAAGTCGTTAAATAATTCACTGTTAATGTTTGCAGTGACATCTAGAACAAGACTAGCTCTAATATAGCAGTACAGTGAGTTTATTTCAAGGCTGTCTCTGTAACCCAAGTGTGATCACAATATATTTTCTTCATTCTGTCATATTCAGAGAGGAAAGAGAATCTCAGAAATCAGGAGGCTGACAAGGACATAGATCATTCCCCCAGTCCGGTACCTTTTACTTTCAGGGGCCATTTGCTTTGAGGTAGACACAGAGAAATTTTAGTTTTTCCCTGTGGGGAAATGGAAGATGGTTCCAGCCCCTAGATCTCCAGCTAGCCTGTCCTTGGTTGAAGGGGATGAAACCCCCTCCTGAGGGATATCTCTCTTTTATTCCCTCCTGTATTTCTTTATTCACACTTTGCTTTCTCTTGGGCTTTTGAAAAGCAATTGAAAAAAAAAAATTGAAGAATTCAACATCTGATCTTTTTACAGCCTCCTTCCCTTCCCTTTCTTTCCCTCCCCTCCCCTCCCTTCCCTTGGCAATGAGGGTTAAGTGACTTGCCTAACGTCACATAACTAGTAAGTGTCAAGTGTCTGAGGTCAGATTTGAACTCAGGTCCTCCTGAATCCAGGATCAGTGCTTTACCCACTGAGCCACTTAGCTGCTCCTACAGCCTGTTTTTAAAAATATATATTAAATTTAACATATGAGTTTGATCACTATCCTGTTTGCCTGTGTCCCCTTCTCAACTTACCTCTATTCTCTGTGTAGATTTTTCAGGTTTCATTGATGTTCTTTAAATCTTCCTCCACCCACATGGGGGGAAAAAGTGATTCCTTGTAACAAGCATAATCAAATGAAAGAAATCCATACATTGGCTATATCTGAAAATTTATTTCTTATTCTCCATGTTTTTTCCATCACTTCTCTGCCATGAGTTGGGAAAAGTATGTTTCATCAGCAGATTTCTGTAATCCTCTCTGGTCATTTCATTGATCATAGTTCTGAAGTCTTTCACAGTTGTTTTTCTTTACAATATTTTAATCATTGTAAATAGCCCTCCTGGTTCTACTCAGCTTCACTCTGTATCAGCTTGCATAAGTTCTCCTAGGTTTCTCTAATTAATTCTTTTTATCATTTTTTTTACAAAACAATTTTTCATTACATTCATACACCATTATTTATTTAGCTCTTTCCCAATTGATAGGAGTCCAATTTGCTACAGGATCATGTTAACTTTCTACTTTCTTCTCCATAGTAGTTATGCAAGGGAAGAGAACGAATTGACAATTCTCTCTTGTGTATTGGGAAAATGAGGGATTGCAAAGAGAGAGTTATATTTGAAACTGTGTTGTTTCTCTTTGCAAAGAAATGTTTTTATCACTTCTCTGGTTGACTAAGATTTGATACATTTTTGGATTAAGTTATTATAGACTTTTTGCTAATAACACTTGTTTTCAACTTTGTTGTTTCTGAAGGTTTTTCTTTTTCTTTTTTGCTTTCATGCTTACCTTCAAACTTCCCTAGGGAAAACAGCAGTAAACTGTAAGTAAATCAAACAATTAAAATACAGTGTATTTTCCTCCCTTCATGCAAATTATTTTCATCACAAAAGCAATTTAGGTCAAATTTAGCAGACTAGTAACTGGTTTTGGTTACATCCTTTTATCATTCTTTGAGCAGGAAGAAATCTCAGCGAAAGTGAGACTAATAGAAGACAACAGTCTGAAAGAAGCACCCTGACTGACTTCTTTCTCAGATCCGGTGGTCATAGTGTAGCTCTGGAAAACTTGCAGATTAGACCAAGACAGCCATGCCTATGCTTATCAAGGAAGAAAAGTCCCTTAGTAAAGTGATTAAAAATAATTTGCTATACACTTAGTGGTATGCAAAGTGATCTATGGGTTAGAATTAGAAATAAGGCACATACGTGGGAGTGTATTAGATGCTGATGAGAGTAGTGAACGGTTAGTTTCTCTTTCAATCCAGTTCTTCCATCATTCCCAAATGAGAATCACAATGCCATTTTTCTTAGTCTCTTATTGGGTAGGAAAACCTTTTGGCCTTGATCATTGAGTCTAATGCAGGAAATACGTTGGTAGGAAAGTTGACTTGGCAGATGGGCTCTGAGGTAGAATGCCAGGAACTCAGAAGAAGGAATAGTGGTAAGAATGAACATAAGGTACAATTAGGGTATTTTCAAGAAACAAGAACAATTGTGTTATCAGGGGTAACTATTTTGGTAGTCCCCAAATTGATGCTTTCCCTTTTGGAGGGGGAATAGAGAGGAAGTGGGAAACAGGACTTTTAATGAATGAAGAGCATGGACATTTCTTTAGCAGACAGTACTATAAGGGTGAATGTTCCCTAATTATTGTGTACCATAGCCCTTTCTTTTATGACACAGAGGATATATATAAATATCTAAAATACAGATATCCTATAATAGGGTGTTAATTTGGCCTGCCCCCCTTTTAAAATATTAAGTTGAGGTTCATTTTAGTTTATAAAAGCCTGCTAATGCTAAAGGAAGTTCATTAATAATGCTGTAAAAAATGGAAGTTTTTCAAAAATTAAATCTTCATCTGATTTAAATTATATAATAAAACTAACAAATAGTTGGAAACCTTTGGTAACCTAAAGTTTTGGCTTAAATAATTTAGATCAACAAATATTTTCTATTCTAGTTTTCACTGAATTTTCAGTGTGTGTATGTGTGTGTGTGTGTTTTCCAGTGTATATTTTTTTAAATGTCTCCCAATAAATCCCCTTACTTTTACCTTTATTTTCACAATATTCTTACTGGCATTGTTTTGAAGGGTAAGAGCTGATCCTCTGATCTGATTGCTTGTGCTACAAAAAAGGAAAGCTTCTTTGAAAACATTTCATCCTTTGGTGGGAAATCCCAGGTGGAGATTCCATATTATTGCTATACTTGGCACAATAGATAAAACCATAATTGATCTACTTTGTGCTCCTGGGGATTGTGGCTTAAAAATTTGGTTAGAGAAGCATTTAGTTGAGAGTACAACAAAATACTGGTGTACTAGTAAGAGGGGACTATCTTGTCCTCTTATTAATTTCACATGAACATTTGGTAAAGAAAAAATTATTACTCATGTCTGGTAGCAAGCTTCACAGTGGTTTTATGTGAAGGAATAATTTAATCATCCAACAACAGTACCTGGCACATAATAAGTGCTTGTTGACATGGAAATGGGAGTGAGCTCAACTCTGTTATCAGAACTAGCTTTTCTGTAGTTACTTGGCCTCAGTTTTCTTTAGTTCTGAGAGAGTAATGGCTACTGGCTTCTTCAAGATGTTTGGCCTTCGTGTACAGACTTTTAAAATTTCTTAAAACTATTTTATTAGTAAAACTATAATATATAATAATGCACTTAAAGGCATAGATGTATAAAATTATTTATGAAGTAGTGTCCAAATCTGTTGTAGAGAAGGCTTAAGTGTTACAGTTTTATATGTAGTCATCTTTTTTTATTGTACCATGTTAAGGAAATGCTTGTTTTATTCCATAAGGTTAAAAAAAAAAAAAGAATTAATCCCTGCGAAAAAGTACCCACTAAAAGTCCAGAGTCTTGTCTGTGTTTTTAAAAATTTAAGCTATTACAGTAGCATTCTGGGAGAATTATATTTAAAAGAATACCTATTAAAAGATAATAAGCCTTGTAAAAAAGGATTTTTAAAAATGATTCTCAAATTGGAAGTTAGTAATTGGAAGTTAGTTCCTGAACTTTAGTATTTTCTTAGGCTGGTCAAGGGAACCAAAAGGTAGAGAATATTCCTTAACTACTTGCTAGCAGTCTTTCCAAAGTGGGAGGTGAGGGGAAGGGGAAGGGAAAGAAGTAAATTCCGTCATATGTACACTTACTGGCAATCTCATTCTTATTTTAATCTTTTAGAGAATGTCTGAGTGTATCCAGATCTCATTTGCTGTTTGTAGAATTGGCATTTACACGGTAAGCAATGTATGTTTTTGCTGTACCAGATGTCATAAAAAATAGGTGAATAGGTTGTTTTGGTTGTTTATTTGGGGGAGGGGTTAAATGAACCTTTGCCCTTTGATTTACCACCTTCCACTCATATCCAAGCTGTGGTTCAGGCACCTGAGGTTTAAACTAATTTCCCTTTCTTCTTCTTATACCTTCTTTCCTTTTGAAAGGCCTGGGAAAAAGGTGCATTAGAATGTGACATAGCAGGTAAGAGGCCTGTGGATTTTTGAAGAGCTAGTTGTCTTTAAGGCATTTATTTATATAAGGAACTTGTGTTCTTCAACAGGGGTATGTTATAGGTTCTTGAAAATCTTTTAAAAAGTGTAGTGCTAGAATTTGCCACAAGGTTAAAAAAACACAACCTCTCATGCCGAATTTGAATCCTGTGGGGAAAAGAAATTTCTCTTCCTTCCTTTTTCCTCTTTGTAGGCCCTCTTAGAGCTTGTGTTACTTGGGCATAGCCTTTGAGAACCCAGAACCCAGAGTGACCAACACACTTAACGACTCCAGTGAATGTAATTTTAGAAAGTTTACAATCAGAGATATGAGATATAAACACTGAGGCCTCAAAACAAAAGGCATCTGTGATATTTGTTCCCAGCTTGATAAATGGGTGACCAGAGAACCAAACATATTATATTAGTTTTGTAAAATTATAGGGTGAGTCAATACATAAAAAGTAGAAACCTATTACATTGATCTACCATGGTCCTGTTACATTTGGGGGAAAAAAAAAATCTCCTTTAAAGGAAAAATTCCCTACTGGATGGGCAGGAAACACACACACACACACACACATACACACACACACACACACACACACACACACACACATAATTGATCATAATCGAAAGTTAAAATTCTATAGAGAAAAAAAATGAAATGGAAAAGTATATTCTGTAGTAGAAATTAATTATATTTGGCTTCTCCCACTTCCCCACAACAATTCAAGATAGTTTAGCCAACTTTTATTTCTGTGACATCAGCAATACATCAAATAGCACTTATTAAGTAGTCAGAAAAACCAGGTTAGAAGCCTCGATTCTGGCCTCTTGGGTTGTATAAATTGGATGGTATACATACAGGATAGATACGTAAATAGACTGTCACAGACAACTATGTTGCCATGGAGAAATAAGTTGATTACTATATGAATGCTTACTGGCATAAGAGTCACATAAAAATGGCAAAAATTTAGTGAAAATGAAAACTCAACAAAATATATACAATGCATTCTTACCCAGTCTCTTTCTGAAGGTTGGATACAAAATTAACAAGACAAACTAGTTCTTGAAATGTCTTCTGTAAATAATATAATTAGCTTTTCCTAGGTCTTCAATTAAATAAGACTTGGATGATAATTCAATTTCCAGGTAGAGAATTTAGGTCACAGATAACATAACTTGATTAATATTTTGTCATTGATATAAATTAAAGTAGTGCTTGTCTACTACTAACGTTTAGAATTTAAATGGAAGCACATTAAAAAAAAAAAAGCCAGGCTTTGGAGCTGAGCATCTGTTTTGAGAAGATAACTTTCTTTCTACATTATTTAAAAATAATCTTTCAATTGCAGGGAATGTTACACAGGAGATAATGCATATTCTCTAGAACCTAGTGTCTTGATGTAAGTACAAAGAAGTAATTTATTTTTCAAAAACAAAAATGGTTCTGTTAAGTGGGTCCACACTATTTTTGGTATTTAAAAAAACCTCATTGGTTGCCAGTCAGGAGGGAGAAGGGGAAGTAGGTTAGTGCCAAATTTGTCATTACAATTGTGATTTAATGAGGTGCTGACTATGACCTAGGCTGTTTTTTTATAACTTTAAAATTGACATTCTGGAATCGGGGTTTGACTATCCACCGTGCAAAAAAGGACCATCCCTAAGGCCATTTGTATAGAATGGCCTGCCTTACCCCAGTATCAGGCTTGCAAACATTTTGATGAGGACAGTTTTTAAAATTTCCTCAAAGGACCCTCCAGACTCTCTCATTGAGGACAGTTTGGCTTCTTTGCCAGAAACAGGAAGCGGGTTGGGATTATTTTTTTTACTGAAGGTGTGATTCTGAGTTCCCTTTTCTTTCAAATGATGAAGACTAGGTAGAAGAAGTGGGCAGTATATTTCACTCCTCTGGGAACCTTTCTATGCCAGGAACTTCTCTGGAAGCCTCAGCACATGGATAGGGAAGAGACTGTATGGAAGAGAGAAAGGGACATTCAAACTCTTAGTTCTCAGAGCTAAGATTCAGTCAGCACACAACTGAGGTATAATACTAGGTAGCTCTTGCTGTCTATCTTCTACTTAAGATTCTCTTTGGTAATATAGGAGCTTAAAACAGTTTCTAACCTTTTGAGAAAACTCTCAAATCATATGATACATTAATGCTTCAAAGGGGCTGTGGCATCCATAGAACTCAGGATTTATAGTCAAGAGACCTCCCTCACTTAGGGTCTAGAGCTGGAAGTGACCTTCAGGGCCATCTGGTCCTGCTCTCTCATTTTCTAGATAGAGAAACTGAGACTCAGAAAAATAAACTGACTTGTCCTATGTGTCACAAGTGGTCTTCTGCCTCGAGATATCGTGTTGTCTATGAGCTGGGGGACTGGATGAGTCTTCATTTGTTAAATGGTGGTAATGACGGTTGGACTGTTTTTGTTGCAGGGTTGTTGAAAGTTGTTATAGATAAGTGTAGAAGATAATTATTATTTTGCCACTGCCACACTTGTGTTTTTTTAATACCAGATCAGATTTCGTTGGTATAGGAAACTCCTTCTTCCCATGCTAGTCTAAGCAGAAAAAAAGCAGATGAAGACTCAGTATTGTGGATGGGGTGTCACGTGCCATGTCGGAATGAAGACCAACATTAGTTTTTGGCCCACTTGCTATGTAGGGGCTACTTTTGTTCTTGCCACCATTCTCAAATGGTTTTATCATGCACCTGTTAGCCATGTTATCTACTACCAAAAGACAAGGCTTCTGTATTATAACTATTCTGCTCTTTCCAATATTAGTCCCCTTTCAGCTCAGCTGTGTTGGATTAAACAGGTGTTAAGGTTGAATCTGAAACCTCAGTTGTCTTTGTTATATTCTGTTGGACACAATCAAACCAGGGAGGAGATCACAGATGATTCATGTCAACATATTTGGGGGGGGGGGGGATGAAGAGTTCATGTCCTTCTGATGTTGACTCAGGCAGTCACTTTCCTTTATGAAGAAAGGCTTAGTTTTAATTTATATAGCACCAAATAATAATCTGTTGGGCAAACTGGCTCTGCCAATATTGCTTATGATTATAGATCAATTAATAGTGATAATGCATATCCACTGTGGAAAAGACTCTTCATAGAATCAGAGAATTTTTGATAGAGGAAGGACCTTAATGATCCTCTAGTCCACCCCTCTCCCCCCAGGGTAATATGAGGAAACACTAGTCCTGTCTCTTGAGGCAGCTATCACCTTTATCAGTAATGTGATTGTGGAACATGGGCGGCTGCAGCAGTGAGCTGAATAGAAGTCGAACTACCCACAGGCAACATAGTTAAAAGCATAAAATGACACATTAAACTGAATTTCAGGGAACATGGCAGATTTATGGATTATTGGGGAATAGCAAGAATAAGTGGTATCCAGGCCAACAGAGTAGGCAGAAGCCAAAGATGGCGTACAGGTCAGGGCAGAACTGTTGTAACTGTGGCTACGGTCACCAGACTTTCAGCTTATGGTCTTAGAAACAAGTCAGATTTATGATATGTAACCAGTCATTAGTCTTTGATCATACCAGCTTCTAATTGGATACTTCAGACAGTAAGGAGCAAGGATGGAACTAGAATGGTATTTATATATACCCAAACATATGTTTACATAGTTTAGCATAGTGGACAGATAGAGCTGGCTTTGGAGTTAGGAAGACTTGGGTTGAAGTCTTGTTTATGATATATACTGACCTCTGATATGTTCTGGCTGTGTGACCCTAGGCAAGTCACTTAACCCAGACAATTCTCTAAGGCTGGTTTGGCAGAGGAAGTTTACTTCCTGGCAATTTCTCCTGCCAGTGAAATCCCATGTTGAGTAAAAACAACAACTCCTCACCCCCACCTCTCCACACTCCCCCCCCCAACCTCCCACAAAAATACCCTCCCCAAAACAAGAAAAACCCTACCATTTATAATTGGAGAATGCGTAAAATTAGAATGTATGAATGTGAAGATTTTATTCATAACAGATATGGGGGGATTAATATATTTACAATAATTTTAGAGGCTCTAGAAGGGACCTTAGATACCATTTAGCAGTCCATCATTGCTTTCTGATTTTAGGAAGGCAATGTGGGGTAGTAGATAGAGAACTGGTCTTGAAGTCAGGAAGATCTGAGTTTAAATCCTTAAGACACTTAGGTGTGTGGCCCTGGGTAAATCACATTAACCTTTATGAACTTCAGTTTTCTTATCTCCAGAATGGAAATAATCATATCAACCTACTTCATTGGGTTGTTGAGAGAATCACATGAGATAATTTGTAAAATGCCTTGCAAATTTTAAGATGCTATTTGCTAGCTCTTATTAACAGAAAGATGTAATATATTTTAAAATATTGACCATTTCCAGCTTCAGAAATGATCCAGTTTAGGACAACAAGGGGGAAGAGGTCTGGGACCCGTTCACAAATATGGGATAGTAACTATAAAATATGAAGCAAGATTGAAGGAAGTATGAGGGACTTCTCTACCACCTTTAGAAATTGAAACTTGGACAACAGCAAGATAAAATCTGGTTTGGTGTTTTGTTTTGGGGAAAACAAACACTATCCTTTTCTCTTAACTTCAAGATAATCAAGATAACATGAATGGCAACTTAAAGAAAATCTTTGCTTTCCAGTGCTGTGCCATTCACAAGGAAACCTTCTTGAAGCCCCACCACTCCATCTTTTTTCCTTATTTGGCTCAGGGACAGTTTTCAATGATGGTAAGTAGAGGTCATGGTTACATCCTGCCCTCTATAGATAAAATGTTCTTTGCTATCTTTCTCATTCTACAGAAGCAGTTCTTGGCACTTCTTTGGGGGGGGGGGTGTTGGAGGGTTTCTTTTAAGTTAATTTGACCAATATCTAGGGATATGTTAGAGCCAGTTGGAACTGATTGTTAAATTATCATCATGAGCATTTACATCTGGGAAATAACCAAATGCTACATATCAGGGTTTGATTAATTTGTTTTGTTGATTGTCTGTATTTAAGAAAGTGATGGATAAAATGTTAACATACACTCCCTCCCACCCCCCAAAGCTGGTTGTTAAACATTTACCTGCAAACCCTTGCTAATATCCTTTTTTTGGCTAATATCCTTTTAAGGATCATCTCAGATGAACTTTTGAATAGGCTAGGAGATTAACAGAGCCTCCTAAAGGAATAATGAAAGAAGATAATGTCTTTCTACCCTCCAAGTGATGCAGAGAAAAGAACACTGGACCAGAAATCAGGAGGCCTTGGTACTTAATCTCAGCAAAATTCTATTCAGCCATTGGAATTTTCCATCCAGAAATATGCACTTTTATGGGCCCTGGTTTCACATGGATACCTGATTTCTTCCTTTAGGAGGAATGTTTAGTAATCAATAATACTTTTTGTAGATGAAGAAATCCCATGAAAATGAAAGTTATCTTATAATATTGAAGACTCTTCAGAATATAATTTTCCCATTGCTTTGGCTGTTTAATTTACTTCCTTTCCAAACTTCAGCAGACCTAATTGGTTTCAGTTCTGAAGAGCTTTTAATGGACAGTGGTGATGGCTTTGATTCTGGCTTCATTTATTTAGACAAAGGTTTTTTTCATAAATGAAGAAGTAGTGAATTTGAACTGAGCTTTTGTGTATCAAGGATAATGGATATACAGTTATTTTAGGAAAAAGTAGAGAACTATGGTTAGACTTTAGGGATTGATCATAGTTATGTAACATCTGGAGTAATTTGTGTAGGGAAGTTAAAACTAGAAAAAGTAAAAAACCAAAAAAACCAAAAAAACCCCAGCCAAAATGACGCAGGAAATGGATAGTTTGTACATGAAAGAAGATTTAGGGCTCTTATCCCCACTTGTACCTGTTACTTTTTTGTTTTTGGATTATAAGGGGCTAAAAATCTAGCTATACTATCTAAAATCTAATGAGTGGTCACCAATAAATTATAAGCTTTAGCAAGAGTATTTAAGTGTTTAAGTATTTATTAAAGAGCATTAGGATCAGAGAGAAAGGTAAAAATCTGACTATTTCTAAGAAACCCCATCATCCGACCTATCACGGTGAGGTCAGGAACCAAAAGAGGAAGAAGCCCTCCACCAGTGTCTGCTTCCTACTTCGTCTTGTGATGTTAAATTGTGGTCGCCTTAAATTAGAAGCTTCAGCACCAGACTTTGGGCATTAAACATTTATTAAAGCATACAGGTATTCACAAGGAGTTCAGAAAATTAAGAAAAAAGCCTATGTAGCCTAGAGTTCCAGCCTGGTTGGGTTCTTCCTTAAGTCCTCCTCTAAGAGCCTGCTTTAATCAGGAACTCTCCAGCAAGCAGTCCTTACACACTGCTTCAAGCTGATTGGTTGGCATCATCCAAATTCATTGGTTTTGAAGGTGTTCACAGTCTAGCTTCTGAGAACAACACCTTCTTAAGGGATGGCCAGGTGTGATTACAATCCAATTAACTTGAAGTAGGCTTAATCAGCAGTCAATCTCCTCTCACTTGATTCAATCAGTATAGATTAATTTCCAGGTGGGTCTTTGAGTATCTGCTAAATCCCATTATTTCATCACAGTCTCATCCTCCCAGAAATGGGAGGCTCCTCAAGTTGATTGGCTGGTAGCTTTAATAGACAGTACCCACGATCAAAACGTTACTTCCTGATGCCAAGGAACTGACCGTATGGCTTTGCCCTCAGACGCCTTCTCCTCATGGCAGACCTTTCCTACAGCAGCTCTCCAGCAGGTGGTGTCATTCTAATTGTTACAGTATCTTTAAGCAAATTTTTCTAGAAACTACTTTAGATAGTATATGGGGTATTCAGGGAGGACTAGCACCTTTGGTATCCACCTTCACCCAACCTTCATTTATGTCTTGAGGAAGCTGTAGCATGTGCAGTGGCCACACTCTGGTAAACTGTCTTGTTACAATCAGACCAAGGGTCTGGCCTCAAACCTGTTAGTGAGTCAAGTCTACCCCAAGTATGCGAAGGCTTTCCCCGGTGGAATGGGTGGATGAGAACAATTTGTTCCAATGTCCATGGAGGCAGTTGAAGCAGGTGCTTAGAGCTTGGTCAGATATGGGAGACATCAAGGTCATCCATTGCATCCTGGGTTATTGCCTGTTGTCTTGATTTGTCCTGCCACTGGACTTCAGTGATTCAGGAAGAAAGAGTGAGGCTGATGACTTTGCGTAAGCTGCCTCCCTTAAATCCGATTCATGTGGAAGTGAAGACGTCACCCGTGATGTGCATATGTCATTGGTCCTCTTTGAGAACAAAGGATAGACAATAACTTCAGGTACTTGATTTCTTTGAAGGTAACAATTTGAGACACTCCTGACTATGCTAAAAAGCTTTAAAACATTCAAATAGCATTATATATATATATATATATATATATATATATATATATATATATATATATATATATATATATATATTTTTTTTAGTGAGGCAATTGGGGTTAAGTGACTTGCCCAGGGTCACACAGCTAGTAAGTATTAAGTGTCCGAGGCTGGATTTGAACTCAGGTACTCCTGAATCCAGGGCCAGTGCTCTATCCACTGCACCATCTAGCTGCCCCCATAGCTTTTTTCTTTCTTTCTTTCTTTCTTTCTTTCTTTTTTTTTTTTCCATGGGGCAATGGGGGTTAAGTGACTTGCCCAGGATCACACAGCTAGTAAATGTCAAGTGTCTGAGGTTGGATTTGAACTCAGGTACCCCTGAATACAGGGCTGGCGCTTTATCCACTATGCCACCTAGCTGCCAAATAGCATAATATTTTAAGGTCACTTTAACCTGTTTTATAGGACAGATTTGTATACCTATTAGCTTAGGAATTCAGTAATGTGATTCTAATAAAAAAGATTAGAGCTCTTTCATCTGAGAAAATGAAGGCTGGGAGGTGGTATGATTTAAAAGCAGGGATATAGATGACCCTGACATACTTAAATTCTAGAATGCTAGGAAGAAAGTAGTTTCAGGAAAAATAAAGGGAAGTATTTCTTTTTTAGTGGCTAAAAACATATGGAACTCATTACTCTAAGAAGTTCTATAAGCTAAAATTATAAGCAGGGCTCAAGAAGGATTCAGATCCATGATAAGTAAGGTGGGAATTCTTGGAAATACACTCTCCTACCAAAGGACCTCTGATACATTCAGTGACTGTAGCCAACTGAGACAGATAGTATGACATTTCTTTTGTTGTTAAGGTGATTAATACAAGGTTATCTTGTAATATGGATATTTATATGCTGTTTGTGAATTTTTTTTTTCATTTACACTAATAGTAGTTTAGTTGCTGCTGACCTAGATGGGTGGTAATTTGGCTGCCTTAAACTGCCTGATTTATGTCTTATTTTGGAAATGATAGACTGTAGTTATTTAGCTTTTCCTTCAAAATACAACCATGTGACCCCATCGGCACCAAGAGTATTGTTTGTCCGGACATAGGGCCAGTTATTTCTAATTTTCATCTTGTTTGTATTTTTCATTTCACCATCAGCAATGTGGCTCTCTTATGAAGTTGTCCATTTAGTCACTTTTTATTGCCTCTGGTACATGGTTCTAAAGTGAGACACTTCCAGTCTTCTTCTGACTCCCAGCCTCCATTCTTTAGTTCGTTATCTTTTCTGTAGAATGTTGAGGTTTTTCATTGGAATGGTATTGTGATGAAATAATGGGATTTAGCAGATACTCAAAGACCCACCTGGAGATTAATCAAGACTGATTGAATCAAGTGAGAGTGATTGACTGCTGATCAAGCCTACTTCAAGTTAATTGGATTGTATCAAGTTAATTGGATTGTGATCACACCTGGCTATCCCTTAAGAAGGTATAATTCTCAGAAACTAGACTGTGAACTCAACTTGAGAACACCTTCAAAGCCAATGGATTTGGATGACGCCAACCAATCACCTTGAAGCAGGGTGTAAGGACCGCCTCTGTTCCAGATGTATAAAAAAGCTTCCACAAACAGCTTGGGGAGGATTGCTGATTAAAACAGGCTGGAAAAGGGTGTTCCTGATGAAAGCAGGCTCGTGGAGGAGGACTTCAGGAAGAACCCAACCAGGCTGGAACTCTAGGCTAGACTGGAACTGAAGCTTCAGTTTTAAACATCACAGTATGTTGTTCATATTCATCACTAAGTAAGCTTAAAATGCTGCAACTCTAAGACATTTCTCTCCATTCACAAGCATTTGTTAAACACTTTTCCTGTGCCAGGCACTGAGCTAAGGCATAGGGAAAAACTCAAAGGAAGCCTAGAGCTTGGCTAGTCTAAACCCCTCATTTTACAGATAAACTGGTCATATGGGGAGTATCAGTGTTAGGGTTTAAACCAAGGTCTTCTTACTCCAGAGCCATGATACTTTCCAATATGCCTTCCTGTATTTATTCCTTTCCCTCTGTCTTTCTGTTTCTGTCTCTCTCCCTCCCTCCCTCTTCAAATGTATCTTCCTCATGACAAATTATTTATTTGTTTGTTTGTTTGTTTTGGTTTTTTTTTTGCCAGGCAAGCAGGGTTAAGTGACTTGCCCAGGGTCACACAGCTAGTAAGTGTCAAGTGTCTGAGGTCGGATTTGAACTCAGGTCCTCCTGAATCCAGGGCTGGTGCTTTATCCACTGCACCACCTAGCTGCCTCAGAGCTGTGCTTCTGAAAACTAGTCCATTTGATTCAGCAAACTATTTAGGAAGCATTTATTAAGCAAGGCATTGTGATATGCTAGGCACTGGATATATGGAGATATATGATCTCGATATTGTCCAGGAGCTTCTATCTCCTGGGGGATGGGGGTGGAGATATCAGCACACAGATGACTGATAAGGAGAGTAGGATCAGTGATAAAGATCCATCTGGGGAGATGGCTGTGAAGGCAGTCGAGATCACTTTCGCCTTGGGGGAGGGGATTTAGGAGAGGCTTTATAGAATTTGTGGCCACTGAGTTGGACTTTGAAAGAGGGCAGGGAGGGATGGATTTTTAGCTTGTGAAGACAAGGGTATGAGAGGGAAGGACAGTGTGAGAAATGATGAGAACAGAGCCATGGAGTCCAGAGAAGGCAGACAATTCCAGTTTGGTTAGAAGATAGACTATGCATAGCTGATGAAGCTGATAATCACATAATGCTTGGAGATTTCAATAATGCTTTGCATGCATTATTTAATTTTCTCTTCAGGGGCAGCTAGCTGGCACAGTGGATAAAGCACTGACCCTGGATTCAGGAGGACCTGAGTTCAAATTCAGCCTCAGACACTTGACACTTACTAGCTGTGTGACCCTGGGCAAGTCACTTAACCCTCATTGCCCTGAAAAAAACATTTTTTTTCTCTTCACGAAAACTCTGTGTAAAAAAGGGCTCTAGGTGTTGGTCCTCTCATTTTATAGGTGAGGAAAAAGCCTTAGAGAGGTTAAGTGATCTTGGGTCTCATGCCTATTGAATATTAGAAGTGGGATTTGAGCCTCCATTCCAGTGCTTTCTGAAATAAGATGATAACAAGAATAATATAATAAAATCATAACTAACATTTATATAGTGTTTCCTATGTGCCAGACACTGTGCTAAGCACTTTACAAATATCTCATTTGATCCTCACAACAACTTTGTGAGGTAGGTGCTGTTATTATCCCTATTTCACAGATGAGAAAATTGAGGCAAATAGAAATTAAGTGACTTGCCCAGGATCATACAGTTTGTAAGTATCTGAGGCAAGATTTAGGGGGCAGCTAGATGGCGCAGTGGTTAAACCACCGGCCCTGCATTCAGGAGTACCTGAGTTCAAATCTGGCCTCAGACACTTGACACTTACTAGCTGTGTGACCCTGGGCAAGTCACTTAACCCTCATTGCCCTGCCAAAAAACCAAAAAAAAAAAACCCCAACCCAAAATAATGATTACATTACATCATGGTTTCTAGCATGGGAAACTAGGAGAATGGTGGTGGTGCTTCTGAAAGAAATAGGAACTGGTAAACAGTCAGTTTGGGGAGGGAGAGAGAAAATGATTTGTTCAGTTCTTTGAATGTTGTATTTGAAGTAATATCCTTTGAGACAAAGTTAGTTATATGCATTGAACAGGGTCCTCAAATCTTTCCAAGTTATTTTTCATTACAGTGTGGTTGTCCTTATGTAGAAATTGTTCTCCTGGTTCTTCCTCCTTCATTCTACAACAATTCATATTCCCCAGGATTCTTTGAAATCATCTTATCATTTCTCGAAGTGCAATAGGATCCCAGTAAACCAATAGGAATAAACCATAGTTTATTCAATCATGCAATTGCCTGAGAAGCAATTGAAGATACCCTCTTGGACTCTAGTTAGTTACTTTTAAAAAGATCCTTTTTTCATCCTTTCTTCAGGATCAAGAAGTATGTTGTGCTTGCATCCATTCCTTTGTGGGTATTTACTTTCTTAAACAACCCCTTCTTCACTTATTTCCCTGTTAAGTTTGTTGTTTTTCTACACCAAACTGTTTTGTGTGTGTGCGTGTGTGTGTGTGTGTGTGTGTGTGTGTGTGTGTGTGTGTGTGTGTAAAACTCTCTTTTGAAAGTCCATATAAATGTTAGCTATTATTTTAAAAAAATTTTCCTTTCTATTATTTTTTCACAGAAGAATTTTTCCCTGTTTCTCATTTATGCAAAGATAACTTTGGCTCCCATGCTTTTGCTATTGTCCTGCCCTTCCGGTATTAACTGGGTTCATCTTGCTGCCACTGCCGCCTATATCACCGTGATTTCCTTCCACATGGAAACAGCAAGCTCATCTGCATCTTTCTGTAGATTTTATAGTCCCTAAATACACTTTATTCCAGCAGGCCTTCTTATCGGTTTTAATCACATGCTTATTTGTACTTTTATCTGAGCTGTGGGAGAAAACCATGTAGGAAAAATTTTATGGAAACACTGTAACTCATATTGAGAACAATATGAGGGGGATAACTAGAGTGGGTTTTTTTTGTTTGAGGTAGGCTGAACATGTAGGATTGTGATATGTTAGAATTCATGATGGTGTTAAGTTTAAAGATTCACCTTGATCCTAATAAACAAACCAAAACAAACCAAAGACCTTGGTGATCCCTTTTAGTTTGGGCCAGTCAGTATCCATTTGCCCTGCCAAGAAGGGATCTTCCCAGGATCACACAGGGTCATCCCTGGAGATAGGACTCTTTCAGAATCTCTCTTCCAAAGTGTAGGCCAGTCCAGCTTAAGTGGCTGAGTGCCTGAGGTCTCATCAACCAGGTAGGCAAACCAAAACCATCCCATCAGTCACTACTACCCCTCCTCTGACACCATGGAGTCAGCCCCTAGCACAACTAGGCCTTTCCTTCTGCCCTGCAGCTAAGCTCTTCCCTATGTCTTTTCCCACTTTAAGAATGGCAGCTCCTGGGGGCAACTAGGTGGCGCAGTGGATAAAGCACCGGCCCTGGATTCAGGAGTACCTGAGTTCAAATCCGGCCTTGGACACACGACACTTACTAGCTGTGTGAACCTGGGCAAGTCACTTAACCCCCATTGCCCCGCAAAAAAAAAAAAAAAGAATTAAAAAAAAAAAAGAATGGCAGCTCCTTTAGAGTAAGGAGTCTTCGATTTTCTATTTGTATCCCAGTGCTTATAAGGTTTGCAGGATTTGCAAAGTGCCTTACAAACACCTTATTTTGTCCTCACAACAACCTTGAGAGGTAGGTGCTATTATTATCACCCCCACTTTACAGATGAAGAAACTGAGGCAGATAGTCAGTTGAGTAACTTGCCAGGGTCACTTGCTTGGCCTGGTAAATTTCTGAGGTCAGAGTTGAACTCAGAACTTCCTGACTCCAATTCAAACACTGTATCTGATGTGTCTATGTATATAAGGAAACTGAGGTGCAAAGAATAATTGGAGCCAGATTCCCAAGGGGGGGATTGTCTCTTCTCTCCTGATTTTAAGTTGAGGGATATTTCCTTGCCCTTTATAGAAGATCTAGGGAAAGTCTTTTAGACTAGATTATTATCTCAATTATAAACAAATGTATCATTGTTCCAATAAATGCTGAAGTAACTCCCATGATATTCTATTTGACCTCCTCTGTATTGCCTATCATAGTCTAACTTGTTGCAGTTGTTTGTGTCTATCTCTTATTCCTCTGTTAGATTGTAAACTCTTAGATGGCAGGTTTTTATCATTGTATCTCCTTTGTTGTTCATTCGTTTCATTCTTATCCAATTCTTCCTGAAGTCATTTGGGGTTTTCTTGGCAAAGATACTGAAGTGGTTTGCCATTTCCTTCTCCAGTTCATTTTACAGATTATGAAACTGAGGTAAATAAGATTAAGTGACTTGCCCAGGGCCACACAGCTAGTAAGTGTGTGTCTGAGGCCAGATTTGAACTAAGGAAGATGAGTCAGAGTTGGGATGGAATCAAGGGCACAGGTATCAGGATTCTTTTTAGGTCAACTTCATTTTAAGAGCTTGGAGTAAAGGAGAAGAGAGTGGGGAAGGGAGTTTTAAATATATCAAAGGGGAGAAGAGGAAGTTCATTGGGGGTGGTTTGGATAAAGTATGGAGTGAAGTGTCAATTGAGAGTATGGGGGACAGGGAGGAATGAGAGGTTTCAGGAGAGAAGAGGTTTGGAATAACTTGTGAGGGTTAGGATAAAGAATTAAGGAGTCGGGGCGGCTAGGTGGCGTAGTGGATAGAGCACTGGCCCTGGATTCAGGAGGACCTGAGTTCAAATCCGGCCTCAGACACTTAACACTTACTAGCTGTGTGACCCTGGGCAAGTCACTTAACCCCAATTGCCTCACCAAAAATAATAATAATAATTAAGGAGTCAAAGGATTTCTTTGCTGCTGTGAGGGTCTGGTAGATGTTAGATATTAAAAGTCTGTAGTCTACCCTTTTGGTTCAGTTACAGGACTTCCTCCCCTTCTGTTCAATGGCATGTGTGGAGAAGAGGAAGAGGTGTCAGATAATGGGAGTAACCCAGGCTTGGAGTTTGGGCAAGGCATGAGAATTTGTAGAATGAGAGAATTTGAACCCAGATGATAGGGTGGAATGGAATGAGTTCATATTGGATTTAGTTGAGATTGTGAAGGGAGGAAAGAGAAGTCACAGCTGGGGTCATGGCCTAAGAAATGCCCTGAGGAGTGGAGGGTTTGGAGGTCACATTGAATACCAAGAATAATTTTATCTTAAGGCAAGGGATGGGAAGATTTGGAGCAATAGATTATGATTAGATAAAGGAGTTGATAAGTTTTTGATCGTGGAAGTGAAAGACTTGTGGGTGATAACAAGTTCAAAGGTATGTCCATTCTTGTGTGACTGAGGTAGAGTAGAGGCAAGAGTAGGTCATGGGATTTGAGGAAATAGAAGAATTGGGAAGTTGGGTTTGGTTTTTTGTTTTTGTTTTTGTTTTGTTTTGTTTTACAAAGCATAAACGTGTGTTGAAGGAGAAAGATGACTGAGGTAGATATTAAACCCTTGGACAAAAGAGGGAGAATAACCTGGGAGCATAACCTGAATAACCTGATCTATACTGGTTCATAAATTTAGATTGTGTGAACTTCAAAGCACAGAGGTCGCGAGGCTGCTGTGTGATGGTTATAAAGGGAGAGTCTAGAAGGGACAGTAGGGAGCAGAGAGTATGCCCTCTCCAGTACTAGGGTGATAGAAAGGGTATGAGAGGTGAAGGAGTGCTGAAGACGATGGCCAGGGCGAACTATTCTCTGTAAATCCTGGAAGATGAAAAGAGGTGATATTATGAGGTACAAAATTAGTGTAAGGGTGTTAAACTTGGAATGGAAATTCCAGAAGGCATAATGGAAGAGATGAGCACCACTGGAAAGGGGCATAGGAGGAGGGAGGGATAAGATTCAGGAAGATGGGGATGAGAGAATTTGAGGGGGGTTGATTTACTCCTAGCAGCCTGTGATAGAGTCTTACCTGGATTTGTAGAGTCACAGCTGGGAGGAGTTTGCTAACCAGTGGGAAGAAGCAGGGGGTGGGACTGGACTCCAAATTGAGCCCTTTTTTCCTACTGCACCATGATGATATCATGAGGCACCTTGTCCTTTAGAGTTGTTGTTCTGTCATGTCCGACTCTTCATGACTCCATTTGTAGTATTCTTGGAAAAGTGACTGGAGTGGCTTACAGATCAAGAAACTGAGGCAAACATGTTTAAGTGACTTTAAGTGGTCACACAGCTAGTAAGTGTCTGAGGCCAGATTTGAACTCAGGTCTTCCTGACTCCAGGCCTGGCACTCTATCCACTGTGCTATCTAACTCCCCTTTAGAACCATCCTGCTAAAACCAGCCTTTTCTTTTTATCTTTCAACTCTTAATTTTAGGACCTATGCTTAAAAGTTATTCACAAGACAAAATTCAGAAGGATTTGTTAATCCTGAAACTGAGTCAAAAAGAATGGGTGATTATTTCATACCTATGTGTTTTTTCCAGCTATGAACATAATTTCCTCACTGAATGTTAGTTTTATCTGTTGTCCTCTTAAATAGCAAATAAGCATAGAAGAGATCTAATTGGCTACTGAAAATTTAGGAAATCTTTAAAAGATCATCTTAGCTATTTAATATAGTAATTTCTACTGGGAAGCTCTTCTTCAATACAGCTATACTGATCTCTGTTAACCTGTTGTTACATCAGCTTTTAAGTCATAATTTTCTCTTGTGCTTTGAAAAATAACTTTCTTGGATTTTAATTTTATGTGTTTATATTTTGATTTAGAAGTGGTTTATTTTTTTCGGTTCTCCCCACCTCCCCCCATGCATAGAAGAAATACTGCTGGTTAAGAGTGCTGGACTGTGTGTTTTGGGAAGACTGCTGCCTTAGGTTTGTGATCCATTCCGTTGGGTTTACCAACCCATGTGACCTCTGAGGAGATGGCTCAAAGTTTGTTTTGGGGATTAAGTTTGTGGTTAGTCTGGATGGGGAGGGGTTCATTTGGAAAGTTAGCTTTTGTTATCTACTTAATCAGTGAAACACCATGGAAAGTCTATGGTAAGTCCAGGGAGTGTTGGTGAATGGCATGTACTTTCCAGTAAGAAATATTTCCTCCTTATCAAGACAAAATAAACCTTTGAGGCCACTTATTGCCCTCTAGCAGCAGAAAGAGCTTGAGGAAATAAGCTGTTTAGATTAGACATAATAGCATATTGTGGCATCTGTGCTATAAGGAGAAAAATCATCTTAAAGCACTACATTACTACTTCCTTTGTCTGGAACGGTACTGAAAAACTTTTGGCTCTTGGGGCATTTGTTTAATCTTCAGGTTATTAGCCAAACTTCTTAGATTAGGTTAGTTAAAACTTTATCTGATGTCTATTAGGCTTTATCCTGGCTACCAGTTCTCTGAGAATCAGTCTTATCTACTGAGGTCTTGATTCGATGTTATATTCATGTAGGAAGAAAAAAACCAGTCAGCCAATATTTTACTTGAAAGTTTGCATTTTATTACAGGCCTGGCCTATACATTGGCTACCATCTCCATAAATGTTCTAGTTCTGCTTTTGAAATAGTTGGAAGATGGGGCAGCTAGGTGGCTCAGTGGATAGAGCACCTGCCCTGGAGTCAGGAGTACCTGAGTTCAAATCCAGCCTCAGACACTGAACACTTACTAGCTGTGTGACCCTGGGCAAGTCACTTAACCCCAATTGCCTCACTAAAAAAACAAAAAGAAAAGAAAAGAAAAAAGAAATAGTTGGAAGTTTTGAGATAGGGCTCAGCATGGTCCCCTTTGACAGGATTAAAATACTCAATCAGCACTTATAATAGTTGACTCTTTAATTGTTATTTATTTATTTATTTTTTGCAAAAGTTCAGTTGCTTTTGATAAGCTGATTAGGTGAGCAAAAGACACTTCCTGGGAGAAGAAACTGAAAATTTTAATTTAGAAACCTAAAGGTCTGTTAATTTTTATCTTTTTGTCTTCAGTTCAGAACATGCTTCTGGGTTACTTTGGTTAACACAGAAACTTTTGAAATAGGACTTTTTTTTCCGTCAAAGATCTGATGCAATCAATAACTAGAATGGTATGTCATTTGTTTCTGTAATTTCTTTTCTCTCTATTCCTTTCCTTTGTCTAATTGAGGAATTGAAATACATAAATTCTCCAGGGACTAGTATAGATATAGGCGCTGTTATGATTCATTTAGGTATTGGCTGAACTAGGTAGTGTAACTAGAAGAGAGAAGGGGGAGACACACACACACACACACACACACACACACACACACAAATAGACAGACACGGAGGGAGGGAGAGAGAACTGGCAATGAGGGCAGACTGGACCTTTGATTTTATTAAGTATTTATGTTCCCTCCACCAATCCAGGCCAGCAGCTTATCTGTAAGGTGCTCTTTTTAGCCTTGTCTTAAGCACTAAGATAATCTTGCCCATGGTCACATACCTAGGATGCTCAAGAGCAGAAGTAGTCCTTGAACTTGGATCTTTTGGACTCCAAGTCCTTCCTCTGAGACTTTCTAGCTGTGTGACCTTGGGCAAGTCACTTAACCCTTTAGTGTTCCAGGTTAATCTCTTTAGACTAAAAATTCCATTGTTTAGTTGAGAATATTTGAGAAGCTCCTCTGTTAGAACAGCTCTCAGGGTCCATTGGTTTTGAGTAAGAATGAATAGATAGCAAATTCACAAATTCTTTTTTATTATAGATTTTTTAAACAAATATAATCAATTTTTTGGTTTATTAGGTATTTAGTTAATTAAAGCTCTTTGTTTTTTATACGTATGCTTGATTTTTTTTTTTTAACTTGACCTTTCTACATCTGGCTACCTTAGGGTTTTTTTTTTCATCTTTTCATCTAAACTTTTTAAATACTCATAACCTCTACTTCCTGTCTGCCCATCAATCTCCCTGTTGAATCTCTGCAGTCTGATCCTAATTTAATTGAAATTGGTCTTTTTTCAGAGTTAACTTTCTTCCACCTAATCAACCAACCAACCATTTTGGATCATTCATTGCTTCTTTTATGTCTCTCCAGCTGATTCCATCTTCCATCTCCTAGTTTTAGGTGGTGCATAAGACTGTTTTACTGTTTCTTTTTTTTTTTTAGGAGGCAATTGGGGTTAAGTGACTTGCCCAGGGTCACACAGCTAGTGTCAAGTGTCTGAGGTCGGATTTGAACTCAGGTCCTCCTGACTCCAGGGCCAGTGCTCTATCCACTGCGCCATCTAGCTGCCCCCTGTTTTACTGTTTCTTTTTTTACCCTCCCTGTAGAGAGTTTTCTTTTATGTATTGTCCCCAAGCAAATAATTGCTGAACGTGTGCATATGTATACTAACACTCATTTACACACAGGGATACTGTGTGAAACCTCTAGGTTCGAACTTCAATTCTACATTTTGTTTCTCTAATTGCCTATAGGACATCTCCATTTAGATATGCCCCTTTAATTAAAATTTGAAATATCCAAAATTAATTTTCAATATTTAGAACTTTATTTTCCCAAATTACATGTAAAATACACATTTTGACATCAATTTTTAAAAACTTTGTGTTCCAAATTCTCCTCTTCCCTCCCTCCCTCCACTCCCCCCTCCAAGAACTCAAGCAATTGAGTATAAGCTATACATGAGCAGTCATGAAAAACATTTCCACATTAACCAGGTTGTGAAAGAAAATGGATAAAAACCACACAAAAACAAAACTTCAGATAAAGGAATTAACAAAAAAATTATGCTTCAATCTGTATTCAGATACCATCAGTTCTCTCTCTGTAGATGGATTGCATTTTTTATAAGTCCTTCAGAGTTGTCTTAGATCATTGCATTGCTGAAAATAACCAAGTCATTCACAGCAGATCATCTTACACTATTGCTGTTATTTTGTATACAGTATATTTCACTTTGCATCAGCTCATGTAGGTCTTTCCAGGTTTTTCTGATAGCATCCTGCTCATCATTTTTTTTATAGTCAACTACATTTATGTAGTACTTTAAAGAGAGATTTCCTTACAATCAACCCACGAGGTTGATTATTGCAACAACAGTAATAGATAACATTTATATAGTAGCTTATACCTGACAAAGAATTTTCTTCACAACAGCCCAGCGAAGTATCATGTTTTGTCATCAGCATCAATCAATTATCATCCATCAATCTTCATCCTCCTCCTCAATAAATCTTCCTCATCATCCCCAACCAAGCCTCATCATCATCAGTCTTCCTCATCTTCATCAAGTATCATCAATCCATCAATCAATCATCATACATTATTCTTGCCTCT
This sequence comes from Dromiciops gliroides, assembly GCF_019393635.1. Taxonomy (NCBI): domain Eukaryota; kingdom Metazoa; phylum Chordata; class Mammalia; order Microbiotheria; family Microbiotheriidae; genus Dromiciops; species Dromiciops gliroides. The sequence goes on from NC_057861.1 coordinate 402,028,491, forward strand.
GCTTCAAAATTTTTTTCACAGTTACTATTGTTAACTGTTTCCCTCCATCTTATTCCCTCCCCATGATATTTACTCTATTTTCTATCTTTTTTTACCCTATCCCTCCTCAAAAGTGTTTTCCTTCTGACTGCCCCATTTCCACTCTTCCCTCCCTTCTTTCACCATCCCTCCCTCCTTATCCCCTTCTCCTCCCACTTTTCTGCAGGGTTAGATAGATTACTCCACTCAATTGAGTGTGTATGTTGTTCCCTTCTTGAGCAAACTCTGATGAGAGTAAGGTCTTTGAGCCAATTCTGATGAGTATAAGGCTCATTCACTGCCCCACTCCTCCCCCATCTCTCCCCTCACTCCATAAGCTCTTTCCTGCTTCTTTCATGTGAGATTTCACCCCATTCTACCTCTCCCCTCCCCCCTCCCCCAGTGAAATCCTCTCCTCCCTCAATTTTACCCTAGAGGTGTGCCAATCTTTCTATTCCATTGTACTCATGAAGTATCTCTCTCCTTGGCTGACACTGAGTTATTTTATGATCAGATTATTAAACTACTAAGCTGTAAAGTGCCCTTTATGTGGTCTAGATTTTAAAACTTCTAATCACATATTAAATCTACTAATTTCTAATGATTGAAATATTTTTGTAGTTTTTACATACATTATAATAAGTTTTTACAAATAAAAAGAGGGGGGTGATTTTGTGAGTGGAAATAATAGCAACATTTGGTGGATTGACAATGATGGGGGGCAGCTAGGTGGCACAGTGGATAAAGCACTGGCCTTGGATTCAGGAGGACCTGAGTTCAAATCCAGCCTCAGACACCTGACACTAGCTGTGTGACCCTGGGCAAGTCACTTAACCCTCATTGGCCTGCCAAAAAAAAAAAAAAAAAAGAAAAAGGCAATGATGACCAGAAGGTTGAGAGAGTTTTAGTAACTGAAGTTGGCTATGAATTAGGTATTTCACTCTAGAAGTAGAAAATAAAGATGTAGCAAATGTAGGGGATGCTTAAATGATTCTTGATCATAGAAAAGTCTTCCTTTTTCTTGAAGAATACTCATTTCTCTTTATTGTTAATGCATTGAATCCAAGGTGTAGTAATTAAAATTACTTTTCAGGTATTGCACCCATTTTTGAAAGTTTTACCTTTCAAAAAATTTTTAAACTGGATGGTATATAGTTAATATATAAGGTTCCTTGCATAGTCTATTAAAATGTTTGATAAAGGATTGCTTTTTTCAAAGCTGAATTAATATTTTTCATGTTTACATCATCTTCATTTCCAAATATATCCTAGTTCCCATTCTTAGAGAGTGATTTCTTCTAATAAATAACAAAAAATAAGGAACAAAGTTAAGTACCACATCACTTGGACCTTACAGTACGTGCAATGTTTCACATCCTTCTTTCCCACTCTCCTCCCATGAAAGGAGAAAGAACTATTTTTACCATCTTTTTCTTGGGGCCAAGCTTGGTCATTATGATGACACAAAGATTAGTTTCATTTTTGGTCAATAAATGAGCCCTGGTTCTGGAATCAAAAAACTTAAATATAAATTCTACCTTTTTTACTTAATACCTGAATGACACTGGGTAAGTCACTTAACTGCTTTGGTCTTCCTAATCTGTCAAATTAGGGGTTTGGACCAGATAGTTGGAGGGCAGAGCCAAGAACTGTTCTCCAAATTTCCAGTTACAGAGGACCCCCAGTCCTGTCCTCTCTTACTTTCCTGCTAGATTGCATTCCTTTAGTTCCCCTGCCCCTAGTGCTTTTCCACAGCACCCCGCTTTTCAGCTTCCTTTTTTTGTGTTTTCCCATATTAGAAGGTAAGTTGCCTGAGGAAGGGACTGCCTTTTCTTTTTTGCATTTGTATCCCTAGCACAGGCCCTAACACAGGGCCTGCTCTGTGGTAGGCACTTAATAAATGTTTATTAAGATTTACTGATTTATGTTTGTAGTGATAGTATATATTGTTTTCTAGGCTCTGCTTACTTCACTTTGTATTAGTTCTTTTTCTTATGTTTCTCTCTCCTTCATAGTCATCTTTTCCTAGGATGCAATAATATTATATTATATTCATATAGCAAAATTTGTTTAGTCATTTTTCAATTGATGATCATCTACTTTGTCTTTGCTACTACAAAAAAGTGCTTCTTTAAATATTTTGTTGTATATGCAGTCTTCCCTTCTGTCTTTGAAAGAGGCTTCCTTTATTATCCTTTCATCATCATTCTTAGACATGGAAGCTAGTGTCACCAGGCTCTGGTGGTCCACAGGTGATTGATAGCAGCATGTTTGTATAACATGTTTTCTGGCTCTGTCCTTCAGATGTTGAAGAAACCTGGTTCTAACTCTACTGGTTTTTCTTGACCTAGTCAATGTATAGATTGCTTGAGAGAAAGAAAATGTGATTGACTGAAGTTTTTAGTCACTTAGTGTGTCTTCATGAAGATGATATAATTAGTGCAGAATAGCCATTTAGTAGATTTTTTAAAATGTATGACTGTGGGGAATGACTAGATTTGTGTTTTATTGGTGTAAGATATTCCTGGTGAGTAAACTTGCTTTAGCATTGTAGATCTGTGCCGTTAGTTGGGAGAACCAAGAAGTTAATTGAAAAGCCTAGGGTCACAAACCCAAGGGGCTCAACTCTGATCTTCCTGAGTCCTTGCTGTAAAGCCACCTTTCTATCCATTTGTCACACTGCCTCTCTCAATAAGCTTTAAAATCAGTCTGAAATAGAGCTGTTGATCTTTAGCTTACAATATGGTCTTGGAAAGGCTGTATAAAATGCATTAAGATTGTGTTGTTTTTGTTGAAGATAATACTTTTCTATAGCCTAACATTTCTAGTACAATACTGAACAATAGTGGTGATAATGGGCATCCTTGTTTCACCCCTGATTTTATTGGGAAGGGTCCTAGATTATCCTCATTATAGATAATGCTTGCTGATGGCTTTAGATAGATGCTACTTGTCATTTCAAGGAAAGCTCCATTTTTTCTCTATGCTCTATAGTGTTTTTATAAAATAGGAATGGGTGCTGCATTTTGTCAAAAGCCTTTTCTGTATACATTGAAATAATATGGTTTCTGTTGGTTTTGTTATTAGTATGGTCAGTTATGCTGATAATTTTCCTAATATTGAACCAGCCCTGCATTCTTGGTATAAATCCCACCTGGTCATAGTGTATGATCCTGGTGATATATTGCTGTAATTTCCTTGCTAGTATTTTATTTAAAATTTTTGCATCAATGTTAATTAGAGAAACTGGTCTATAGTTTTCTTTCTCTGTTTTGGCTCTTCCTGGTTTAAATATCATCACCATATTTGTGTCATAAAAGGAATTGGGTAGACTCCTTCTTTGCCAGTTTTCCCAAATATTTCATATGGTATTGGAATTAATTGTTCTTTAAATGTTCAGTAGAATTTACCTGTAAATCCATCAGGCCCTGGGGATTTTTTTTCTTAGGGAATTCACTTATGGCTTGTTCAATTTCTTTTTCTAAAATGCAGTTATTTACATATTCTGTTTACTCTTAATCAGGCAATTTATATTTGTGTACATAATTTATCCACTTCACATAAATTGTCAGATTTATTGGTCTACAATTGGGCAAAATAGCTCCTAATTATTACTTTAATTCCCTCTTCATTGGTGGTGAATTCACAGTTTTCATTTTTGATACTGGTAATTTTTTTTCTTTCTTTTTAAAAAAAATCAAATTAACCATTGGTTTTCTTGTCCCCCTCTCCTCTTACTTCTCTGCAGGGTAAGATACATTTCTATACCCATCTGAGTGTGTATGTTTTTCACTCTTTGAGCCAAATCCAATGAAAGTAAAGTTCAAACAATGATCATCCCCTGCCTTTCTTTCCCTCCACTGTAATATGTCTTTTGCTCCTTTTCATGTGATATAATTTACTCTCTTCTGCTTCTTCCTTCTCTCTTCTTCCAGAGCAATCCTCTTTTTTTACCCCTTAAATTTATTTATATCATCTCATCAAATTCAACTTATATTTGCACCCTGTGTGTATATTCCTTCTCACTGCCCTAATATAGATACAGTTCTTGGGAGTTACAATTATTGTCCCATGTATGCATGTAAACTGTTTAATCTTATAGAATAACTCATGTTTTTTTCTCTCTTGTTTACTTTTTTATGCTTCTTGTTAAGGGCTAAAATTCTAGCTAAACTGTCTAAAATATCTAATGAGTGGTCGCCAATAAATTGTAAGCTTTAGCAAGAGTTAGACTTTTAAGCGTTTATTAAGGAGAATAAGAATTTGATAAAGAGAGAGAGAAAAGCCTAGATTCCTATTAAAGGGAGAGCACATTTCTAGCTCTGCTCTCCACCAGAGTCCAAAGGAAAGAGCCCGCCTCAGAGCCCCCGTCTCTTCCTTCTTCCTCCCACAAGCAGACGTCACTTCCTGATGCCAAAGAAAAGACTTCTGGTCTTGCCCTCAAAGACCTTTGCTTCATGGGCGGAACTCTTCTACAGTAAGTCTCCAACAGGTGGAGTTATTCCAATCGTTACATTCTCTTGAGTCATATATTTGAAAATTGAATTTTCTGTTTGATTGTGGTCTTTTTATCAGGTATGGTTGAAAATCCCCTATTTAATTGAATCCCCATTTATCCCCCTGAAAGATTATGCTCAATTTTGCTGGGTAGTTAATTCTTGGTTGTAATCCAAGCTCCTTTACCTTCTGGAATACAATATTCCAAGCCCTTCGATTCTTAAATGTAGAAGCTGATAAATTCTATGACTGTGATTCCTCGATATTTGAATTGTTTCTTTCTGGCTGTTTGCAATATTTTTTTCCTTGAGCTCTGAAATTTGGCTACAATATTCCTGGGAGTTTTAATTTTTGGATCTCTTTCAGGAGGTGACTGGTGGATTCTTTCAATGACTATTTTACTCCACCTTACTGTATTCTCAAGATATTTTGCCATTAGATGTTGCTTAAGCATCACAAAGCACTCAGATGACTTGGTGTGCATTTAAATTGTCTATGGTGGAACTACATCATCTTTGAAAGGAACAAGTAGAGACTTTAGGAAATGAAGTATGGCTAGATCCTGATTAGTGAGAATAAGGAATTCCCTGAATTACTGCCATTTGTAGTGCTCATTTCCATTGGACTAGAAACAGTGACCACATATTACATAATTATAATTTTGAATAGTGAGAATTTGAATATATTCAATCACTTGGGGAGTTATTATTTTTACTAATTGGGACCTAGATATATAGTTGTGTTAAGTGTTGAGCAAGTAGGTAGGTGACGTTTGAATAAACTGATCCTATTATGGTTAAGAAAATTCTTTTTGAAACACTATAGAGTATGGAAAGCTGCTGGCATAGCTCACAGTTAAACATCATTTAAAGATCATCAATAACTTTGGAGAGAGCAATTTTGATTAAAGGAGGAGGTCAGAAGCCAGACTATAGAGAATTAAAAAGAGACTTAGAGGAAAGGAAGTGCAGGCATTTGTTATGGGTGACCTTCTCTAGGAATTTGGCTACTAAATGTAGGAGAGACATGGGACAATTGTGAGTGGGTATGGGACAGCTAGTGTCTAGAGCGCTGGCCCAGGAGTCAGGAGGATCCTTAAATTTGGCCTCAGACACATACTGGCCATGGTGACCTTGGGCTAGTCTTTTAATTCTGATTGTCTCCAAGTAAAGAAAAAAAAATTATTGGGCATGGATAGATCAAGTGAGGGATTTCTGAGGGTGAGAGAGACATGGGCATGTTTGTAGGCACTAGAGAGTTACCCAGTACATAGGAAAAAGTTGAAGATAAGTGGTAGTGTGGGGCCATCTGCTTTGCTGAGATGATGTGAAAGGGGATCACTTGTACATATAGAGGGGTTGGCCTTGGCAAGGATGGCTACAGAAAGCTGAGTGATGTGAGATAAGGAGAAGGGTTTAAGAGGGAACTTTTTGTGAATGAAGGGTTTCAGTTTTTTGTTTTTTGTTTTTTCAGTAAAATACTAGGTAAGATTCTCAACTGACAGGGTGAGCTTTGGGAGTTTTGAAAAAGGAAAGCTTTGGAAACAGCTCTAGTGAATGGGATAGAGTAAATTAGGTAGCTGTAAAAGGTTGCCTTTCCTAAATAAGATCCCAGGGATATATAGCATAAATTTGTAGTGCACCCAGTCAGCCTGGTTTCATGATTTTCTCCAGCTTCATTTAGCAGCATGTCATTAAATAGTGGATGGTGGGAATAACTAAAGGCTGAAGCTTGGCAGGACAAGATTGGATATAGAATAAGGGAGCAAAGTACTGGAAAGACAGGACAGTGTAGGGTTGAACTGGTTTACTAGGGAGTCAAGATAAGGGTGGAGAGGACAGTGTAGACAATGTAGTTATGAGGGTTTGGAGGAAGAAACAGGAGATGAAGTACTAGAGGTCACATTGAGAACATATTACAGGTTTTAGGGTTACAAAGCAGAAGGAGAGATCTATAGGATATTCAGAGAGTTAAGAGAATTTCAGAGTTTATAAATATGGAAGTAGTACATTTGTGGGGGATTGCATTATCAAAGGTATGACCATCTCTGTATGGAACTGGGATGGGAGAGAGGAATAGGTCATGGAAAGTGAGTGATTGAAAAAGTAGGAGATTAGTTTTTTGAGGGAGAAGAGAGGATGAAGAAGTGGGTGATGGTCTCATCTTTGGTCACTTTGGAGAGAGCAATTTAGTTGAATGATGAGGTTGGAGGCTAGACTGCACAGTATTAAGAAGAGAATGAGAAGAAAGAAGTGGAGACACTAGTTGGAGATGCCTTCTCAAGTAATCTAGCCACGAAAGCAAGAAGAGATATAGGGGTGATAGCTAGCAGGGATGAATGGATCAAGAGAGAGTTTTTTTTGAAGATGGGGGAGACCTGGGCATATTTGTAGTAGACAAAGATAGATTGAAGATAAAGGAGAGTTGGGAATGAAACAATATTAGTTGTAGATGATAAAAAGAAATAGAGAAATTTTGTCAAAAACTCAAACTTTCTCTAAACTAGATCAGCAAATATTTTGATATATTTAGTGATTTAAGTGAACAGTAGGGTTACAGAAAGATATTTTGAAATTCCCTTGGAATAAGTGGTTTGGGATCCAAAAAAATGAAACGGGGACAAAGAAATTTAAGCTACTCAAAAATATAACAATAGTTCATGAATGCTTGATTCAAGATGAGGTTTAGGAGGCAGTAAATGTGGAGAGCACTGGATATTCACAGAAAATTATAATCAACAACTTCTTAACAGATAGGAAATAATTTGTTAGCAGTTTGAGAGTGTGAGAGTCAGAATAAAGAAGATTTTTATTAATCTGATGTTTGGCTATTTGGAGAAAAGATAAAAATTATTTACAAATTAGAAGGATAAGGATGAAAAAAACTGTAGTTAGAGCAGCTCCAGCCTGACCAATTTAAGGAAACTGTGGACCCTGAAAATGGGAGTTGAACAAAATTAAAGACATTCACTCTTCTACCATTTCTTAGGTCTTAACAGTATAGAGCAGTGCTTGGCAGGGAGCAAGACATCATCAGAAGACATCAGCAAGCTTGATGGCTTTGGAAGCATGAATTATTCTTCATGTCTGGGCCCTTTCCGTGTATGTTCCATGCATGATTCTGATCATGTTTCCTTTTGAGTATTTATGTATTTAGGTAAGAGTGAGTTCATGCTTAAAGGGGAATAATATTCTGTTTCACCAAGTGCTTTTGTTTTGAAATTTCTGTGTTCTTTGGCTGATGATTAACATTAAATACATTGGTGGGCAAATCATGAGCTGTGGTTTAGAGGTTTCTCACCTACAATGTACTTAAAACTGGGATCCCTTCGTAAAAGCCCAGGGTTAGGCTTATCTAATGTGCTACACCAAAAGAAATAGAACAAGGGAAGATCTGGGAGCTTCAGTTGCTCCCAGGGAATTGTTAACATTGAAAGAAGTCATCATGGTCTGATGCTGTTGTAATGTGGTGGATTTGCAGAGGAAGATTTGAATCTGAAAAGCTCTAAGAGTGCCAATATGGAAGAATGAATTTAAAGTCTACAGCAGCCAGTAGGCCAAATGCTGCTGTCACATCACATTTAATAGAGCATGCTCTAAATTAGGCTGATAGTCTTCTTTATAGAAATTGTCAACATAATTCATAGGACAGAGAACTCTGGTTTTATGATAGTGGGTAAACAGGAGTCTCTTTACCGGAGTTGATTTTTCATGAAAGCATATTTCACAAAGTGACTGATAACTGCATTCATGGTTAATATAAGCTGAAAATATTTTAAGTAAATATGTGGATGTCTTGTCTACAATGTGGATTCTCCAAGTTGACAAGTATCCAAGTAGACCACTCTCTAAGGTGGAAATAGTAGTTTCTGTAGTACCTATTCACAGGGTTGTGAAATCAAATGAAATAAAGTATGTAAAGAGCTTTTTGAACATTAAAGTGTTATATTTAATTTTAGTTGTTATGTTTATCACTTGCAATCAGATGGAAATAGTGTAGAGGCTTATAATGACTTATTTTCTACAGTTTGATTAAATATTTAAGCTAATTTATATTGCTAATGGTTGTGGAAAAAATTTATGTCTGAGTTCTAAAAAATTAGATAAGGAGTATTAGTCTTAAATTTACACCATAATTTTCCTTTGTTTTAAAATAAGTTCTTTTTTTTTTCCTTCCCTCTTCCTCTTAACACCCCTCCCGCCCCTCTTTGTGTTCAGAGTTTAAAAATGGGGTGCAACAAAGGAAATGGGAAAGTGACTGTTTTGGTTTTTTGTTTTGTAGTTGTTGAGTTTAGCAGACTATGTGATCTTTGGGTGTGAATTGCAGGATGTCGATTCTGGCCTCCTCCCTACCAGTAGACCCCATAACAAGGATATTCTATTAAGCCTCAGCCAGAGGAGACTGTAAAACGTGGGACTGAGTCTTTTCAAGTTGCTAAACAGGATGCAGATATAAATAACCATTCAGTTCTAGATTTGTTGGAGCTGCTTTCTCACACACATTTTATAATGTAAAGAAAATTATTTTTCTAAAAAATATTTATTGGTTCTCATAACATGTCTACTAGGAAATAATGCTAACAAGGAACTGCACTTTTCTTTTTAGCACATTTAGCAGAATTCAATTGCATGAAATAAGACATAGATGAGGACGTTTAGTACAATTGTACTAATTTTTTTTTAATTTTTTTTTTTTTGCGGGGCAATGGGGGTTAAGTGACTTGCCCAGGGTCACACAGCTAGTAAGTGTTAAGTGTCTGAGGCTGGATTTGAACTCAGGTACTCCTGTGCCATCTAGCTGCCCCCCTGTACTAATTTATTATTAACAATTAACTATTAACAATTTGTGTGGAGCTCCTATAAATGTAGTCCTAAAGTGTTCAGGATCTCCCCCCACCAAACACACACACACACACACACACACACACACACACACACACACACACACACATTTATTTATTTATTCTCCTAGGGTACAATAGGCAGGATCTGACTGTAACGAATTCATTGTTGGCCATGGAAAACTCCATTATTTTAACCCTTGAAAATAATAATCATAGCAATAATAATAGCTAAGACATAGATCTTTAAGGTTTGCAAAGTACTCTGCATGTATGACCTCATTTGAGCCTTGCAATAACCCTGTGAAATAGTTGCTAAAATTATCCTCATTTTTACAGATGAAGATTTCTGAAGCTCAGGGAGGTTCACATGGCTAGTAACTGAGTCAGGATACAAACTCGGGTCTTCCTGATTTCAAGTTTTTCACTGAATTTGTTACTCCATTCAGCTGCTTCAAATCCTGTGGGGCTATATTCTTGTTAATTCTGAAATTGAGGAATCTGGTGCTAGACTGATTTTTTTTTTAACCTTACTGTTGTTTAAATGCTTCTGGAAATGGGGCCACTTTAAAAAAAAAAAGAAAGAAGAAGAGATATAACATTTCCCCCCCTGTATATACCTAAGTGGTTCATGATTATAGGTACTGTCAATTTCAGGTTACCCTCTGAGAAGTATAAAGCCAGTATTTTGTTTTTCATTCATAAGCAAGTTAAATATCTTCTGCATTATCACCATTTAAAAAACAACAAGAAACTGCCTACGGTGATATGCTAGCTTTAATCAATTTCCAGAGATAGAGTTAGTGTTCTGAAAACCAACATCTCACTGTCTTAGGTATGAAAGAATTCATTACTTAGTGCTGTACTGATTTAAGAGATCATTTAGTTCTAGGTGTAGACATTAAAAGAACAAAGCTGAAGATCATGCAGCTCCTCATACACAAAGTTAGCATTAGGGACTGTACTTGACTCCCAGGTCAGGGCTGTTTCCTCTCTATTACCCTTGGAGGAAATAGGACTTGGGAGAGAGAGAAACTAGACCACAAGGAGAAATTGTTTGAAGTCATTGACTTTTCCCTATATCTGGTGGTTCTTTTTCTCTTGTTGGAAGATGGGGATGATGATGGTTGGCAAGTCAGGACTTCTTGTTCTTCTTCCATACCTCACTGTTTAGAGTAGTGTGCCAGAGGATCAATTTTCCTCCTATAGTCCTGAGTATTGCTCTTTTTCCTGGAGGTGTTCTGATGTTTCAGGTCCTTTCTGCTACACCACACTGAACCACGTGTTACTTTGTTGTTGTTAGACATAGGCAGAAGAGACGGGAGAAACATGTTACCTTCTTACCTCTAAATTAGAAGCTTGTTACTTTTTTGGGACAACATTAAATTACTGGTTTTTGATGATGTACTGAGAAGCAGAGAGGGCTTATTATTACAAAGATAACTTTGAGGTAAATATTTTGTTCAGGATTTTCTATTTTCTACCCAACACCCTATGTCTAGAGCTTCCACAGCGTTACTAATGTGAGTTATTGAGTAACCTTATTGGCCAAAGTGTAATTGTGTTAAACTTTTAGATCACTAGAAGTCTCTCTAAATTCTTTTTTCTGATAATAGTACTTGATGTAATGTGTTGGACATTAGAAAGATGCAAAGTGTGACAATGATTATGTAAGATTTTGGGGGAAAAGGTTAGATTTTCTGATATTCCATAATGAGACATTCAAGGAACCCTAAATTCAAATTCAGAATGCTACCAGAATTTACTAAGCACTTACCATGGAAAGAACTTCATGTTAATTGTTTAGGAAAAGATGAAGTTAAAATTAGTTTTCTGAACTCATGGATTTACAAGTAAGATTTATAGTTTTACAGCAAGAATAGACCTACTGGGTTGTCAGTTCAACCCCCTTATTCTGTTTTTAAAAATTTAACTATATTTTTTCAGTCAACAAAAATTTACTGACTGTCTCTTTCAGGTGACAAAAGTTTCTCTTCCTTCCACTACCCCTCCCCCACCTCTATTAAAATAGAAAGGAAAAAACCCTCAAAATAAATATACATATTCAAGTGAAATACATTCCTATATTGGCCATTTCCCAAAATTACATGTCTTAGTTTGTGTCTTTCTTGTCAGGATGTGTCAGCTCCCTCATTTTATAGATGAGAAAACTGAGCCCAAGTATAAATAAATATGTATCCATGCACATATGCCTTAAGTGTCTAATATGTGTGTGTATGTATGTATGTCTCTGTAAGCATCTGTAAGCTAGGGTGGGACAAATGGGATGTTGTCCTATGGTGCTGATGTCTAGGATGATGCTTGGCTTCTTCCCCATCCCTCTGACCTCTAGGGGTATGGGCAACAGCCCCTCAAGCTCATCCTCCCAAACTCCCAATGCTATGGCACCTCTCTCCAAGGGCCACAGATCCTAGAGCCTGTGGGAGATGGCCTTCTCCCTGCAGTCATTGTACCTGTGGTGGAATTGTCCTGTGGACTGAAGTGTCTTTTAGGTGAATTGGTCCCAGACACAACTTGATCACTCAGGGTCTCGATGAGAAATGGAGTGTGAAAGATAGCAGGATGTTTCTAGCAGGGCAGGGCTTTTCTCTTCCCTCCTCTCCCCATCTCTGTCACTCTGGGTAGGTGAGGAGTGATACAAGGATTGGAGTGATGGTGAAGAAGGGTGGAAGGATGGCCTCTATAGTAATCAGGGGTGAAGAGGAGAGAGAAAATAAAGAAATTAGGCGCTGGGTTTGTATGTCAGATATTCCCAAGTTGGGGATTGTTTCCATTTTAAAGTTCTCATAGACTGCTTATATAACTATATTTGGCTCAAATCCACCTCTCATTCTAATTTCTTATTTATATAATATATAAATTATTATAAAGGTCATATTACATATAAAAGTTTGCAAAGTGCTTCATATAGATTACCTCATTTTCTGTTAACAGTGAAAAACAGGTAAGGCTTTTTCTCTTAACATAGAAGCATTTAGTTGGACAGTATTTTATGTAACTGGGAAAACAGACCTTTTCTCATTCAAAACCAGGGTTAAGTGAGGTTGCCATTATTTTTTAGCATAGTCTCATTATATATATATATATACACACATATATATATATATACACACACACACACACACACACACACACACACACACACACACACACACACACACACACACATAAGCACATATAGTAAAAAGCCAGGAAAAATTAGAGGACTAAACATTGGGAAAAGAGGAGCTTCAAAATGTCACTTCATGGCTGGCAGGATAATTTAGTTAAAGAGCAGAATCACAGAATCATACACAATGTCAGAGTTGGAAAGGATGCCTCAGGTCCAGCCCATAACTGAAGCAAAATTTCCTTCACAAAATCCCCAATAAGTGTTCCTCCAACCTTCCCTTGCAGATTTCCAGTAAGGGGGAGCCTACCACCTCCTAGACCAGTCCTTTACACTTTTGGAAAGCACTAAACTCATACCCATAGCTCCTACTTCTGCACTGTGGGGACAAGCTGTACAAGTCCATATTCCACATGGTAGAGGTTCACATAGTTGACTGCACCTGTTATATCACAGAATCACAGAATGGCAGAGTTGGAAGGGCACTAAGACTGCTTATCCTACAGTTAAAAACACATGGTCTCCATCTTTCTGGGCATAGAGTGTGTATCTAGGATCTCATAATATGGACAGTAACCACAATTCAGATTTATATAATGTTTCACTTATCACATTTTCATTCCCAACCACCCTAGTACATATGAAGGAAGGGGAAGCTTAGAAAGCTGTGTGATTCCACCCCCCCCCCCCCCGGCCCCCACCCCAGGTAGTAATAGTAAGACTTGTACCAAAGTCTTTTTACCCCCAAGTCCAGTTTTCTTTCCACTGCACCACACTCTGAGCTCATTATAATAGTGCTATATTCCTGTGTAGGACTTTGCAGTTTTCCAAAGGCTGTCAATATGGTATACAGGGAGGGTATTATTGTTTTTACTTTTAAAAAAATGTTTGCAGATGAAAAAATTGAAGCTTGGAGAGTTTGTGATTTACTTGAGATCATCATATAGGGATTAAGTGTCAGAGTTATGACTAGGAGTGAGGTTTTCTGGTCCTGTGTTCTTCCTGCTACTTCATAAATGTGAAACTTTATCATGAGGAGGGAGAGTTAGTTGCTTTGCTTTTATTATTCCTTTTTTTAAAAAAAATAGTATTCTCAATGAGTGGATTGAAGCCATGTTGAAATGTGTGTTACTTTGAAAATGTCCCACAACTTGATACTTCTCAGGAAGAAAAACTGTCAGTGTTTTAAGAGATCTAAAATAAAGTAAAATCTGATTCCAAGAGTGCATTCATTGACACAAATGCTTATGTATCTACGTATCTATCTACTCACTCACTCACCCATTTTTTTGCGGGGGGGGGGGGCAATGAGGGTTAAGTGACTTGCCTAGGGTCACATAGCTAGTAAATGTCAAGTGTCTGGGGTCAGATTTGAACTCAGGTCCTTCTGAATCCAGGGCCAGGGCTTTATCCACTGTGCCACCTAGCTGCCCCAAGTGCTTTCATTGAGATAGAAATCTTCGAAATAGTGAGCTCTTAGTCCAGTTTTGAGTGTTGCTCTGTACATAATTTTAAATCTGGTTTAGTATGTGGCAGTGACAGTTTTAAATTAAAATAAGTATTTTTGAGATTAAAAAAATATTAAAAATGAATGTAACTTGTTTAAACATGTAGTTCAGATTTGACTGTTCTAGTCTGAATGCATTCATAACAAATGGTATTTTGTAGTGTATAACAATCATGCCAGTTGGCACAGACCTTTAGCTTAACCATAGGGCCCTAAGGAGATCAGACTACTTGCAGATTCAATAAGAGTAGTAAATAAAAGCATATGCCTCATTATTTGATGTAAAGTATTTGCAATTCCAGAAAATTTAACTTGAATGTACCAGGAGCAATAAAAGGAATACTCAATTGGACTCAGGAGAGACCTAGGTTTGAATTACTCATCTGACAACTGTGTGATCCTGGACTTAACTTGCCTGACTCTATTTCCCCATCTGTAAAATGACAGTCATAATACCTGTCATAACTATTTCATAGGGTTGTTGTGAAGATTAAGTAAAATAAAAGTATAATACTTTTATAAACCTTAAATTGCTGTATAAATGACAACTTATTCTTATTATGGAAGTTATTCTTTTTTTAATTTAATTAAATTTTTTTTTGTGTGTGGGGCAATGAGGGTTAAGTGACTTGCCCAGGGTCACACAGCTAGTAAGTGTCTAGTGTCTCAGGCCAGATTTAAACTCAGGTCCTCCTGAATCCAAGCCCGGTGCTTTATCCACTGCGCCACCTAGCTGTCCCCAGGGAAGTTATTTTTTAGAAATTAAGTGAGTGACTAGAAGGGCCTCCATTTACTCCTTACAGGACACAGATATACAAATGCCATCTCAGGTTACTGAAGCAGAAGATTATCATGCTTCAGAAATTTCAAAGAAGCAGTAGTTGTAATCATGACTTCAGATAAGGCAATAATAAAATTGATGCTTAAAAGCTTTGCAAACAACTAGACCATATTATCGTTAAATGTCGCGTACCAAAAGGAAAAGCAAGTTGAATTGCAAAAAACAAAACAAAAGAAAACAAAAAACTAAACCCCCAAAACATTTTGATATAAATGCAGTAATCACAGGAGACTTTAGTACTTCTCTATCAGATTTGGATAAACACAACTGAAACATACACAAGAAGGAAAATGTGTATCTCAATAGACTTTATGAAAAAGTAGTTTGAAAAGACAGCAGTTTCTGAATTGGGAAGATTAAAGGATTTATTCTCAGGGATATTAAAGAATATAGCTTTATAAAAGGCATCATTTGAGAATGAATAAAATTATAAAAAGGTAGAAATAATAAACTCAACCTTTTTAGATCATGTTGTGAAAAAGTAATCAATAAAGTAAATGTGAACAAAAGGTAGCAGTTATAAGTAATGATATCCTGAGTATTAACTGGATCAAAAAACAAATCATAAGAACAGTAAATCATTATGTTACACAGAATGAGGATAGTGAACCAGCATACCAAAATGTATGGGATGTAACTAAGTGTGAGGGAAAAATTCATCCTCTTCTCAATAATTCTCAGGAACTCAGCAGTGAAGTGACAAAAGCTCTTTTTATTTCCTTCTCTCGAAGAGGCACCCTAGTGTGCAGCTAAATGGGTGCAAAGAAAAGGGGCTCGCAGGCCCTGTTTTATACCCCAGACCCTAGCGCAAATGGGCCCTCCCCTTTTTCATCATTGGTCCGATTACTCAAGGGTTACAATCTACATGCAAAAACTAGCTAATCAGAACGCAGTATTCCCATCCCTCTTATTTTCCTTATATGGATACAACTCAGGAGGACCTTGTTGAGAACAGGGCTCTTTGAACCATGTGACTTTAGCCTGAGGGGGGAGGAGGAGGGGATCTGAGACCTTTGTCCTTCAAGCAAATCGGAATGCAGTATTCCCATCCCTTTTCCTTATATAGGCATGACTCGGGAATGGACCTTATTTTCCTTATATGGATACAGCTCAGGAGGACCTTGTTGAGAACAGGGCTCTTTGAACCATGTGACTTTAGCCTGAGGGGGAGGAGGAAGGGATCTGAGATCTTTGTCCTTCAAGCAGGTTAGGAAGGGTATGATTGACTGTTGTATCCACATTGAGAGGAGGCAACTACCTATTTCCTCACACTAAGTTATTCTTCAGGTCAAAATTTTTCTTTCTGAAAACATGTTGGCAAAATATGAGAAGAAAAGTTGATAAATAGAGTGTATACTTTTTAAAATCCCCAGCAAATCCAAAAAACAACTCCTCCAAAACAAGTACAAAAAAAGAAGTCTTGTAAATTAGAGCACTAGATCAAAATCATAAGAATATATAACTAATAAAGTCTATTGAAATAACAAAAAACAGGGGCAGTTAGGTGGCACAGTGGATAAAGCACCTGCCCTGGATTCAGGAGGACATGAGTTCAAATCTGGCCTCAGACACTTGACACTTACTAGCTGTGTGACCCTGGGCAAGTCACTTAACCTTCTTGCCCCGCGAAAAAAGAAAGAAATAACAAAAAACAGAGGTGTTTTTTTTTGAAAAGACTAGCAAAAGGAATAAATCACTACCTTGAGTTTAAAAAAAAATCAAAGGAGAAAATCAAATTACCAAATAAAATGAAAAAGGTGAGTTAATGAATGGAAAAGAAATAGAGAATTTTCAGAAACTGCAACATATACAATTAATTATATGACAGCAAAATTGATAATTGAGAGGAAGTGGATAGTTAAGTATAAAAAGAAAAAAACCCCACACCTTTCTAACGAGAAGAACTGGGAGTTTTAAACAGTCCAATTTCAGAAAATTTAATCAAGTAAAACATACATTAACTACAAAGGGGAAAAAAACCCTGATTTGATGATTTTACAATTGAATTCTGACAAATGTTTAAAGAATATTTTTTACTTACACTACAAAATTTACTCTCAAAAACAGAAAACAGTCTATCAATAACTCCTTTTATGAGGCTTTATGGTCCTGTTACCTTCAGTTGGGATAGACAAAGCAGAGAAATGGAATTATGAACTGATGAATATTGATGAAAGCACTTTAAAATAGAATCTTAGCAAAGAGATTAGAACTCTTATGTGACTCTCTCCTCTTGTCCTGCTTTCCTTCTCTCCCCCCCCCTGTAATTTGGATTCTTACTAGTGATGCAAGAAATAATTTCAGAATAATGAAAAAATTAGCATAATTAACAATATAAATAACAAAAGCATGTAATTCTGTGGCCAACAAATCTGTCATTGCTATATTTTATGCTGTGGTGGTCCAGGAAGCATAAATTCCATTCTCTAACACTAGTAGTCAGGTAATTATTTAGCCAGCTAGTAGTTAATTTCTTATATCTCATTTTCTCAGGTAAGGTTCTCACCTTAAATAGGCAATAATGATGGAAGTGCCACTTATGCTCTTACATCCTTTTATTTTCTGTCTAGGACTTCATAACCCTAGAAATGCTTTAGGAATAACAAAGCATTGCCTTTTAAATTTTTGTCACAGTCATTTCAGACCCTTCCCCATCTCCTGGATTCAACCTTTCCTTGTAAAGAAGAAAGGAAGGAAGGGGGGGGGGGAAGCATTTATTAAGCATCTACTGCATGTGCCAGGCAGCAACATGATTAAGCAAAAATATCCATTACAGAGCTCATATTTGACAGTATATGCAATATTTTGTGGAGTAGTTCTTTAGTTCTCTGCCATGAGTGGTAAGATACTTTTTGTTATCTTATCTTCTGGACTTTGCATTTGCATTTGCTCAGAGTTCAACTTCCTGGTAGTAATCCTTTTCATTTTACATTTTTGTAGTCATTGTATAGATCACTCTTTTGTTTCTGGTTAGTTTGTTTTTCATCCCTTTATGTAACTTTTCCCATATTTCTCTGAACTCTTCAGTTTTTCCATTCCTTTCTGCATAATAATCTGCCATTATATTTGTGTGTCATAGGTTTTTAAGCATTCTCCAGTTAATGAAATCCACTTTGTTTTCCATTTTTTTGCTACCAATAAGGATGATTTATGTTGGACTTCTGTTAATTTCTGTCCATGGGATATTTTGCCAGTAGTGGAATTGAAGAGTCAAAAGTATAATTTAGTAATTTTTTCTTGCATAATTCCAAGTTCTAGAACAGGCTGACCACTTCACTGTTCTGCCAACAATGTACTATTGTGTCTGTCTTCTAGCCCTTCCATCATTAAGTATTTTATATTTTTTGTTGTATTTGCCAATTTGCATGGTGTGAGGTGAAATCTGAATTGTATTAATTTGCATTTCTTTTATGTTTTCAAATGATCATTTATCATTTGAGCCTTTCTTTGAAAATTGCTTATGTCTCTTTACTGCTTATCTGTTGGGGAATGCCTCTTGGTTACATATTTGTACTGATTTCCTCTATATTTTGGTTATTAGACTTTTATTGGAGACATTTGATCTAAATATTGTTCCTACTTAATTTCAGTTCTAGTTCTATTTTTATTGATATTATTAATGTAAAAGCCTTTTGATTTTATGTAGTTGAAATTGTCTATTTTATCTTTTATGATCTCTATCTCATATTTCCAAGAGATTCTTTCTAGGTTCATTTTGGCTGTGTGGATCATCAGCACTGGATGATTATCATCAAGTTTGACAGGTCTCAAGAGGCTTACCTACTGCATCTCTAATGCACAACCCAGGAAGACAGCCCACCTACAGACTGTTCCTATTGGGTCAAAGTATGGCCACTTCTCTAATTCTCAGTGGAGATTCCACTACCACCACCAGTTATCTCTTCTTCCTAGGGGTAGAACATATTTTGTCACCCTCAGTGTTGTCTGTGATTCCACCTTACCTTACCATGGGACACAGGTAGCTAACTCTCACACAGATGGCCTAGACCCTTACTCTGTGAAAAGAAGGTCCTGTTATATATCTCAAAGGTCCTTCCCTTCTTTCTTTCTCTCTTCACATTATTCTATCTTCCAACCTCTTGCCCTTCATGCCCCAGGCTTGTATTCCTCTTTGTTTCCTTATAGCCTTTTTACCTCTTGCTTTCTTTCTAGCCTTTTCTTCCATCCTCTTTGTTTTGGGTTTTTTGGGGCAATTGGGGTTAAGTGACTTGCCCAGGGTCACACAGCTAGTAAGTGTCAAGGGTCTGAGGCCAGATTTGAACTTGGGTCCTCCTGAATCCAGGGCCAGTGCTCTATCCACTGTGCCACCTAGGTGCCCCTTCTTCCATCCTCTTTGAGAATATGTTATCTGCTTTGTTAAGCTATAGTAAGAGAGGTGGCTTTTTATCCCTCTTGCCCAAATCTAGATACTGAGTTGCTATTTGTGGTCTTAAATCTAAAGCTAAGAATCCATCATACTTATTTGTATAGGCTTTTAGAACTTAATAAAAACTGTTTAATTTTAGTGTTTTCAGTGAGCATTGAATACAACTTTTGGACAGTGGGGGAAAAAAGGTTTGCTAAGCAACTTGAAGGTTTAAACACTTTGGGAGGGGAGACTTTAATCTGTTTATGGGAGCAAGCTATTTTCAAGTACTTTAGGAATACCCATTTCTCTTTAATTGATCTTCCTATTAATATCTGTTTTTACTAAAGCAAGTAACATTTATTTGCTAAAACTTTGTTAGCCCATTTCTAGTTGCTATTTGTACATCAAAGTAACAAAATATATTTCTTTTCAAATATTCTGTAATTTTTTTTGCCCAGCTAATTGTCTTCCAACTCATTGGAGGTAGTGAGATTTAACATACATTCTTCAATGATTTTTCTTCCAATTAAGTAAGGCAAAAGAAAAGCGAGGAACATTTCACTTGAATCTGAGCATACAGCTCTCAGATTAAATACTGGTGATAAAAAATACCATTCACCCCTTGTTTATGTTCTAGACATTTGAAGCCTCAGTTAATTGTCCCACTAAAATGAATAAATGGTGATGCTATTCAGATTGAGTGTGAGTTCATAATTTTAGCTTTTAATTTAGCTATTTGGATGTTTTCTTGAAATTTGATTAAGATGTTGCTGTTACGAGTTTGATAGGCAGATTTACCTGGTACTCCTAGAATTTGCTTAAAGGATTTCTCAGAGGGAGAGAGGACCAAGGTTATGAGGAAGGTAGGGAGTTTTGGTAGAGGAGGTATTATCTCTTTCATGCATTTTAAAATGACTTACAGTATTCTAAGGGACTTATTGGTGAAATCTAGAACACAATAAAATAAGAGATATGCAAAAGTACCCATTTTCCCAAATTGAAAACTATTGTGTGATTAAAATTTATTAAGCCATACTATGTAAGTGCTTTCTTGATTCATTTTATAAGTATACTAATTGGAACTTAATGATGATTAGGATGAAAAAAATAATGTGTCATGATTTCAAATGGATAGTAAAAATGCAATTTTAGTGGCTACCATTTTGTTTTTAGTCTGGTATGTGGATTCAGCATGGCACAGATGGGAAAATGTTGATGGGAAAAATAAATGGGAGGGAACAGAGACATTGTGCACTTAGGGCTTTATGGAGTGCCCTTTCATTTAAAATTGCTTTTCAACCACTTGTGGGCAACTTAGTTATTCCACTAAATGTGAAATCCTATTGCACAGTATTTATAATGGGAAGTCATGGCATTATCGTAGATTTTTAGGCTATTTATTATTTTGACCTTTATTGTGTTTGAATTTATGACCTCTATACTGGTTTTAAAATTTTTTTAATGTTAGGGTGTTGACAGAAAAGAAATTCCTTCCTATGCTACTAGGGAGTGGTGCAAAACACATTTATGTCTCCATAACTTTTTTCCTGAACTTCCTTATAGATAAACAAAGAAGCTGTGGGATCATGAGATAGATGGGTGGGGGTATTTTAGTACCTCTTCTAATGTAATTGAAATGAAAAGCTTTGTTCAATTCTCATCATTGCTCTCCTTTCTTTTTCTTCTTCTGTTTTGTAAAGCTATTATCTCTTTGAAGTAAAGAGCCTGTGAAATTTGATATTTCATCAGCAGTTGTCAGTCAGATTAATTTCATTCCCTAGTATGGATTACAAATAGGCAGTCTTTTTGGAAAGTAGTCTTGGCAATATAGACAAGGAAAGCAATAAAAATAATCGTATCATTCAATAATCCAGTTATTGGGGATGTCCTAAATGTTTTCATAAAAGGAAAAGGAAAAGGCATATTTGTCAGCAAATGTAATGGCAAAGAACTAGACATTTTATTTTATTTTTGTCTGGCAATGAGGGTTTAGTGACTAGCCCAGGATCACACTGCTAGTAAGTGTTAAATGTCTGAGGTCAGATTTGGACTCAGGTCCTCCTGAATCCAGGGCTGGTACTTTATCCACCTAGCTGCCCCAATGGCAAAGAATTAGAAACAACTCAGGTGTCTAATAGGAGAATAGCTGTATCAACTATTAGTATATTTATGCAATGGGATACTATAGTGCAATTCAAAATATGATGCAATTCAAATATGTTGAGCATAAATTTTGAAGGACTTTTATGAAATAATACGCAAGCTCTAGAGACAAGAAGAACATGTATTGTGATTACAAATGTGATAAAGAAAACCTTTTTATACAAATATAGAGAGTAATAGACAAGAGAGAATAGATAGGCACACAAAAGGAATGAATAAGCTCTTATAGACGTTTGATATTTGGAATCTATTTAAAATGTAGTTATAAACATGGAGTTTTGTTAAGTGTACTGTTTTCCTTGGGGTGTGGGGAGGCAGAAGGGGAGGGTGAAAATTAGCTCTGTGTTGAGTTCTTTCAGTGAAGAACTTCTGTCAAAGCCTTTCAACACCATTTCTGCAATTAACAGTCTTAGAGAGTTGCTTGGGGACTTTGAGAGATTGACTGACTTCCCCACAGTCCCTCAGGCAGTTGAAGGTGCAATTTAAATTTCCCTCTCCCTCTCCCTCATTGCTTGATTGATTCTTGAGTGACTCTGTCCTGGCCAGTTCCCTATCTGGACCATTACACTCATTAATTAGTTAATTAAGAGAGTATAAGTGGGTAAGCTTTATACACCTAAGATAGCCTTGTGCCAGTGCTTAACACAATGCCTGTCACATAGTAGGTTCTTCTTTTTTTTTTAAATGAGGCAATTGGGGTTAAGTGACTTGCCCAGGGTCACACAGCTAGTAAGTGTAAAGTGTCTGAGGCCAGATTTGAACTCAGGTACTCCTGACTCCAGGGTTGGTGCTCTATCCACTGCACCACCTAGCTGCCCCTTACATACTAGATTCTTAATAAATGGTTATTGACTGACTGGGGTGAAATATAGACAAAATTATTTTTAAAAAGATTCTTAAAAGTCTCAGAATTTTAGGATTTAAAGAAAACTTAAAAGATCACTAGACCAGTCCTTATTTTATAGATCATAAAGTTGAGGCCCAGAAGTTACCCAAGGTCATATGTGTGTAAGTAGTGATAGAACCAGTATCCCATCTATATTACCACAGTTTTTCCTGTTTGATATAATGGTATTGAGGATAGAAGGGAAGGTATGGGTCCTTGAGATATTTGAGGATAGCTTTTAATAGAACTTTACAACAAGTTGTGGAAGGTGAGAGAAAAAAAATAAGGTTCGAAGTGCACAATAAGTACTTAATATATGTTTCTTTTGAAACTGCAGTTGATCTCATGGCCTGAAATGGGAAAGTTGAGTGAATCAGCATAGTCTTATTCATCCATTTTAAGAATGAAATCTGGAAAACCTCCCAAAAGGTAGAAAAGGGGAAGATAATTTTTAATAAAATTATATGGGGAACTCATTGATGAATTCTGCTTTTAAAAGAACAAATGATGGAATCTACAAAATACAGTTGAACATGTTAAGATATAGAGCTGAGAGGAACCCTAGACATCATCTGGTCTAACCTCATCTTTTATAGAAGAAGAAAAAGAGGACTGGAATTTTTGTGACTATCCTCTAATACAAAATCCAGTGTTCTTTTCCATTAAACAAAAATGAAAGTGGTGCCCTTTGGTATAAAAAAGTATCAGGAAGGCTTACATTTATTGTGAGATTTGCAGAAAATCCTAAGGACAAGAGAAAGGACTTTGTAAAGTTAAGTTGGTAAGGAATTTCACCATTAGTCACACTAATGTTGTATTGGTAGAACTGTGAATTGGTCCAACCATTCTGGAAAGCAGTTTGGAATAATTCAAAGAAAATAACTGATAAGTCCATACCTTTTGACTTAGAGATGCCGATGCTAGGTAGGACAATGATAACAAGGTAGTGCCTACTTCCACATTTTTTGCAGTTGAAAAGAACTAGAAACAGAGTAGATAGCCAGTTGGGTAATGACTAAACAAATTGTGGTATGTAAATGTAATAGGATATCACTGAATTGTAAGAAACAATAGATAAGATGGATACAGAAAAGCATGGGATGATTCCAAAGGAAAACAATTTTACATGACTATAGAAATTAGATGTTAAGAACAACAGGAACCAAAGAATAGAAAACTGAATGCTGAGAAATTATATTGACCAAAGAAATCTGAGAAAGCATTTTCCTCCATTTTTTGCAGAGTTATGGAACACTAAATATAACTTCAGACTTTTTTGAGGTGCTTGTAAGTTTTACCTAGCTAGATTTAATTTAATTTCATTTTTTTCTCCTTCTTTCCTTCCTTCCTTCCTTCCTTCCTTCCTTCCTTCCTTCCTTCCTTCCTTCCTTCCTTCCTTCCTTCCTTCCTTCCTTCCTTCCTTCCTTCCTTCCTCTCTCTCCCTTCCTTCCTCTCTCTCCCTTCCTTCCTCTCTCTCCCTTCCTCCCTCCCTCCCTTTCTTTCATTGTTTAAGGGTTGGGTTTCTGATGTGGGGAGAATTTGTTGGGAAATATAAAGACAACAGATGTCAATTTTTTTTTTTTAAAGCTACACGATTAAGGTGCTATCATTGATCTTTGCGGGGGATAGGATGATAATAAATGACAGATTTTGCTTGTGTTCTTCATCAGGGAGAATGATACTTAAATTGGAATGGATGGACCAAAGTGGACAAAAAAGGATATTTGAGAATCAGTTTGGTAGAGTAGAAAGTGTGCTGAATTTGGCAGCAAAGGCCTTGAGTTAGAATCCTGGTCCTGACAGTTGCTGCCTATGTGTCTTTGGGCCCAGTTACTAAGCTCTCGGAGCTTCTTGGATCTAACTCATCTTGAAAATGAGAGTGTTAGACTTGACCTTTGAGGTCACTTTTAGGTATGGAGCTATAACTCTATGAACTAATACAGTTATTAAAAAGGGAAATAAGTGAGAAGATAAGAAAACACCTAGTTGCTATTAGTAACTCTAGGTCCCCTAGGATGGAAGGAGTACATTGAAGGTTGCTGAGAAACTGGCAGATGTATTTCTTTAACCATTATTGGTGATCTTTGAGTTATTGTAAAGATTATCCTCTTTGGTTCTAGAGACCAAAGAGTTAGAGTCAATTGACAGAAGTTATAGGGAGGAAAATTTTAGCTCAGCATAAGGAAATACTTTCTAACAAATAGGAATAAAGAAAGATCTGTGATTTAAATAATTAAGATAAAGTACCATCATTCAAGCCTGGGAAGATGCCTTGGAAAATGGTCTTTATGAATTGCTAATGTTTGAATTCATAGTAATGAGCCTTTTCTGAGCTGAACTAGGCTAGGCAGGTTATCAGAGGAAATATACTCCAGGCCTTTTCTCCAAGAATTTGTGAGAACTTTGTCCTCTGCTTGGTCTTGACTCCATAGAATCATGCCTCCCCCAGGATAAGCTCATCACTTAAAATTTCAGCTTCTTGGAGATTGCTTCAGCTTTGGCAATCAATGCTTTTTCAGTATTCTCAGTTATCTCTCCTCTGATTAGAGGGTTGGAGGGCATTTTATGTCAGACTCTTCGTGACCCCATTTGGGATTTGCTTGCCAAAGATACTGGAATGGTGTGCTGCTTCCTTCTCCAGTTCATTTTACAGATGAGAAACTGAGGCAAACAGGGTTAAGTATTTGAGAATGTATTTGAACTCAGTAAGGTGAATCTTCCTGATTCCCAGTCCACTGTTCTAACTACTGACGCACCCAGATGGCTTATTATTATTATTATTATTTATTATTATTATTTAACAAACATTCCCAAACTCCTGGTATATTTCAACTTAGAAAACTCTGCCATAGAGTTTGTAGTAATCTGAGGTAGAGAATTTAGCTATTTTGCCAGTTTTTAATATCATTTGGATTAGGAAACATTGAGATAAAACACTGTTTTCCATCCTTTTAGAAGAAGGAAACTTTACTGATTTTTAATTTTGTAGCAACCTCCCCACACCATCATTCAATACCAACTTTTCCAGTCTTCCTCTACTTTCTTCCACTCCATGCCTTGGATGGCCCCACCAGAATGATCTAATTGATGTCTCTAGAACACAGTAACATCTAGCGGTCTTGGCACTGGCTGTTCCAGGTCTTCAATGCTCTTCCTCCTCACCTCAGCTTCTCCCATCCTGACTTCTTTTAAGGCTGGGCTAGGTGGTGCCCTAGTGCATAGAGTGCCAGGCCTGGAGTCAGGAACTCTCATCATCCTAAGTTTAAATCTGGCCTCAGACACATACTAGCTGTGTGATCCTGTAAAAGTCACTTAACCTTGTTTTCCTTAGTTTCCTCATCTGTAAAATTGAGCTGGAGAAGGAAATGGCAAACTACTCCAGTATCTTTGCCCAGAAAACCTCCAATGGGGTCATGGAAGAGTTGGACACAGCTGAAAACAACTGAACAATAAATTTGTTTATATATTGTCTTCTCTATTAATATGTAAGCTCCTTGTGGGCAGGGACTGTTTTTATGTTTTTTACTTTCTTTGCATCCCCAGCAGTTAGCACAGAATAGTGCATTTATAAAGCACTTAATAAATGATCATTGATTGATTAAAGATGTTGAAATCTGTATTTTTACCTGATGTTCAGAGCTCTTCTTAAAATCATTAATAATTTCAAATACATTTTTGAGTATCAATTAAGACTTTTATTTTCATCTGCTGTAATGATGATGATTGGTCTATATTGTTGATTGTATCTGAACTGCTTATTTTATATACTAATTGTATTGTATCAATTATCTGTTGCTTAGCTCAGTGCCTGGCATATGGCAGGCAGCTAATAAACATTAATTGGATTGAATTATGTGAATAGCTACAGCAGCCCTGTAATTTAGGTATCTTTTCTTATATCCTGAACCCTGAATTTGGGAAGGTTGGTAAAAATCATCACTTGAGTTAGCTTCTCTGGAATTCAGTGGTTATGATTATTGTCAACTAATAATTGTAATTCACTAAATCTCAAAAAAGGGAGGTTTGGGGGCAGCTAAATGGCGCAGTGGTAAAGCACCGGCCCTGGATTCAGGAGTACCTGAGTTCAAATCCAGCTTCAGACACTTGACACTTACTAGCTGTGTGACCCTGGGCAAGTCACTTAACCTTCATTGCCCTGCAAAACAAAAAACAAAAACAAAAAAGGGAGGTTTTGGTGCATCATGATGTATGTCCTCATTTTGGCTTATGTTTTCTGCTTTACTGCCCTGTTTGCCCCCTTGCAAAAGTGGTGAATATATTTTAAATTACATTTATGGCACTAATAGGGAATTCCATTCTTTGATTGGGAAACTGTAGAGGACTTAAGCAGAAGAAAGTAGGACTTTGAAAATCACAGTTAATGATAAACAAAAGCAGTGGTTTTTAAATAAAATTAAGAATTCTAGCTCAAAGTGTTTTGATTCTTTTCTCCTAGATCCCTTAAGGAACAGAAACACTATTTTTAAGATGGGCATTGCAACATCAGCATGCGCTGTAAGTTTGTAAATGTAAAAAAAAATTACAATTGTATGTTTTATGATGTAAAGACAATTTGTAAGCATTATATAGCACAGTGTATATTTTCAGTAAATTGATGTATAATAAAATTGCTCTACCCCACTCTAGTTTTTGAAAAAAAGTCTTTCCAGTCTAATCCAAGCTGTCTAAGGTAGTTGAACTTTGAGTCAGTAATATCGAGCAAGAATCACAAGGGCTGCAATTTTTTTCATTAAGCTAAATTTGGAAAAGTGCGCTACTTAGTGGCTATAGTTAGGTATTGCCACTGACTTTTAGACATTTCAAACTCAATCATTGTAGATGGGGAAATAGGGATATTTGGTTAATGATCCACTTGAAAAATGTTACATTCTATGGACAATGCTGCTGAATGTTTAGATGCAAATTCAAAAGCAAGAAACATTGTTCCTACCAGTACCGTAATTGTACTTTATGCCATTTTAATGGATTTATAGATTCTCATAATTTTATAGTTGGAAAGGACTATAAATGAAATGCAGTTTAGCTTTCTAAGTTTGCAAATGAGAAAGCTGAGTTACAGTAAGTTTAAATTATTTTTGTTTAAAATATTTCCTCAATATTAAAAAAAACTTTATTTCCTAATGATTTCTCCTTCCCTCTATCCACATACCACCTTACATTGTAACTAATAAATATGGCTAAGTAAAAGAAAGACATTGTCCATATCTGAAAATCTATGCCTCATTTTGCATCTGTGTTCTAGCACTTATGTCTTGAGAAATGGGAACCATGCTTCAGTAGACCCCTTGTAGTCATCATTGGTCACATCATTAATCAATATTCTGAGGTATTTCAGTGCTGTTTTTCACTTCATTATTGTGATCATCATGTAAATTGTTCTGGTTCTGTGTATTTTACATCGTCAGCAGTTCATCCAAGTATTCCAAAATTTCTTAGCATTTCCTTATATCCATCATTTCTTAATGTTGTAATGATATTGCATTACATACACAACAGTAAAGAAGAACACTATGTATACACCATACTTTAACAATTTCCCAATTAATGGGTACCCAATTTTTCATCTCTTTACCATTGCTGTCATAAACATTTTAGGAGTGTGCTATGTAAGTGCTGGTAAGGTGGTGTGCAGCTGGTCCAGTGCATTGACTTAATTACTATAATTGCAAAATGTTTTCTAGAACAGTTGAATCAGTTCACCGCTGCAGTAACAGGACATAAGTATGCCCACAGCCCTATCAACATTCATCTTTTTTGTCTTGTGTTTAAGTGATGTTCTCCAGATGACAAAGCTAACTAGTGGTAGAGGCCAAACGCAGAACCTGGTATATTATCTTTTTCTTATACAAGATATAGCTTTTCTCGTCCAGTGGCAAGACAGAAGTTGGGATGACTGGCTATGTCTCTAGAAGAGTGAGGCTGATGACTGTGCAACTCTGCCTCTCTTAAATCCAATTCACATGCAAGTCAAGACATCTTCTGTGATGTCATTGGTCCTCTTTGAAAATGAAGGATGAACAGCAGCAGCAGCAGCAGCAGCAGCAGCAGCAACAACAGCAATATAACTTTTCTCTAAATTGTATGCTTTTGCTTAATGAATGAATATTTTATTATTGGAGTTACAGTACTCATTCATTTCTTTTTTCCTGGCTAATTTCTAACAGCCTACCAATTACAGTAAGTACGAGGTGTTTTGAAATTGGGGGAAATTATGAATATAGAAAATGTCCAAGCATTTAAAAAGTAGGTAATTTGCCCAAAATGTATGTTTGTTTAAAGAACTTATATGTATATGTATGTGCATATTTAATGCAACAAGTATTTAAGAATAAAGAAATAGGCATCATCCTAAAGGGGCATCATGTGAACATTTTTGTTATTTTAGCATGTAAACAGTCATTTATTAAGGAGATAGTATGAGCATAATTAGAGTATGCTTGGAAAAAAGTTGAAAATAGTATCACATATTTGCTAAAATATTTCCATTATTAACAATCAGAAGTTTTCAATAAATAAAGACATAAAAAGAATACTTTCTATAGAACATTTTGTTTGCTTCCTTATCTAAATATCAGGCTTGTGATTTTTTAAAAATTTATTTTTTTTTCACGCTCATGATTTTAGACCACAAAAGACTACTATTACCCAATCTTTCAAATTTATTATTTATCTACTTAACATTTAATTAGTTTACCTGATAAATAGTTGTTAGATTTCTTAATCAAATAACTTTTTAGAATTTTTTCCACAATTTAAAAATATTACCAATATTTTATCAATGAGATACTTGCATTTTACTTCTTAAATATTTGCTTGCAATTTTATTTTTAATATATATCTTGTAAAACAATGAGTTTCAGAAAGTTAAGCTACTTACAGATTTTTTTTTAATGCCAAGCAGTCTTTACTTTCAGGTGATCACCTGTGCATTAAATGGAATATGTGGGGCAGCTAGGTGGTGTAGTGGATAAAGCACCAGTCCTGGATTCAGGAGGATCTGAGTTCAAATCCAGCCTCAGACACTTGACACTTACTAGCTGTGTGACCCTGGGCAAGTCACTTAACCCTCATTGCCCTGCAAAAAAAAAAAAAAAAGTAAACATAAATGGAATATGTTCTTCACAAATGCCTGAATTCTACTTATTGGTCCTGCTCTATCAAGGGAAGCTGAAAAGGTCCTAAATGGCTCTATTAGCAACCTCATCCTAAGCTAATTCTTCTTTAGATGGCAGTATTTTTATAGTGCTTTTTACTTTCTGGTGCTGTACTGATGTTTACAATAATGAAACTCTTGAGAAACTTACATAGAACTAACTGTATACAATTTTATCTCTTTTGAGCAATTTTTGTGTGCCAAGACTGCCTAGGAAGCAGAGGAGATTTATATTATTTAATAGCTAAAGGACACAGAAAAGCTGAACTCTTGGAAAGATGTGGTAAAAAAATATGAAAGTTTTTTAACAGTCGGTTAGGATAACTGAAAGACGCCAGTTTTTGAAGGACCACCCTTTTGGGGAGGAGACCAACGGCATGAACTACGCACGCCAGACTGCCTGCTGCGCACGTCAGACTGCCTGCTAGCACTCCACTTCCGGGGTGCGAGCTTAAAAGGCAAGGAGAGAACGGAAGTGGAGCTTTTTTCCTGCTCTGCTGGTCTCCTGACTGCGCTGCACAGGCTGATGCTGATGAGAGTTTCGACTGTGCCCGGCTTACGGTTAGCAGCAGCACATGGTCTCTCTCTCCCCAAAGGTGGCCTTCTGTTTTGGTGAGTTTTATACCGAATATAGACTAAGCTTAGACTTAAGACAATTTGTATTGTGTTTCTACTTTCCTATCCTTCTAATCAACATCACCTTGTGACTACCATACAATAAAAGCTCTAACTAGAAAACCAGAAGCTTCTTCCATTTACTAGTCTGGGAGATAAATTAAGGGAAAGGTTAAAGAGGGGAGATTTATGATCTAATATCCAATTTTAAATCTCACAAAGAGTTAATATTAAGTAAGAGATAAAAATAATTAAATCTTTGGATGAACTTTCAATCTGCATAAAGAATTGGATTCTTCAGTCTGCAAAAAGGTTTCTGTACCATACTGAATACTGTACGGAAAAAATGTCAAGCTTTTAGATAAAATATAATTGTATTGATTAAATATAATTATAATATATAATTATATATAAAATATAATTGTATTGATGGCTAAAGCTTCTCATTCATTAGTAGGGCAACTGAATTTCCAGCCTATGAAGTAAGAGCTTATTTCTTATCCATGTAAATGGCAGTTTTCATGGATTTCTAGATTGATAGCACCCACAAAAGCTAATGGGTTTCCTAGCATTACTCCCCTAGTCTTCTAGAAGTGGCCCTGGAGGATTTCCTTCTCTACTTCAGTGATGCAAGTGCTGTGGGAACCCAGGCCTGCAGCAGCTTCCTTAGCCTTGAACCGTTTCTCTACAGCTGGGGCTGATGCCTTCTTCAATCTCCAGTTCTTTCATTTGGGGATTACAGAAACCATTTCAGTGGCACTCTTCTGGGGCCACAGCAGCTGCTGGATACCCTCCAAACCACTGGTCTGCCTCCTGGGCCTCACTTGCCTCCGATGTTCCTGTGACTATTAGCTTATTTTTGTGGATTGGTGAAGAGGGGGGGAGGCAGGTTTTGATGTCTGTCAATGAAAGAATGATAGTTGTCTAGATTTTGACATGTCAGCTTTAATATCTTCCTCTTATCCTTCATCCTGGAATGGGGTGTTGAAGGCTCTCGCAGGACCTGCAAAGCTGGAAAGCCTTTGACGCTAAGGATTGTCTCTGGTAGTAGAGGATCAGTTAAGTTGAGAGGTTCATCATCAGAGGTTTAATTTTTTGGAAGGTGGAGGAAGACACAGTAACCCATTTGATTAGAATATAAGCTTCTTTAGGGGAGAAATCTTTCCCTCCCCATATTTCCTAAGTACCCAGTCACAATGGGCACTTAGTATTTGTTGAGTTGATTCAAAATGAATTGAATTAAATCATTTACTATGGCATAAGATGGGTATCATTGGAGGGATGAAGTCTCAGGTCCTTGAAGTGTTGAAGTTCTTAATTTGAAGAAATAAATAGATAATGAATAGTGCTTAACTTAATATTATTTTGAATAATTAGAATGTTTTAGGAGGCAAGAATATAAACAATATCTAATTTATATTTGGTTGTTTTCTAAGGCTGACTGGACATAGTTTCATTTAAATTCTTTTCTGTCATATGATGCAAAAAATACATATTTTACATATTTTTATAAGACTTTAAATTAAAATTATTTCCTATAATACAACAGAAATTTCTTTTGTATTTTATTAACTTAGTCCACCAGAGGGTGCATTTTACTCATCTGTAATGTGAAGAAATTTTATACTATTTGCAATTTGGCTGAGGTGGAGGAGTTTCATAGAGCAGCAGTTCTCAGACTTTTTGGTCTCAGGACCCTTTTATAATTTTAAAAATTATTGAAGACCTCTCAAAGAGCTTTTGTTTATGTGATATTCACAGTTTTATAAATAAAAACATCATAGTATTATTATGAAAATAGTTTTGACATCTTAGATCCCCTGAGTCCAAGCACGGGGGTGCTTGGAACACTTTCTGAGAACTAGAATTCACCTGAGAAATTCTTTCAATCATAATTAGCTCTTGATCATCCATGATGGACGGTTTGTATTCTAACTACCATTATTTTAACAAAATCCTGCTCTTCTTAGTGGCAGACATTATTTTTTCCCCTTTGTTTAAGTAATTTAGATTTTAAAATGAATGTTATCACTTTTATTTACCTTTTATTTGTATTCTATTGGTAGCAAAATTTTTCCCCCTTCTCTTAGCAAAAGCCTCAGTTACCTCAGATCCCAGGACTGGTAGGAGACAGATTGTTTCATAAGCTCAGAAAGAAACAGCTCCATGGACATTTTCATACAGGATGGTTGTATCAACATCTCCCTAAGAGGTAATGTTGTTCTTTTGGGAAACATGGAAGAATAGAGTAATGGGCAAGATGAGGAAGTGTTTGAGTTCCCTTGAATTAGGTCTCCTGAGTGTATGACTTCATTATTTTGTTGAAGTGCTATGAATTGCCAGAATATGAGTCATATTTGAACATATGTGTGTGCATATAAAATATACATACACACATGTATATGTAGATGTGTACATAAAGCTATATTTCATAGACACAGGAATATTTTTAAATTGTGCTTAAAATTTTTCTAATTTACTATTTTCCTCTATTTGTGTGGATAATCTAGAATTGACTGCAATAATTTAATCATGTGTTTTTCAAGGTCACTTCACTGTCTCATTAGGTAAAAAGAAATCTGTCTGAATTGTTCTTTTTATTTTGATGAGATTAAAAACAAAAGCTATGCCTGACACCAGACTACATGAACTGTATGAACCATTTTAAAGAATTTTAATGAAAAAACTCATTTTAGTATGCTGATTTTGCAGTAAGAACAGTGTATCGGGGGCAGCTAGGTGGCTTAGTGAATAAAGCACCAGCCCTGGATTCGGGAGGACCTGAGTTCAAATCCGGCTTCAGACACTTGATACTTACTAGCTGTGTGATCCTGTGCAAGCCACTTAACCCTTATTGTCCCGCAAAACCCCCCCCAAAACAAAAAAAACCCCAAAAAACCCACAGCATATCACATACTGAAAAAGGTAAGTGATACATTAAAAAAAAAAGTACATTATTTATACTTTGGTGCAGTTTTATACTTTAAAAATATCAATAAGTCATGAAATTCAATACTTGTTTGATTTGTAGACCCCCTTCCCCCTTTTAAACTAGGTGAGCCTCTTAATGTCAGGGACTTTTTTTTTTTTTTTGCATTTTATGATCCCCTGACTGCAACTCAGTGTCTGTTAGGTGTTTCATGAATACTTATTAACTTGAATTTCTGAGGACACACACTATCTTAACTAAATTTTGTGTCTCTGTACACAGATGCTTAACAAAAGTTTGAGGGATGTTGTGCAATGTTAAATCATGATCAATCCAATCATACTTTATACAGCTTGGCATATGAGATTTTATGTCTCAAGTTGGGTGAACCATGGGTTTCTGAAATTCCCTCATAAAGATGTATTGATAACAAGTGCTAGAGGACAAGAAAAAGGCAGTGTATCTTAGAGGGCAATTCTGAGGTTGTTTTGCTATGGAAATCGTCTAGTAAAGTGTATAAGGAAAAGCTTTTATCTGTTTCCTTGGTGCAGAATATTAGGCCTTAGCTCCCTGAAGAGGAACTTGCTGTAGGTCTCTCGTGCTCTGGGTTCAAGAAAAAAGTCCTACAATACCTCAGGACAGAATTACTTTAGATTTTATGGCAGTGCCTAGAAAAATAACCAGAGATAACCAGAATAATCACTCCATCCAGAAATACATAGTGGGGGGTAGCTAGGTGGTACGGTGGATAAAGCAATGACCCTGTAGTCAGGAGGACCTGAGTTCAAATCTGATCTCAGACACTTGGCACTTACTAGCTGTGTGACCCTTGGGCAAGTCACTTAACCCTCATTGCGCCGTCCCGCCCCCCCCCCCCCCCAAAAAAAAAAAAAGGTCTGGCAGAAATACATAATGCATTACCTGTGTTGTGCTTAGTGTTAGGGGGAGGGGGATAAGCATTTATATAAGCACTTACTATGTGTCAGGTACTGTACTAAGCACTTTACAACTATTATTTAATCCTCACTGTGATCCTGTGAGTTAGGTCTTCTCATTTTACAGTTGAGGAAACTCAGACAAACAGATTATGTAATTTGCCCAGGGTCACACAGCTAGTTAGTGTCTGAGTTCACATTTGAACTCTGCTGTTCTTGACTCCAGGTCTGGAGCTCTATCCTCTGTGCTACCTGGCTATCCTTATGGGGATACAGAAATGTAAGGGTATGGCACCTGTTCTTAAAGAGCTTTTAGAAACTGAGGATTTAGAGATAGAAGGTACCTTAGAAATTATCAAGCATTCCCTTCATTTTGCAGATGAGAGAACTGGGGCTTAGACTAGTTAAGTGACTTATCCAAGGCCACAGAGCCAGTTAAGTGCCAGATCCTAGATTCAAGATCCTTCCTTTCCATGCTTATCCTACTTAGAGTTTGCTGAGGAGATGAGGTATATATACATAACAGGGTAACTAGCAGCATAAAGTAACTTATGTGATAGGTATCTAAGTAAGTGACAATAATAAAGGAATCCTTGAGGCTGGGGTAGACCAATAGTGCTTTTTCAGAAAGAAGGTGGGACTTAAATGGGATTTTGAAGAATGACAAGGCTTCTGATAGGTTAGATTGGGGCTGGAGGGTGGGGCTTAGAAGGATAAGGCTTTTAATAGGCTAGAGTGGGGCTGGAGCACAGCATTCTAGACAAGGGGACTGGCACGTGCTGTGCCTGGAATGTAGAAAACTACAGGTCTGCATAAAATTTATGCCATTAACTGTAATGAGGACCGTGTGACAAAATGGAAATTTCTTTGGAGTGTAGTGGGAGAAGAAGTTGGAAGGATATGGGATATTAGAGATGTAGGGCATCTTTGAAGCCATCTAATCTTATTTTCTTCCCCATGTAGGAATCCTTTTCAGTATTCTGAACCCTTGATCAGCCTCTGCTTGAATAAATCCATTTACAAGGAACTCTTTGCTTCACCAGAAAGCCTGTTTCATAGTTGGAAAATTTTCATTTTGAGAAAATGTGGCTTTATATTAAGCCAAACTATACTCCCTATAACTTCAGATTTTGGCCTAATTCTGCCCCATGGAACCGCACAGAACATATTACTCTGTATTTCCATGTGCAGTCCTTATCTATATAAAAGGAAGCTTGGGCCAGCTTGGGGGAGGCCTTCACTGCCAGGACAGGGAGTTCAGACTTTATCACACAGGCTTTAAAGGGAGCTACTTGATGTTTTTAAACAAGGGGAGTAAGTGGCATGCTGAAAGGGGTGTCTAGAAAGTGGATTTTAGGGAGGTCTATACGATAGAATGGAGGAAGAAAAAGAATATATAGGAAAATGATTGCAACAGTCCAGGTGTTTAACACTTCTAAAAACATCTGAGTGTCAAGTGTGATGCCTATCACTGCAACAGTAGAGGGTTTAGCCCCATTATTAGGTAGGACAGGATAAGCGAATTCTTTGGCTTACTCTGTTTCCTGATTCTCAATTATCACAGAATCCAACTGTATACCATAAGGTTACTTGGTATGGCAGCACATGAGCCCTCTATGTGAATGGCTTTCCCTACAGGGAGAGTAAGTAGCTAGTACGGCCCCCCTCACCCCCTCCCAAGGAATGCACACAAAACTGTCCAAGAAATAGGAAGGAAACCCTAGAGCATAGCCACAACTCAGTTGTGAGAAACTTCTTGGAGCCTTACCTGGTAATTTTCTTTCATGCTGTCTTACACTGGGAGTCTCCCAAAAGACCTGGCAAGTTTGACAATTGTGTACCAGTGTGGTCCTAGAACTCTCAAAATTCTCTGGTGTACAGCTTTGGGTGTGTTTCTCAGTTTGGATGACTCAGTATCCAAAAAAGGGAAAATCAGAAGCAGGAGCTATTGTGTAAAAGATGATGAGTTCAGTTTTGGCTAGGTTGGGTTGGAGGTGATGGTGGCTCCAGACTAGTCTTCTCCATTCCATATTTCTCCTGTCCCTGCACCTTCCAAACCCTCTGTCATAATTACTCCTGTAAGGTTTAAAGCTATATAGAACTTAACTAAGAATGGCCTGTGCCAGGAGCTTAGGTCAGGAAAATTACAGAGTATGATTGTAGATACAGGACTGGGCAGAGAAATGAAAGTAAACTGGAGATTTCGGGAGGTCTTTAGAGCAGGTAGGTGAAGCAACAAGTAGCAGGGAAAGGAAGTTGAAGATGGGTTGTTTTTTTTTAAAATACTTCAGTATGTTCTATTTAGCTCTAACCAGCACGTCATTTCAGTAATCATCCAGGGAAAACATGACGTACATTTAATTGAACTTATCCAAGTCTTGACCAATTTTTAAGACCTTGCACTGATTTTTAGCCACTAAAGAATAGTTTGTTTGGAATAAATCAAAAACACTTCTCTGGATCCCTTGGCAATTGGGGGGATGTTAAAGTGACACAGCTGGTACCTATTATAACCTGGGGATTATTTTTGAGGGAAGTTTATAATTATTGTCGTCTAGGCCGAAGGTGTGCATTGACCTGGTGGTATCCACATAGGAAAGGACTTTCAAGAACAACTGGGGATAGAAACCATTTGTGACTTTTACTAACCAGGCAGGCGAGACTGATCTTTGCATTCCAAATGAGTTTAATGAACGGCAGATGAACCCCTGAATCACAGGAGAGAACAAGCTACCCACAAATACTCTGGAATTCCTTTCCCAGTAACAAACATAACCCTGGGCAAGTTATTTTTAGGGTTTGCATGTTTGGTGTTTTAAAGTTATACTGTGACTTTCCTGTTTCTAAATCGAATGTTTCATCAAAGGAGTTTTTACAATAAGGAAAACAGACCTCTTGACCGAAGAGTTCTTAGAATACTTAAAGTGGGGATGATGTCTGATCAAGTTTTTTCTTTGGTTTCAGAAATTTATTAAAAAGAATGTTTTCCATAGTAGAAAGAAGACTGCTGGACTTGCAGTCAAGGAAGACGAGTTAGAATTCCCTCTTCAGCACTTAATTACAGTATTACTACTGAGCCTCAGTTTCCTCATATGTAAAATGGGGACAATTATACCTATAGTAGCTACCTCTGGAAAAAGTGGAAAAGTGGAGAGAGAGAGCTTTCTTTCTGGTAAGGGAGACCTCATGGGGTCAAGTCTTGCCTCTAACATGTACACATGTGTGACATGGTATAAGTCACTTAACTTCTCAGGGCCCCAGGCAACACTGAGGCTCTAGAAAGTAGTTAACACACATTGGTAGAGAAAGTTCTTCAACTGGAATTCCTTACAATGATTAAATCACAGCCTTAGGAAAAAAATATCCCTAAATACTCAAGACTTATCTCCTAAAATTCTTGTGAGAGTCAAGGCTAGGGCAGAGATGAAAATTAGATCTATGATTTCACTGACATAGGGGACTCTTGGATGAGGAAACTCCTTCTTTCTACTAATGCAAGATCAAATGATATGGTAGATATGTGTGTATATATATACATATATACGTATGTTTGCTATTTATATTTCATATTATGATCTTTATAACACTGTTCTATAGATGATTGTGGGAATGGGGTGTGAACAAAAATGAAGACATTTCTGGATGTGCATTATAAATGAAAGGCTTTGGAATTGTCAAATATCTGTAAGTACTTAGTAAAATATTCTCTGCTATAAAATTGAAGAAGCAATATTTTGGGGAAAATGTGGTGATTTTTTATAGGATGCAATTATATAAGTATGTGAGGGAGCTTAATTTTATTGTATGTGAACCCCAGAGGAAAATCTCCAGCCGAAAGGAACATATATTAAAACAAAACAAAATGAAACCTATAGGCCTGTGGCCTTTGTAGAAGTGTCCTATCTATGACTATATATATTTTTTCAGCTGGTTAAATTTTGTAGAGATTTTATGGATTAAAATTCTCCCTTTAAATCAACTTCAGGCTTTTGCCAAGATTTTTGAATAAGCATTCCTTAGGCAACTTGACTTTTGCCCTCCCTTAAGGTTCCATTATTTTGAATCATTCTTTTGGGTATCACCAGATAATAGACAATAGACTTATTAGGAAAAATGAATAACTATAGGAGGAATTGGATTAGATCGTTTCTAAGATCTGTTCTAACTCTCTCGGACTGTTCAACAATTTAATGAGCTAATTAGCTTAAAATGAGCTAGGAGTGCTTAACAAATGTCTGGGAATAGTATATTCCTTTTGTTTAGAAAGTTATATTTGGGGGCAGCTAGGTGGCGCAGTGGATAGAGCACTGGCCCTGGAGTCAGGAGGACCTGAGTTCAAATCTGATCTCAGACACTTAACACTTACTAGCTGTGTGACCCTGGGCAAGTCACTTAACCCCAATTGCCTCACTAAAAAAGAAAAAGAAAAAAAAAGAAAAAAGAAAAAGAAAGTTATATTTGAAGAAGGGACTTTAAATTGATAGTTTTTCTCAACTCACATATTACAAAATCTGTGAAGACATACTCCTCCAGGTCAAGATATACAAATGACAGAGGTTTTCTAGCTATTTTGGATGATAAACAAGTGAGACTAGAGAAACATCAGGATGTTAGTAAATTGTGAGGCCAGCTGTGACATCTAAGCATTGGCGCAAACAAAGGAGTTCGTTTGGAAAGAGGAAAAAAAAATTTT
This sequence comes from Dromiciops gliroides, assembly GCF_019393635.1. Taxonomy (NCBI): domain Eukaryota; kingdom Metazoa; phylum Chordata; class Mammalia; order Microbiotheria; family Microbiotheriidae; genus Dromiciops; species Dromiciops gliroides. The sequence goes on from NC_057861.1 coordinate 402,067,088, forward strand.
ACTTTCTGTAAACTTCAGCTGGAAGGAACAAAAGAATTCTGAAAACATAACCTATGTTTGATGGGGGAAGCATATTCTCTAGAGACAAACCGTTTCATGCAAAGCCACAAATCTGTACACACTGTCTTTCCATTCTTCATTGAAGATAGAATTTGCCTTCCAAGCTGCTGTGCTCTGGTCTAGCCTCCAGCTCTGAACTTCTGCCCTCTGTTTAATACACAACACTCTGATAGAAGTCAATTCATTAAACATTTATTAAGGGCATCATGTTAGGGGCTGAGGATACAGAAATGAGGACAACATAGTTTTTGCCCTTAAGGAGTTTGGAATCTGATTGGAGGGGGAGGGGAAGGAAAGGAAGGGCATATATCTTAATCACATTCACACAAATAAGTATGATATTACTTAGGGTGAATTAGGGGAAAAGTAAAGATCCATACCGAGTGCCATAAGAAAACTCGAGGAAGAAGAGAACACTTTGAGTTGGGATCAGGGAAAGCTTTGGGAATAGAGGTGGCACTGACTGGAATACCTCGAATACCTCGAAGGTGGAGGAGAAGCATCAGCGCGTAGTAGAGTGAAGAGGGTATTTTCCATTTGTTCTGGGCATAGGGGATGGATAAACATGCGTATATATAATGGTGAGAGACTTGTTTGGGGAACAGCTAGTAATTCAGTTGGGGCAGAAACAGTGCAGAAAGAGGAACAGTTTGAAATAAGTGTGGAAGGGAAAAATGGAGCCTGACTGTGGAGCATCTTAAATATCAGGCTAAGGAGTTTTTAGTTCATCCATTGGGCCGTAGCTGTTTGTGTGTATGTTTGTTTTGTTTTATTTTGTTTAAGGGTAACATGGTCATACTTATGCCTGTAGAGGATTATTTCTGCCCACGTGTAAAGGCAATAGATTAAAGAGGCTAGGGTCAGGCAAGCTATTACAGTAGTAGCTATTGCAGCAAGAGTTGGGGTGGGGGGAGAGCCTGAATTAGGATATATAGATGATGTCCATATCTGTGTCTCTATACCTAGTCTCTTCCCCTGGAGCTCTAGTCTCTTGTTTTGAACTTGCCTGATAGGTATTGATGCTTGGATGTTTCGACGGCATCTTAAATTTATTGTCCTATTAAGTTAAACACACAAACAGCTACAAACTCTCTTGTTCAGAGAGTTCTGTTGGCTTCTTCAAGCATGTAGCCCAAAGATGACGGAGAACCTCTCAAAGGTTTGTGAAATCTGACGTAATTCTAGTGATTCACGTGAGAATGACTGCTACTATGAGAAAGAATATGGAAAAGATTGTTAAAGATTATGAAATGCCCAGTTAGAAACTGAAGAATTAGAAGGAACAGGTGATATTTTCTTTGGTACTACTCATTAAGGACAGGGGCTTCTGAAGAGAGGGTTTGAGAAGTAAACAGCTGGTGAAGAGGATGTTGTTTGTTGTTGCATGTTGTCTTCTCCATTAGATTGTAAGTTTCTTGAGGACAGGGATTGCCTTTTACCTCTTTTTGTATTGCTAGCACTTAGCACCTTGTCTGATACATACTAGTGTGATCTAATATCCAATTTTAATCTCACACTAGGCACTTAATAACTGTTTATTGATTGTTTGAAAATGGCATTTGAGTTTCTGAGCGATTGATTCCATTCTGGAAATAATAGGTTCTTGGTCCAAGATTGTTGATAATAATAATGACAACAACAGTAATCTAACATTTATTTATGTAGCACTTAAAGGTTTGCAGGGTACTTTCCATATATTCCCATATGATCCTTAAAACAATCCTGTGAACAACAAGGACTGGTAAAAATTGTCTGGATTCTTGTGAAATAAACAAAGGGGCTTTAAACTCAAAATGAAGGTGGAGGGTGGGGGGAGAGAGAAAAATGCATATGTATATGAATTAGCTGAGATGTCTTAGCAAGCATTTATGGTATAAAAAGAAGAGGAGCAATAGAGACACTCTGATTCACAGAGATAAATTCCAGAAAGGAGGGTAAAATACTCTGTCCCATAGACTACCTTGGTTATATACAGATGTACAAACAACGGGTAATGAAGGAAGTGAGGCAGAGACTAATGTAAATAAACAAATTTGACTAATCATTTTCATTGACTAGAATAGGACTCTGGAAAGGTAAATCTTTTTCAAAAGAATCCAAGAGTTATTGGAGGGGGAGAAGACAGCAATAGGGTATAACAAAGAAGATATACTCTTGTGAAGACATTTAGTAACTAAAGTGGAGAACATTTGGGTGAAGACTTAAAGGTGGATTAACAGTGAAATTGTCATCAGAGTATATTATTGACTGTTTGAACAGAAGGAGAAAATAGATAATAACCAGGATAGAGAACCATGATTGAGTCATTATGGGATACTTCTGTTATCAGGACAGCTGCTAGAACATTCTTTGAACTTTATTAAAAATAGGCTAATAGGTGGAGGAACTAACAAGTTAGAGCTAATATTTTCACCTAAATCTGAATAGCAAGGTGGAGCAGATTGCTGAAATAGAAATGATGGGGATCTTGGAGTGATGGTAGATAGAAGTGACCATTCTTTGTTAGAATTTGTGATAGAAAAGGAGAAAAGCTTTCTATTACAAAGAAAATTCAACTCAGTAGAGAAGGAAAGCTCTTAAGAATGAAATTATGACAAAAGAGAAAAGATTTAAGTAGTAGGGAAAAGGGAAAGATGTCTAAAGAGACTAATGTAGATACATAGGCAATCAGCTTTTATTTTTTAAACAGAAGATAAAGGCAAAATCAGGAAATGGAGGATGAATACAGAGAAGCATGGCACTAACTTTAAGAATAATGTGGAGGGGCAGCTAGGTGGCACCGGCCCTGGATTCAGGAGGACCTAAGTTCAAATCCAGACTCAGACACTTAACAATTACTAGCTGTGTGGCCCTAGGCAAGTCACTTAACCCCAATTGCCTCACCAAAAACCAAAACCAAAACCAAAAAAAACCAAAGGGAAGAGAGTGGTGTCTATCTGCTGTCAATCAGTGAACCTGACAATGATTTCTGGTCAAAACAAGTGCTAGGACATATTAATGGGATAATTAGTGAACATGTAGGAAAGCAACTGGTGATTGCAAAGAGCCAGCATGGCTTCATAAAAAATAGGTCATTCAGTGCAATTCAATTCAGCAAGCATTCTTTAAGAGCCTGCTGTTTTCAAGGCTGCACATCACAGATTAGCCTCATTTCCTTTTTTGATAGGGTTACTATACTGTCTATATCAGGGGACTGGCATAAGTATAGTTTCTTTAAATTTCAAAAAAAATATTTGACATTCTCTTTAACTTTATGAATAAGATGGAGAGGAAATGACATTAAGTAGATTTGGAAGTGATTGAATTTCTGTAATGTTTGTTAAAGGGTTAGTAGCGATGATGTGGAAGGTGGGAAGGTTCTGTTGTAAAGCAGCCTAGGGATCTCTGTATTTTATTTGTCTTTATGCCATTTATCGTTTTTAGCAATGACTTGGTTAAAGGCACACTTACATGCTTGTCACACAGATGACTCAGAGCTGGGAAGGATAGGTAACATGGTGGATAAGTGTATCAGGATCTGGAAAAATCTTGATAAGCTAGAATGGTGAGTGGAATAAGCTGAGATGAAATTTAATGTCTGATACATGGGTTAAAAGAAATCAAATTTCCAGATACAAGATGAATGTTATAACAGCTAAACAAGCTGACCTGTTCCTTGAGAAGAGAATTATATCTACAACAGGAGGAGGGATAGTCTTTGCTCTTCTGGGTAGACCTTATCAGGAATATTGTATTCAATTTCTGGCTCTATATTTTGGGAAACTGGAAGGTGTCCAGGAGTGCCCAGGAATAAAAGTACCTGGAGATCATCCCATATTAGGGTCATTTGAGGGAATTTGGGAGGGTTAGCCTGAAGTATTGAAGTTTTATTCTGGCTATGGTAATTATCTTGAAGTATTTGAAGAGCTGTCTTTTAGAAGAGGGATTAGATTTGTTCTGCTTTGTCCCTGAGGACAGTGCTAAGTGTGTGTGTAGCCATTGCTGAGAGGCCCACTTTAGTTCAAAGCTTCTTAAACTGTGGGTCAGGAACCCATATGTAACTGAATGTCATCCTGGCAACACTAAAAGGTTATGCATACCTATCTTATATATCTCTACACTGGGGTTGTGTGAAAATTTCTTGGGCAAAAGGAGTCACGAGTGGAAAAAGTTTAAGGAGCCCTGCTTTAGTTAAATATGGGGAAAATCTTCATAATAATTTGTTGTTCACTTGTTTCAGTCATATCTGACTCTTTGTGATCCCATTTGGGGTTTTCTTGGCAAAGGTACTGGAGTGCTTTTCCATTTCCTTCTCCAGTTCATTTTACAGATGAAGTAACTGAGGCAAACAGGGTCAAATGAGCACAGCATCACACAGCTGATAAGTGTCTGAGGCCAGATTTGAACTCAGTAAGATGGCGCCACCTAGCTGCCCCTTCATAATAATTAGATGTCTTCAAAAAAGGAAACAAGGGGGCTGGCCTGGGAGGTTGCATTAGAAATCTTCAAGTAGAGGCTGGATAGAAGGCCACTTCTCTGGTACTAGATATAAGAGATTTTAGTTCATTTAAGGATTGAACTTGTTGGCCTTCAAGGGCCCTTTCCTACTTGGAGATTTTTTGTGTCTCAAACCCCAATCACTGTCCTGGTTGTTTTCTTTTGGACTTCTTATAGCTTATCAAATTCTGTCCCTTTGTTACCACCCATTTATTTCTCTTCAGGTGTTGAGAAAGTGATGAAATCAATTGTAAATACCCTAGAGGTTAAGTAGAAGAAAGGAAAGGGGGGGTGGGATGGAAAGAGAAGAGTTAGAGACAGACACAGAACAAGAGACAGATAGAAAAAATATTAATATTATGCATATAATATTAATGTAATATAATTATATAATATAAAATAATATTTTATATATGTGTGTGTGCATATACACAAAATGACTTAAAAGGATGCCAGAGGTCAAGGATAGGGTTTTTCGTTTTTGTTGCTTGAAAGATATAGAGGACTGTGTAGGAAGGTAAGGATTGAAGACCAGGGAAACAAAGAGAATGACTGACAGAGAAGACTTTCAGGAGATGTTAGGGAATGAGTTCAAGCACACAAATGAGTTAACCTGAACTGGTGATGGACTTCCTCATTCTCTGAGATGTTGCCATATTATTAGTCTCTTTTTTGAGAGAAAGGAGGCTCAGTTAGTATCTCAAAGAGACAGTAAGAATACTGTGAAAGGCATGATAGAGAGTTAGATGAAGAAAAGAATTTCCGTGAAGTTATGAAGGTTGGAAAGAAAGGTATGTAATGGACATAGAAGTTTCATGACTTCTTTCAACATCATTTTGTGGCTTGACATACTAATGGATGGAGGGGGATTACCCAATGTGGGAACAACAGAAAGATAAGTGATTCCAGAGGAGAGGACAATGCTTTGGTAAAATGGACTTTCTGGGTCAAGTATAGAGAACAAAGATTGAGTGGCCAGAAACTATAATGAGAAAGAAGGGATGGGTCTAAAAGGATTCAGGAAATAAATGAAATGGAAAGATAGGAGCTTATTATCTGAAGGGAAATTTAAGCATTCAAGATGTCAGAAGTATAATATTTTAGGGAAATGATTTAAGATGTAATGGGTGCCCAAGATGGAAGTCATGAGAATTGAAGTAGCATGATGAACTGAGAGAATAGGGTATTAGAAGGATTGTCACAATGAATATTAAAGCTCTTAAGGTTGCTGGCAGTGGCTGAGTAGGAAGATTGATCCAGGTAGTATCCCACAGAAGAACAAAAGAGAAGGACGTGTCAGAAGCTGATGGCATCTAATACTGTCAGAAGGTCAAGGAAGATGAAAAGGCATTTGAGTTTTGGCAATAAAGAGGTCATTGGTGACCTTGGACTAGGTAATTTCTGTGGAGTGATGTAGAGGCAAATGAGATTTTTTGAGTTTCAGAATTAAGCAAATAGGAGGAAGTAGAACAATTTAATATAAATTACAATCTAATGTAAATAACTCATACTATAAAAGAGCCCAGGTTCCAAGGGGTCCATAAAAGCTTAGAAAGGAAATAAGAGCCATTAGGTATGATTTTTTTTTATACATATATATTCAAGTATTGAAGATTGTAAATACTCTATTAGAAAATGTCTTCCCTTATCAACTCCTTAAGTCCTTAAGACTTGCAGTCTTTTTCCTATATCACCCACTGCCTGTGGGGCATGTCCTCTGGATGAGCATCTCAAATTCACCTTAGCCAAAATGGATTTCAGTTTCTTTGTCCCCCAGGTTCACCCCTTCTCCAAACTTACCTTTCTCTGTCGCGGGCACTACCATGCTAGATTTACTATGTTAGAATCATCTTGGTCTCTTGTTTCTCCTACATCCCACATACGCAATCCAGTTGTCAAATCTTTTCATGTCTACCCCCGTAGCATCTCTTGTATCAATTCCTTCTTTCCATTCACACAAATATTACTGTAGGCTCTAATGAAATTGCAATTGGACAATTCTAGTATCCTCCTAATTGATCTTCTTACTTCTAGTTTCTTCCCTTCTTCTGGTCCACCCTCTACATAACAGCAAAAATAATCTTCCCTGAAACACAGTTTTGACCATGTTATCCCATTGTTCAAGCACCTTCAGTGGTTCCTTATTGTCTCAAATATCAAATACAAACTCTTCTCTTTGACATTGAAAGCCCTCTACAGTCTTTCTCCATCCTACCTCTCCAGATTTATTTTATATTGCCATTATATACTCCACATTCTAGCTAAACTGGCTTACTTGCTGTTCCCAGAACGCAGCTTTCTTTTCCTCCTTTGTATTACTCCTCCTCCTCTTCTAGTGCATTCACTCCTTCATCTCTTTAGCTTCCCTGAAGGCTTGGCCTAGGTGACACTGAGTACAGCATCCTACTTATTAGGGCTTTCTCTCTTCTCAAATGATCTCATATGAACTTATTGGTTTCCTGGTTGTATCTTTGGGTAGAGGGGGATTTCCTCCAGGGCAAGTACTGCTTCTCATTTTTATGTTTGTATCTCTAGCACTTCACATAGTACCTTGTATACTTTTTTGAACTGGCTATGTGATTTCCCTGAAATAAGAAAGCATTTCACATAGTACCTTGTATGTGATTTCATTGAAATAAGACAGTCCTGATGAGAGAGCTCCCTCTGCCAATACAAATCAGCACCTGCTGTATTTAGAAAGTTTTCTGAGATACTGAGAGGTTAAGGGATGTGCTCAGGGTCCCACAGTCAGTTTGTGTCTTAAGTTAGGACTTGAACCCAGCTCTTCCTGAAGCAGCTAGGTTGCACACTGGACACCAGTGGTGGGGGAGGGGAGGGGGGGGGGAGAAAGCCCTCAGTTCAAATCAGGCCTTTGATACTTCCTAGTTATGTGACCATCTGCAAATCACTTAACCATTGTCTGTTTCAGTTTCCTCATTTGCAAAATGGGGGAATTATAATAGCATTTTCCTTCCAGGGTTGTTTTGAGGATCTAATAAGTTGATATTCATAAAGTGTTTTGCAAACCTTTAAGTATTTTGTATAACCTATATCAAATTGTTCGCCTTCTCAATGGGTGGGGCAGGGAAAAGAGGGAGGGAGAGAATTTGGAATTGAAAAATTAAAAAAAACCCCAAATGTTAAAAATTGTTTTTACATGTAATTGAGTTAAAAACAATAAAATATTAAAAAATTTAAAAATCCTTAAGGTGCTATGTAAAGGTTTGCTATTATTACTATTATTTGCTGTTTTTGTGATTACTCCGGACTCTAAGGGTGCCCTGTTGCTTCTCACAGGTGCTCAGTAAATCTTGATAGATTGAATTCCATATCTTTTGATGATCCCAGTCTTTGACATACCTATTAGATCATCTTTGTGGTTTGGGGTTTAGCCTCTGTAGTCCTGAGTTACCATATATAAAATAAAGGAGTGGTACTAGATAATCAATAAGCTCCCTTGTACCTTTCAATCCATGGTCATATAGTATTTTCCAGGGGTAAGGGGCACCTGACAGGTATTCTGTGGAGTTCTTCCCCCTATCCCTCCCCCCTTTTTTAAAAGAATGAGAAATTGTAGGTGTCAGTAACTGGAAGTAGAGCATTTTTTGTCTGAGATGAAATTCCATTTTCCCTCTCTAACCCTTTCCATGAATTCTATATCGTTCTATATCCTTATATCTATGTAGATACTACATATCTGTATATTTACTTAGATATGTATATATATTTTCTATATCTATATCTGTTCTATATCCCCTGTATGTAGATGACTCATAGTATCTTACATTATTTACCTGTTTCACAATTGTTTCCTTAACAGTAAACCTGTGAGGTAGGTAGTAGAAATATCATTCTCCTCCCCCCCCCCCCATCCCAGCCCTCCATTTTACAGATGGACAAACTTTCTCCCAGAGGTACCTAGCTAACAAGTGATTAAGCTAGTGAGGGCCAGAGTCAGGACTTGAACCTATACTTTATGACACCAGGTTTTTGGGTTTTTTTGGAGGAGATAGGGTATACTCAGGGGAGGGGAGGAGGTACAAGATACAGTTTCTGCTCATAGGCAGACCTCTCTTTGTCCCTCTTGTAACCTGGGCTCTTGGTACTTAACCCCTTTCTTCTCTATTTTCTTTCCTAGTACTCATTTCTCCTTGCTCTTCAGCTTTCCTATTAAAGACGAAGTCCAAGTTCAGATATTAACTCATAAGCAAGGAGGTGTCAATTGAGCAACAAGGACCACTGAACACTCGTTTTATCAATAAAATGTGGTTAACTTAGTGATACACCCAGAGCAAGGTGAATTTTGACAGTTATTAAGGAGATCTCATCATGGAGTGGGGAGAAAGCAACCTTCTGAATCTGTAAGACCGGGCTTCAAGTGCTTCCTTCTGACACAGACCGGCTCTTTACCTCTCTGCAAGTCGTCGTAACTTCTTAGAGACTCAGACAATCATCTAAGATTCTAAGTTACATATGCACCAATCTATGCTGGTGTGTAGGCAGCTTCTTAGTGGAAGTCATTCAGGGGAGAATTCCCTTAGTTCCCAACAAAGTTCTCATTGGTGGAAAAATATAAAACTTCTGCACCTTGTATGGTTCATTTCACAGTTTCATATCTATTTAACTGATATTTCAATGCTGTTGTGTGTTTGTCTGGGTTAATGCTAAGGTCATAAGCTCCTGAGGAGCATTTCTGTGAAACTTTTTGTATAACATAATAATGATGACAGTACTAACTGACAGATTTAAGTCTTGGAAAGCATTTTAGATATAGTATTTTCTCATTTGATCCTCACAATAAACCTGTGAGGTCAGTAGTATAGCTATTATCCCCCTTTTTAGAAGTGTGGAAACTGAGGCTTGTTCAATCATCTCTTACCTGACCTGTTGCAACAGCCTACCAATTTGGTCATCCTGCCACAATTCTCTCCTACCTCCAGTACATTCTTTTTTTTTCTTCCAATACATTCTTGACACAGTTGCCAAAGCGATTTTCTAAGTTCATGTTTGACTGTCACCTCCTTCCTCAGTAAATTTCAGTGGCTCCCTCTTACCTTCAGGAGAAAACATAAATGGCCCTATTTAGAAGTTCAGTCATTTTAGTCATTTTAAGTTCTGCCCGATTCTTCCTCATTCTTTTGGGGGTTTTCTTGGCAAAGATACTGGAGTGGTTTGCCATTTCCTTCTCCAGCTCATTTGATAGATGAAGAAACTTAGGCAAACAGGTTTAAGTGACTTGGCCAGGGGCACTCAGCTACTAAGTGCCTGAAACTGGATTTGAACTCAGGCCCAGCACTCGTTCCACTGTGCCACCTAGCTGCTGTGTTTGGCATTTACAATTTCACAAAGTGGTCCCGTCCCCACTTTGCAGCTTTAGGACACGTGATTCCTTTCCACATCTTCTCCAGTCCAGACAAATTGACTTTCTTGTTTTTGTGTTTAATATCATCTTCAGTCTCTGTGTCTTTGTACCAACTGGTCCATATGCCTGAAATCCATTCCCTCCCCACCTCTGCCCTTGCCTTATAGGAAGAGTCCTGATTTCTTTCAAGATTCAGCTTCAGAACTATCTTAAGTATGAGGCCTTTCTTAGTCATCATTTGTTAAGCTCCTACTATGTGCCAGGCACTGTGCTGAGTATAAGTACAAATAAAAAAATATAGTCCCTGCACACAAGGAACTTATAATGGTTGTAGTAGCTACTAGTGTCTTCCCTTCAAGGTTACCTTGTGTCTGTTTCATATGTGCCCATATATGTTCATGTTGTTCCCTGTCCTTCCTCTCCACCTTAGAATTTAAGATAATTGAGGTCAGGGATTATTTTGCTTTTGCATTCCTAGGGGGCCTTGCACATAGTAGGTAGTCATTGTTGGTTGGCTGATTGAAATGACAACTCAAATGGCTGAGTTATTGATTGTAAAAATATAAGAACTGTCAGGGTTAAAGAATTAATTGGTTGTTAAGTTATCCTTACCGTATTTGCCTTCTTTCCATTCAGCCTGGCTCATTTTAGCTTTCCCATCCTCTCATCTTTAAGGCTTGTTTCTTAATTTATTTTGTTTATGCCTGTTTGGCTCAGAGAAGTATCCCCCAAGTCCCTTAAACCCTTCCCTTTGTTTTCTATTGTTCAAAATTGTTCCAGGTTTCTTAACTAAACTTTTTTTTTTTGGGGGGGGGGGGATAATTTAAAAATGGCTTTTCTTATCTTTCATGGCTTTTAAAAAAACCCTTGTGTGAATGCTAATGACTTCATTCTTATTATTTCTTTTAATCTTTTTTTCCTTGTTATTCCCAGTTTTTAAAAGAAAATCTTGTTATTTTTATGAGGCAATCTGTAAATAGAGTGGGATTCTTTGAGCTGTACTTTTGCTGAACTAGATACTTATTAATCTTTTAATTTCAATGCCTACTTATCATGGCATCCTAATGTTAAAAGAGATCATCTAGTCTACCCCTCTCATCTTATAGATGAGGAAACTGGGGTGTATGTACACCCATGGCTCTTAAGTGGTTTCTCACTTGTGAGATTACCTAAAAAAAATTAGCCAACATCCCCAGAAATCCCTCAAATGAGAGGAGACAAAGAATGTTCTCTTGCCTGGGCTTGGATTGAATTTGTGTTTCATTTAAAATGACAAATCATCATACTTTTCAAGTATGTTGTATCAAGGTAGATTTCCCTTCTTTTCTGGGCTTGGACACAGTTTGCCTGGATCACTTCCCAGGAAAGCCCATGTGTACAACCCCCATTAAAACAAAGTCATCATAAAATAATTTCATTTTCATAACTTTATTCTCATGACCTAAACATAATGTATCACAACTGTTGAGATGCATATTCTGAATCTTAAAATGACAAAACAGGGAAATTAAGCGAAGACTAAATTTTCCTTAGTGCCTAAATTTGATGCAGATCACAGATAAAATGTGTTATATATATTTTTTCATTTTGTATGTTGAAGTAATTTGGGGAAAGATATTAGACTTTTATTGGGTGAATGTCAGATGTTTTGATGATTTGTACTGTCCCAAACCCTGGGCTTGGATTCAAAATTAAGAATAAAAATCCACTTGGCCTCTGGCTGTTAATCTTGGGACATGCTAGTTTGAGGACTGGGATTTGCATCAGTATATTTTTAGGGAATCTACTGGTAGGCCATCAAGGCAAAAGGTGTTTTAGTCATGTGTGTGATTTACTAATCATTATTGGCCCCCAAAATAGAATAGGGGTAATAAATGTTTTATGATATGCATTTAGATGTCTTCTTATCTCTTTATTGGAAGTCCTAGCTTTTTTATGTAAACAAACAGGGAGTGACCCGTTACTGGCCAGCTCTAGGACCTCTGTTACTGTGGCTTAGAACCCATGGCACCTTGAAAGATGGAGTGATGCTGTATTTTATTGTTAAAATTCAAAAGAGGAAGTATTGTAGGGTAACCTAGTGTGTAGCAAACATACTGGGAAAATTCAGAGTAATGCACAAATCTCAGTGGCAGTTAGTTTTATGTTTAAAAGATAAAAAAAAAAAGGACAGGAGCCAATTTAGGTGAATAATGGATTGATTTTAGGAAGCTAAGGAGCTCCTTTAGGAAGCCCTTTCTATTTTGTTCCTTTAATTTAACGTAAGGAGTTGTCCCAGCCAAAATAGGGAAAGGGATAGCAAAGCGTGGATCAAATGCATGACCATTTTAAACTTTTATGGTAAATTATTTTTCTACCAACCACAAATTACTACATACGGTAACAGGTAAGTTGGTTTTATTGCCATATAATCTGTGAGACATAAATAACTATGTACTATAATTACATGGCAGTTACTACATAATTGAAGTAGTTACATGGTTATTTGTATCCTATAAAATAAGGTGATACCTTTTTTTGTTTTTATAATATATTACATACTTTTCTTCTTTATTCTTAAAGGAAGTAAATAATTCTTAATTATTCTGTAATACTCATTCAGGAAAGGTGGTTACCCACCTGAAGCATACCCTGTCCTGTTTGCTAGAATCAGTATCAAATCTCCATGGACTGAATCCTTCTGTTCCTTATTCTGCCATGGACATTCACCTCTGTGGCCTGAAAGAAGCAGCCAAAATTTGCTGAATTTCCTCTTCCCACCCCCAAGTCACAAGTGATTTTTGGAACTTCTTGTGACAATTACTTGTTATTATTTGCTGTGTACCTAATGCTTTCTCTTCAAGGAACTTCAAGCAAAATGGGGGTGGTGGTGGTTAAGAGTTTAAAATATCTAAAAACAAGGTACCTCATATAAAATGTCCCCAGATAACCCTTCTCCATATCCTGTAAGGGTTGATCTTACAACTCCTTCTCTAGATAGCTACCAAAGAGAGGCACTGGATTTGAGACTTAAGATTCCATGCATTTTAAGCCTTTTTTCCCCCTTCTGATCCTCTATACATAGCTGCTTTGCAAAACAATTTTGTGCAAGCAGACATGACTTAACTCTCTTCCCTATGTAGAGGACTATTCAACTTTACTTTTATGTGTTCTGAATGCTGCCTCATCTTAGACTGTGACAGCAATAAAGTATGCATGGCCAACCTTATTTTAATAGTGCATGAGAGCTGCTTTTAATTAATAAGTGGATCTCTTGATGTCTGGGGTTTTCAGTTTATTTTGTGGTTCTTTAGAGTTCTGCAATTATGTGGTCTAAATGGGCTATCCTGGGGGAGACTAAATCCCTTTAAAAATCTGTCATTTGCATGTTTTGTTTCTGTAATCTGTCGGTTTAAGCTACTTTCTTTTAAAACACCTCTTGTAGCAATTTACCCTGAAGAATAACAGAAGTTTGTAGTATTTAATTTCATATTTCTTCACTTAAAGAAAGGCTGAACCTACATATAGGTTGATAGAATTCTTGTCATCATATTCACTTACTTTGTTCTCCCATTTTGGATGCTTTTATACATCTCTTCTCAGCATTTTCCCTAAGTGACCACTTCTTTTAAAATGTTTTAAAACAAACCAACCAACAACCAACCAACAAACAACTAGATGAATTCCTTTAAGCATCTGTGCATATTGGGCATCTCACTACATGTCCAAAATGGTTGACCTGGGCTCTTCCGACATAACATTGCCTTTCCATTCTTATCAGAAGTGCAGGGATTTTGAATTAGTTCAGTCAAATTCAGGTTTTCTCTGTCAAGCATAGTTTCCTCATACTCCTGCCACACCAGCTTCCTGAAGATTTTTGTTTTTTAACAGGAGTCTAGATCCTGACTTGAACCCTGGGTGATCCAAAGTGATCCCTAAGTGGCAATATGGAGAGCTTTTATGATTGATGCACATATGCACATGCCCGTGACATCTGATACTACTTTACATAAAAGATATTTTTCTATTTCATTCTGCCTAAGCAATATTAGATAACTGAAGAGAGCTTCTAACCATTAATTTCTGTCTGTAAGAGCTTGAGAAAAGCAGACAGGAAGGCCCCTTTCTAACATGGGCATAACTTACTAGAACATTTCCAGTTGACCATTATTTAAATTTTTTAAAAATCCCAACCAAAACATTTATTTTTCCCACTCTTTGATTATAGGAGGGATTTAAGAAATTATCACTTTTTATATTAAAAGTAAAACTGTGGATCGAAAAGGATTAGGTATGCTGTTTCTGTACTTCTCTTTTGCAAAATATCTATCAAAACAGACATCTTAAGGATTTAGCGGATAACTCTCAAGATATTTTGGGCTTAGCCAATTTGAGGACTGCTTTTAAAAAACTAATATACTAGCAGAGAGTTGTCAGTAGATGGCAGTCCTGTTCTATTACAGTATTGCGGCCACCGTCAGTTTTAAATGCAGAGTAACATTCCACCCCATGACTGTCTGTCTGCTTTAGAAAATGCTTGATTAGCCAGATTCAACCATGTTTGGGTGCTTCTCCCCCACCCCCAACATGCAGCAGAATTAAAGCTTTTCTCTAATAGAAGCCCACTGTTAATAGGCAACAGGAATTAAGCCGTTAAGGAAGTGCAAATGCAATGCCTGCTTCATAGTTATATTTTATTCCAGTGCAATATGTTGACTGAGATCTGCCTGGTAAATAATAGATGAAATTTTTTCTTTTTTTACCTTTTCTATAAAAACCATCAGTGGAGCTACATGAAATGTTTAGGATTATCATTCCTCATTCTTTACCTCAATTTTACCTTTCCTTGGTGCTATGCAGTACTGGTATCTATTGGAACATCTGGTCATTATGATGACCAGTCTTTGAAGCATCCTCTGAGAGTTGTGTGTGTGTGTGTGTGTTTGTTTGCATGAACATTTCTTTGTGTATGTCTTACAACAATTATGTCCAACTCTGCTAAAGCATCTTAGGTACTTTATCCCAGAGTTTAATGTCAAGATTCACCAATTCTCCATAGTTTTGACTCATTTGAAAGTGCTGGTAATAAAATTAGCTTTGCTCAAGGGAGGTACCTTCTTCTATGAGCTTTTTCCATGTCCCTTAGGAAACTTGTAGTACAAGAAAGGACTCTCCAACATGGTTTTGCTTTAGGACATTGTCTTATGTAAAATGTCACTCCTGGATTTTAGAACAATAGAGCTTAAGTCTCTTAATCATGTCATCATGTCTCATGCAGAGGCTCCTGAATGATCATTATTCTTATTAGATGTGTATATGCACATATTTTATGTATGTATATTGATGTTTAATATGTGAATGATTTCATTTAGGAGGTACAAAAATTAGCATGTCATAGAAGTACTGTTTATAAGAAACCAATTATTGTTTTTCTTTTATGAAATATTGGGGGAAAACCCTAATACATACTTGGATGGTTAAGGACTTTACATCTATAAATGAAAATTGAATGAACCTCACTTTTTTTCTTTCTTTTTAAAAATTTCTAAAACAAGATTGCAGCTGGAAATAGACATAGACTGACTTTTTGCAAAATAGGAATTTAGTTGATGATAGCTCCTTTACTTCAGAAAGCCCTTCAAAGGCTTAGCAAGCATTTGTAGAAATAGCAAATCATTATTAAGGTCTTGTTTAAATTGTCCTTTTATTTTGAGACCATTTGGGTAAACCAATGACCTTAACCCATCTTGTAAACTTGAAATTTCTTGTGGAGCCTACAAAATGAAAAAGCTAAATTTTGTCATGAATTGCTTCTTTAAAAGCAATCTCTGGATTGGGATTGCTTAATGATTCTTCCTTTCTTCCTTGGTTTGATACTTTCCCATCTAAAATTTAATTTTGCAGCAGATGATTTGGATATCTTGTAGTAAAATCAATAGTTTGCAAATCTGGGATTCTGCATCATAAACTATACTACTGGAAACTTGCATGCAGTTTGTGCAGGAGCAGATGAAAAACTGAGATGCCCTTTACTGTCCCAGACAAAAGCCAGCAAACAAAGACTAGTGAATAAGAAGAAACAACTAATTCATAGGAAAATTTTAGTCATCCATATGAATGGATCCGTTTATATAACTGCCTGAATCTCTGCACAGCACAAACAAATAAAGGAATTAAAATGAAATAAAGTACAGAACATGTACTTAAACTGAACTGTAAGACTGGTGACAGTATGAATGATCTGTGTAGTCTCACTTTGATTATTAATAAGACCATTCTATCGTTTTGGGAAGTTTGTATCACATAGTAGCTAGCATTAAACTATGCTAATAGACTTTGTATTTGAACTAATACGATACTAAGTATCATTTTGAAATAGCTCTAAGAAAAAAGGTTTTGGAAATAATAATTTTTTTTTCTTGAAAACATACTGGCAAAGTTAATTTAGGAGGAACCAGCAATTCCTGGTGTGTTAAATGTTTTCTGAGAAAGTGAAATTTTTTGTGTTAGATTTGTCATAGAAATTTCCTAAGTAATGTTTCTTTGCAACAAGAATTAGGCTATAGGATGAAGATGGAAAAACTGGTTTTGTTTCTATTTTATGTGCAGCCAGACTTACTCTTATGTTTGTAATATTTTGAGGAGTTCAATAGGAAGCCTTCCTTTGATGCTTTGATCTCACACCACAGTGCAGTTTAATGAGAGTTTTTAATATTGTGTGCAATATTAAAATTTCTACCAGCTCTGACCTATATAATAAAATGTAAGATTTACACCTTGGATCTCTTCTTCTGTGTCTGGGGACTATTTTCCCCCTGTCTGAAACAGGTAATTACAAAGGTCCTCAGATCAATTTTTGTAAAGGGGCTCCCTGATGGGTGCCGTGACTGAAGTGTGACATGAGCCTTTTCCAATACAATGGGTGGCCTAACATTCCTCTGGAAGGCCAAGCTCATTAAATATTCTGTTCCTTCCCCCCCCCCCCCCCTTCTCCCCCTCTTCATGCACTTAGCTTGAGTCGGGCTAAGTCTGGGGTTTCTTCACTGAAGACTTAGGAAAATTGCTTAGAGTTCTCAGATTGAATTTTTTATGTGTATGACTTCATGATGGCATTAGCATGTGCTTTGATCCGTGTGTGAATGGCGCAGGGTCGGCTCTTACCGCCATATCCAGATGGTGTTACAGGGAACAAACAGTTGTGTTTTAGGATTTCTCAATAGACTGTCTAGACTGGCCTTGCAGCAGACAGATACAGCCACCCATCAAATTAGCGTTTGTCAGATTTATGGTAATGGTTCACCAAAGCCTTCCTGTCATTGACATGAAGATTTACGCCTCTGAAGTTATTTTCTCTTCCACAAAATATAGCTTGTGATTTCTGAGATTTTTTTTTTGTAAGTAAAAAAAAAAATTAAAAGTCTGCTTAATGAGAGTTGTTTCTCAATGAAAAGAAAAAAGGAGAAATTAAACAGTGGCTTCATTTTTACTGAGCTATATTGATTAGGGCGATGCTTTCTCTGCCCCACCCCACTTCAGCCCTCCCTGCCAGTGATAAGAAGGATGTTCTGTTCAGGTCGCTGTCTCCCATTTGCCCTTTTTGGAAAGAAAAACATGTATGTGGAAGACTATGGCCACTTTCATGTTGTTACACTGGAGTAACGTGAGCTGCTGCTTCAGCGCAGTGGGAATAACCTTTTGACAGGCAGTATGTCCAATCTCAGTGGAAATGTTTTTCCAAGTCTGGCCAGAGCTCCTTTGATCATCTCTCCTTCAAATTTGGGGGTCGTAGCTACTACGCTACGTAGGAGCCACTGGTTGCTGATCACAAAGCAAGAAACCTGAGGGTTTAAAAAAAATAAATAAATATAACCCAGACAGCACTTTTGGGTTCCTTTCAGTCTGTACTATTTATTATAAAGCTGAAAGTAGGGGAATACCCACATGGCGGATGGGAGATTTCATATTTTACTTGGTGTGCATCCTCTTGAATGAATGGATCAAGAGGTGCATTAAATATTATTTTCTCCTGCAGCAGTTTTCAGTAGTTAGAGTAGATCATATCCTGGACATGCCGAGGCCTATTTTTAAAATGTTCTTTCCTATTGTTAGTTTGTATAATTGACAAATGATGAAGAGGCGAGGGGTGTGATTAAAACATTCAGACTTCCATGGCAGACAGTATATTGGAAAACAGGCTTTGCAGAGGTGAAAAGCTAGAGAGTTTTTCAAAGGAAACTCTTTCATCTTTCCGGGATCCTGGTATTTGGGGAAAACCCTGCTAACTCCTTGGTATGCCAAGACTGAGATCTTGTGCCTCCTATAGAACAAGGCAGAATGCTCACTGAAATCTTACTTTCATGGTGCCTCTTATCTATTTTAATGCCAGAAGCAAAATGAGATGGCTGTTGCATAAAGCATACTGCTTAGTTTATATTGAATGGATGGAGGGCTTCTTTGGAAATCTGCAATGCCTTTTAGGGTTCTCTTCTTATAAAAAATTTTCAAAAGACTGCTAATTTGGTTTCTTGGTTAATGCTTATGTGTGTGTATTTTCTCAAATTTGTTTATCGTTAACTTGATAAAGGAAAACATTAAAATGATGCTTTTAAAAAATAAAGTGGCAAATCAATACATTTGTTCTATGCTCATGAATTATTAATTTTGAACACAAAATTCTAATGTCTAGAATTGAATTAAACATCCTCTTGTTTTGTCTTAAGGGCTAGAGTTTTCAGTTAGGATCTAATTTTATTTTCTGTAAATTTTGATAAACTTATAGTAAAGTATTTGATAATGCATATGCTTTTCCTGAAATATTCAGAAAACAGCATTTTATTAAACATTTTTCCCTAAGGAATTTAAATTTCCTGATGGTCCTTAATAGTTAGATCTAATTTGTTATGAATAATTTCAGTGCCCCATTAAATTAGTATATATTTTAACATTGCAAATAAAAAGCTGAACTTTATTTATTTATTTATTTGGAGGTATTGGGGAAGAAAGAGTTGTAAGTAGCCTATAATATTGTGGTAACATTGAAATTTTAATTTTTATAATAATATTTTCTTATATTAGGATAGTAGGATTTGCAATAATTTAAAATCTTCAACTCCTTACAAATTTCTCTTAGATATTGGGAGGGTTAAGAGAAATGTCCATCTTTTAGAAATTAGTGTGAAACATTAATTTAGAATTATTTCCCCCCCTTAAATTTAGAGCCCACAGTCTTTCTAGAAATTATTTTTTTTGTAACTTGGACTTTGTTAGCTTTAGAGAACAGTTTGACTGTATATTTGATGCTTAATTAATTTGTCTGATGAGAAAAGAATTTTTTCAGGACCAGATTGGTTTTGCAGATGACTGCTTAACTCTTTGGTATTATCATAATAACAACAATAAATATAATTCATTTATATAGTGCATTAAAGTTTACCCTTCTCTTTTCATTAATTTGAATTTAATCTTTTTTGGTTCATATTGTTACAGGTTTTATAAACTAGATTTAAGATGGGAACACAAACTAGATTTTCTTTGGGTAGCTGTTGCCTCCAGAGAGAATATAATTTTGAAAGATCCTTAGGTATATTTGTGTCTTCCCAGTGCCTTCTGTCTTGTTACCTACCAGATCCATCTTCTGTTGCCCAGAGTGATTTTAAACTTGTTGTTAGGTGTGCCTTATTTAAAGTTATATGTTTAGAAAAAACAAAAGATAGGAAGTTGAAGTTGCTTTTTTTCCCTTTGCTGTCAGTCAGTCAACAAGCATTTACTGTAAAATCATGTGTCAGGTAATATGCTAAGTAATGGAGATACAAAGGGTAAAAAACAAACAAACCACCCAACAACAACCAGTCCCTGCCCTTAAGGAGTTTACATACTGAGGGAGACAACATACCAAATAGATTTAGACATACATGAGATTTATACAGTGTAAATGGTAGGTGAGTAGATAGGGTGGTGGCACAATGGATAGATAGTGCACAGGAACCAGAGACAGGAAGACCTGGTATCAAATCTAGCCTCAGACACTTACTAGCTGTGCCACCCAGGGCAAGTCACTGAATGTCTGCTTAAGGATAATAATAGAATCTGCCTTCTAGGGTTACTGTGAAGATGAAGTGAGATAATATTTAAGGAGTTTTATAAATGTTACAGTGGCGTATAAATGTGAACTATTATTAATATCATCATCATTATTATTATTCTCAGAGGGAGAGCACTAGCAGCAGAAGAGACTAAGGGTAGACCAGGAAAGGACTTCTTCCAAAGGTGGTATTTGAGCTGACCCTTGAAGGCAGCTAGGGAAACTGAAAGGTAGTAAGGGATCAGAGCATTCTGGGAAAGAGAGACGGAGAGGACAGAGATACGGAGAGGACAGAGATACGGAGATGGGAAATGAGGGGCCATGTTTGAAGATCTGCAAATAGACCATTGTAATTAGATCAGAGCGTCTGTGGAGAGTGGTAGGGTGTAAGACTATGAAGGGGCTAGGTTGAGAAAAGTTTTAAATAGCAAGCAGAGGAGTTGATATTTGATATTTGATCCTGTATGTAATGGGGGAGCTGAAATGGTCAGATTTTCACTTTAGAAAAATAATTTTGCCTGTTAAGTGTACAGGTTCATTCATTATCTCTGTAGGCCTTTTTGAACTTAGTTCATTTTGGGGAGAAGAGAAACAAAAATGAATGTTTTGTGCTTTTTTGTATGAATTTAATAAAACTTGTGTTAACATTCTACTTTAACATAGCTCCTCAGGGAAGGGAAATAGGTATTATATTGGAAAGAGGGGTAGAGGAAGGGAAAGGGAATAAGGATTTATATGAGGACCTACTATGTGTAAGGTTCTATGCTAACTGCTTTACAAATGTCTCAATCCTTACAACAACTCTGAGGTAGGTGCTCTTATTGTTCCCATTTTATAATTGAGGAAATTGAGGCAAAAAGAGGTTATAGTGACCTGCCCAGTGTTACACAGTAAGTGTCAGAGGCAGGCCTGACTTCAGACCCACCACTCTATATGCACTGCTCTACCTAGCTGCCTTTCAACACAGGATTTGAAGTTAAAAGACCTGGGTTACAATATCTACCATATTACTTACTACCTTTTGACCTTGGACAAAGGTGTGTGTATGTTTGTGTGTGTGTGTGTGTGTGTGTTACATACACACAAACATATATATATATATATATATATATATATATATATATCTTTTCATTTGTATTGTTGTTGCCATTGTACACATTGTTTTCCAATTTCTGCTGATTGTATTTTGCATCAGTTCATTTAAGTTTTCCCATGCTTTTCTGTAGTCATCCTATTTATTGGTTTCTCATATCAGTTTCTTACAGTATTCCATTAAATTCATGTTCCCTAATTTGTTTAGCCATTTGCCAATCAATGACACATCTACTTTGTTTTCAGTTCTTTCTACAACCACCCCTCTCCCCGAATGCTGTTATGAATATTTTGTTTTTTATGGTGGATTTTTTTGTTGTTGTTGACATGTTTGGTTTATGCCTAGCAGTGGAATCTTTGTCATAGGGTATTTGTATTTTTTTTTTTTTGGTGTTTTTTTGCGGGGCAATGGGGGTTAAGTGACTTGCCCAGGGTCACACAGCTAGTAAGTGTCAAGTGTCTGAGGCCGCATTTGAACTCAGGTACTCTTGAATCCAGGGCCGGTGCTTTATCCACTGCGCCACCTAGCTGCCCCGGGTATTTGTATTTTAACAATTTCTTTGGATATATAAAATAGAAATTGTTTTCCAAAATGGCAAGACTAATTCACAGGTCCAGGAAAATGCTTTAGGGTGTCCATTTTTCTACTACCCCTGCAACATTGCCTCTTCTCATCGTTTGTTCTCTTTGCTATTTGACTAGGTGTGAGTTGAAACCTCAGGGTTATTTTGATTTTGATTTTTCATATTATTAGTGATTTGCAACATTATTTCATTTGGCTATTAATAGTTTTAAATTCTTCTTTGGAACTCTTCGTCTGACCACTCCTATATTGAAAAATTGTTGGTCTTTTATATATTGCTGTTAGTCGTTGATATATCTTGAGTATTAAATCCTTATCAGATATACTTGTTACAAATATTTTTTCCTGTTTGATGTTTTCCTTATGCTAGTTGTATGAATTTGATTCATGTGAAATCATTTCAATTTCCCATAATTAAAATAATCTATTTTATCATTTGTAATACCTTTATCTCAGATTTGGTTATTAAGAATTCACCCCTGAGATGTGAAAAGTATATGATCTCCTTTTAAATTTTCTGGTGTGATTTTAAACATTCAGTTAATGTATCCATTTTGATTTTATCCTGGTATATAAGTTGTTGGTCCAAGCCTAATTTCTGCCTGACTGCTTTGCAATTTTTCTAGTAGTTCTTGTCAAGGAGAGAGCTTTCTAGAATGTTTATATTTATATGCTTATTGTATCCTGGGTTATTGAGTTAAATGATTTCTGATTTGTTCTTGTCCAGTGCACTCCATTGATTTACATTTCTTGGTTTTTAGCTGGTGTCAAATGATTTTGATAATTTCTGCATTATAATATCGTTTGAACTCTGAAAGTACTATTTTTCTTTCCTTCCTAGCTTTTACCTCTATTATTTTCTTTGATACTTGAGATTTTTTTTCCCTCCAAATGAATTTTGTCTAACCCTTTAAGGAATCCCTTTGGTAGTTTGGTTGGTTTGTCACAAAATCTGTAAATTAATTTTTGGCAGCATTATCATTTTTATTATTTCAGCACAGCCCATCCATGAGCACTGACTATCCTTCCAGCTTTTAAAGTTTTTTACTTCTTTAAGGAACATTTTGTAACTATCTAAACAGTTGAGTATGTTGAGTGTTCTGTGGTAGATTGAATCCAGATATTTTGCATTTTGTTATTTTGAATGCAACTTCCCTTCCTAGTTTTGTCTCCATGATTCATTCTTATTATCTGGAAATGCTGTTGATTTTTATGTGTTTTACACTATAGCCTGCAGCTTTTTTGAAGCTATTGTCTCAGTTTCTTTGCTGATTCTTTTGGATTTTAAAAATAAATCATCATGCCATCAGCAAATAGTGATAGTTTTGTCTTTTTAGCTTATATATATGATTAAAATTTCCTTCTCTTGTTTTACTGCTATTGCTAACATTTCTAAAACTATATAAAATATTAGCAGAGAAGGCTAATGCTCCTATATTTATTAGGCAAGCTTTTAGCATATCCCCATTGCAAATAATGTTTACTATTGCTTATTATCAAACCACAAAAAGATTCCTGTATACCAATATTTTGTAATTTAAAAAAAAGCATTAATGAGAGTTATACCTTGTCACAGGCTCTTTTTTTTTCTTTTGCACCTGAGATAATCTTGAGGTTTGGATGTTTATAGTTTGAATATGAATAATTGCCTTGTTTTCCTGATGCTGAACCATCCTTGTATCACTGGCATAAGTCCAGCTTGGTCAAAATGAATGACTTTTTGAATGAATTGCTGTCATATTTTTGGCTTGGACCTTATTTAAAACTGTTGAATTAATAATCACTACTGAAATGATGCATAATTCTCTTTCTTTGCTTTATTCTTCCATGCTTTTGATACTAGGATTGTCATGGGTGTCCCAAAAGATTTGATATAGTTTTAACTTATTAAATTGTAAAAATACACTAAGACTTTTGAGACTGTGTTTGACTCATAAAAGGAATTTGGTAGAGAACTTTCTCATTTTTCAAGAATATTTTATGTAGCATAGGAAATAGTTTTTTTAAAAGTTTGATAAAGGGGCAGCTAGGTGGCACAGTGGATAAAGCATTGGCCCTGGATTCAGGAGTACCTGAGTTCAAATCTGGCCTCAGACACTTGACACTAGCTGTGTGACCCTGGGCAAGTCACTTAACCCCCATTGCCTCACAAAAACAAACAAACAAAAAAGTTTGATAAAATTCACCTTTAAATCCATATGGACCCTGAAGGTTTTTTGGGGGGGGGTTAGTAGTTTGCAATTAGTTTTGTTTCCTTTTTCTACTGTTAGATTATTTAAATTCTCTATTTGGTGTTTTGTTAATTTGGTATTTTGTATTTTTAAAGATAATTTTTCTTTTATCAGTTTTGATCTGATAATTCTTTTTAATTCTTCTGGTTTTTTCATGATTTTTCCTTGTTCATGTGTTATTTTGTTAATTTCATTTGCTGCTTTTTAAATCAAGTTAGCTAAAAGTTCACCAAATAATTAGTTTTTAGTTTTATCACTTTTAGAGTCATTTTAGCTTCAAATTTATCTAATTTTTAAGATTTTTCTTCATATTTATTTTGGATTTATTGGTTTATTTGTTGTCTTTTTTATATAAAAAACTTTTTAGCTCCTTAAGATGAATGTATTTTAAAGGATATAAATTTTCCTCTGTGTTAGCTATACCTCAAAGTTTTTGGCATATTGTGTGATAATTATTCTCACGTAATTATTGTTTTTCCTATGATCTGTTCTTTCCCCTACTCATTATATAATATTCCATTATTAAGTTGCAATTAATTTTGTCTTTATGTTCTCTGAATTGATTACTCTTTTATTGCATTTTGTTATGTAAAGGACATTTTTTCATTGTCTCAATCTATGATGTTTTTTTAAAAGGGCAAATAATGCCAAGAAATAGGTATATTCTCTCTCTCGCTCTCTTTTTGCAATGCAATAAGGATTAATGACTTGCCCAGGGACACACAGCTATTAAGTGTCAAGTGTCTGAGGCAGGATTTGAACTCAGGTCCTCCTGAATCCAGGGCCGGTGCTTTAATTCCCTGCACCACCTAGCTGCCCCCTGAAATAGGTATATTCTTTAGTAGTCCCATTCATCAGCTGTCATAAATCTTTTACCTTTTTGTTATCTTTCTTAGGTTTTCTTAGGGTCCAGTTCTGAGAGAAGGGGATTAAGGTCTCCTATTATTGTATTATCTTCTGTCTTCATAATTCAGTTAATTTTTCCTTATTAATTTAGTTGATATAGCATTTGGAACATGTAGTTTTAATATTGATATTGGTTTGTTTATGCTTCCTTTCAGAATAATGTAATTTCCTTGTTTATCTTGGTTTATATGAATTTGTATTTTTTTCTAACATAATCTCAACTTCTAGTTTTTGGATTCACCTGTTACATAGAAAATTTTATTCTAGCTTCTCTCTCTCTTTTTTTTTTGGGGGGGGGTGAGGCAATTGGGGTTAAGTGTAGGGTCACACAGCTAGTACATGTCAAGTATCTGAGGCCACATTTGAATTCAGGTACTCCTGACTCCAAGGCTGGTGCTCTATCCACTGCGCCACCTAGCTTCCCCTATAGCTTCTCATTTTTATTCTTTGTATGCCTTTGCTTTTTAGATGTGTTTCTAGTAAGAAAGAGATTGTAGGGTTTTGTTCTTTTATTCAATCTGTCATGCTTCATTTTATTAGATTGTTTAATGCATTTCAAACAGTAGGTCCAGGAGAAATCTTCGAGCCAATAAATCCAATACTGAACTCATTATCAACCCCACTAAAGTGTTTCCTTCCAGACTCTCTATGTCATAGGTGCCACCAGTGTTCCAGCTTCTCAGATTTATAACCTTAGCATTATTAGCGACTCCTCACTGTCTCTCACTTCACAGTTATGAAATCGATAAGTTGTCAAATTTTAAAGTTTCTAATTTTACATCATCTCTCTCTCCCTCTCCTCCCTCCCCCTTTTTGGTGGGGCATTGTGAGGATTAAGTGACTTGCCCAGGGTCACACAACTAGTATCAAGTGTCTGAGGCTGGATTTGAACTCAGGTCCTCTTGCATCCAGGGCCAGTGCTTTATCCACTGCTCCACCTTGCTGCCCTACAATATCTCTTATACTTCATTCTTCTCCATTCATACACCTCATTACTTTTGGCCCAAATTTTTGCAAAAGCCTCCTAATTGGTCTTCATGCCTTCCCATCTCCAATCCAGTTGTTCACTGTTGTCAACATAATTTTACAGAAGTGCAGATCCCATTATTTGACTCTTCTATTCTACCACTTCCTGTGGATTCCTCTAGCCTTTAGGATAAAATATATATTCCTCTGTTTAGCTTTTAAAGCCCTTCATAACCTGGCTCCAATCTTTCTTTTTAATCTCATTTCCTATACTCTCCTTCCCCTATGCTACAATTCAGCCACCTGGCTTTCTCTCTATTCCTTCCATACAATACTCCATATCTTTTCTGGGAGAGCCACTGTACTGGATGTCCCATGTGCCTGCAGTGCATTCCTTTCTTTCTTCTGCCTGAGTCCTCCTTCTACATAAAAATGAAGCTCAGGCACCAATATCTATATGAAGTCATATCTGGTCCCCAAAATGGCTAGTGTTCTCCCTCCCAACTACCTTATAATTACTTTTTAATTTATTGACTTTATATTTATGCAGTATATAGTTTTACTTGTACTTATCTTGACCATTAAAATATAAGTTCCTCAGGGCAGCTAGGTGGCACAGTGGATAGAGCATTGGCCCTGGAGTCAGGAGGACCTGAGTTCAAATCCGGCCTCAAGACACTTAACACTTACTAGCTGTGTGACCCTGGGCAAGTCACTTAACCCCAATTGCCTCACCAAAAAAAAAAAAGTTCCTTGCAATTATGGATTGCTTCATTTTTTCGGAACACCTTGTACAATTACTGTCATAATACTTATTTGTTGATTTATCAAAGTTGTACAAGTTAATTTTATGTTTTCCTCCCTTTTTGTTTCTAGTATTTTAAAAAAATGGTCTTTAAAAAAGTTTTTTCTCTTTTAAGAAAGTACTTTGTCCTTATGACTAGTTTTGCTTAATTTGGATGTAACCCTGCTTCTGTAGCCTGTCTTCCTCCCCACTCTCCCCTGCTACCTTTTTGGCAACCATTTCTCTTATTTTGGAGTTTACACGATTTATTGATGTCTCTCTTTTTAATTTAGTGATTTAATTCTTCCCATTCTTTTCCCTCTTATCTCCCCCTTTTCAATTCAGATGGTTAGTTCATAATTCTTCTTCCTCTCTAATGTTTGTCAGTTTTTTCTTTTCTGTGCCTTTTTGAAAGGATTTCTTTCCCTTGTTCTCTTCACTAATTCTCTCCCATTTTCATTTAATCTCTAGTTCTTTGCTCCCACAAAAAGTGATGCTATAAATATTTTATATATTTGGGGGCTTTAAAAAATCATTAACAACCTCCTTGGGTCTTAGTTGTACAATCTCTGGATCAAAGATTATGGTCATTTTATTCCCTTTATTTTCATAATTCCAAATTGCCATCCAAACTATTTGTACTTATTCACAGCTTCACTAATTACTGTTGGTTGGCACTAATGTGCCTGTTCATTATGGACCATCTCTGTCCATACTCTTGTGATTCTACAAAGTGTCTTTTTTTTCATCAGCTCTCATTCAATCTCCTTGTTCTTGTTATGTTTATTTAGAGAATTTTATGATATTTTCAATGTGTTAGTACTTGTTGACTTCCCCATTTTTTGTCATCTTTGCTAATTGTGAGGTGATACCTCAAGGTTGTT
The DNA here is from genome assembly GCF_019393635.1 of Dromiciops gliroides. Classification (NCBI taxonomy): domain Eukaryota; kingdom Metazoa; phylum Chordata; class Mammalia; order Microbiotheria; family Microbiotheriidae; genus Dromiciops; species Dromiciops gliroides. Next base: position 402,094,492 of record NC_057861.1, read on the forward strand.
CTAACTTGCATTCTTTTATTATTATTATTGTTGTTGTTGTTGTTGTTATTTTTGCATTTCTTTTTTTGAGAATGGTTTGTTCCAACTGTGGATCACTTGTCTATTGGGAAACAGCTCCATATGTCCCCACCCTTAAAAAACCCTCACTTTATCCATCTGTCCTTTCTAGCTATCATCTTCTATCTTTTCAGTCTTTTGTGCCTAAACTTCTTGAAAAAAACTACATATAGCTGATGCCTCCACTTCCTTTCCTCTCACTTTCCTATTAATGTTTTACATTGTGGTTTCCAGGCTCATTGTTCAACTGAAACTGCTCTTTCCATAGTAATCAATGATTTCTTTTGTCTTTTTTTTTTTTTTTTTTGGTGAGGCAAGTGGGGTTAAGTCACTTGCCCAGGGTCACACAGCTAGTAAGTGTCAAGTGTCTGAGGCTGGATTTGAACTCGGGTCTTCCTGAATCCAGGGCCAGTGCTCTATCCACTATGCCACCTAGTTGCCCCTCGATGATTTCTTGATTGCCCAATCTGATGGCCCTTTCCCAATCTCAGTCTTCTTGACCTCTCTGAAACCTTTGATACTGCCTTTGTCTCCTTGATATTCTCCCTTCTCTCTGAGTTTTCATGACACTGTTCTTTTCCTGGTTTTCCTCATATTTATCCGATCTTTCCTCGGTCTTCTGTGCTAGTTATTTATTTGGGTTGTGTCTTTAACCTTGGTTGTCCCACAGGTTTTTGTCCTGGGCCTCTTCTCTTTTTTTACTGTTTTACTTAGTGATCTTCAGCCCTCATGGATTCAGTTGTTATCTCTGTGCAAATGATTTTAAAATCTATTATTTGCCAATTGGACTTCATGAACTGGATGTCCAATAAGCATCTTAAACTCAACATTTTTTTAAAACCAAACTCATTATATTTTACCCTTAAAACACCTATCATTTGCTTTCTGACTTCCAAACTACATCCCTGCTATCTTATCTGACAATTTCCCTCAGTGCCTTGGGCTTCCTCTGCATGGAACATCCAACCACATAGTTTTCTTAACCTGGATTCTCTCTTTGTAAGACATACTTCCTTTGCCCCCTGGTGAGTTCTTTCTAGAGCCCCCATTTTGTAGGATGGCCCAGACTGCCCTTCACTCCCCTCCTAGCTCCATTCCTGGCTTCCAGAATTCAAAACCTTATCATGGGGGCAGCTAGGTGGCGCAGTGGATAGAGCACCGGCCCTGGAGTCAGGAGTGCCTGAGTTCAAATCCGGCCTCAGACACTTAACACTTACTAGCTGTGTGACCCTGGGCAGGTCACTTAACCCCAATTGCCTCACTTAAAAACAAAACAAAACAAAACAAAACAACCTTATCATGGCAGATAAATTCATCCCCCTTTTAGCTTCCTTTTGTGTATTATCTTTCACCATTAGAATATAAATTTCTTGAGGGTAGGCACTGTCCTTTTGCTAGTATTTGTATCTCCATTGCTTAGCACAGTGCCTGACACATAGTAAAGCACTTAATAAATGTTTACTTCCTTTATATATGCCCCCTTCTCTTTTTTGACATTGCCACTGTCCTGGTGCAGGTCTTCATCAACTCACATCTGGACTATTGCAGTAGCCTTCTGTTTGGTCTTCTTGCCTCGTGTCTCCCCCCACACTTCAGTCAATCCTTTATTCAACTGCCAAAGTGATTTTTTTAAAAGCACAGATCTGACCATGTCCATGTCACTCTTCCCCCTAAATGCCAGTGGCTTCCTCCAGGATCAAATATAAAATCCTCTGTTTGATTTTTAATCCCTTTATAACCTACCCTCTTCCTACCTTTCCATTCTTCTTATACTTTAACCCCCACCCCTCCAATCCAGTGACTTTGATACCTTGAAATTCTTTAAGCACTCCATCTCTTGACTCCAGACATTTTCATGGACTGTCACATATGCCTGGAATGCTTTCACTCCTCATCTCACTTCCTGGCTTTCTTCAAGTTTCAGATAAAATTGCAGCAGCTGGGAGAAGCCATTCCATCATTGTGGATTTGGGCAGATTACTTCATCTCCCTTCTTCTTGGTTTGCTCATATGTAAAATGAGTGGAATGGAATTGATCTCTTAAGTTCCCTTTGGACTCTAAAAACTCCTCATGCTAGATTACTTTTTATTCTGCTTAATTTATTGGAGAATTGTAAAGTAAGTTTCCTTTTTGGGAAGGCAGGGTCACCTCTCCCCACCTAGGCTTAGGGTCCTGAATAATACATAAAATGAATAACTCGTATATGGGTTGTCTTGAATTGATTGTACAGGCAGTTCTGCTATTAACGTGGCATATGTGCTTCCCCAAAGTCCTGCATTATGCAAAATTGAACAATAAAAACCATAGAGCTTATAGGGAAAATGGGGTGAGGGCACAAAGCTTAAAACTTAGTGACATTTTTTTAAAAAGGTAGGAATCTAATAAAAACGACAGCAAAATTTTGTACGTGTTAAATGGTTAAGAAGTACATAAATATTATATAAATAGTGACCTCTTCCAGGGATTCAGGCTACTACTACTCTACCTGCCCTGCTGACTGAGTTGGTCAGGGTATCAGTGGCCATGGTAGAAGGGCTTGGGGTGAAGGGTGGTTGGACTGGCTCTTCCCTGCTCACTGTTCCTACTGCATCAGCAGATAGACAATCAATACAGCATTTTACTTTGACAGTGACCTGAAATTTGCTTGTGGAATTGGGTGTTGAAGAGTTACAGTTTGTGAGTTACTAGAAAGAGGCACAGTTTTTGAGTCCTTTCGCTGATTCTTGGAAGGGACTTTCTGATTCCCATGAAACATTTTTGATGCTTTGAATTATTTTGCTATCAGCCTCACAAACCTGCTACTGATTTTTTTAGGGGAATTGTTTAAAAAAATATGTTTTTTTTTTTTCCGGTGGGAACTTTACTTTAGGAAAATCCCATCCTTAACATTTCTTACAGCAGAGAGATAGAGAGGGAGGAAATTTGGGGAGCAAATTTTTTTTCCCATAGGTAGTAATTCTCTGAAAAGTTTAGTACAGTGGTTGGCACCTAGTAAGTGCTTTATAAATGCTTTTTTTCCTTCATTCAAATGTGGGTGAGTAGCAAGCTGACCGAGGACAATATAATGAAGAAGAAGTGAGGCAGGGGTAGGCTTTTGTGGAGGAGCCAGCACTGGGGAAGAAGTAACCTAGAAGGTAGACTAGAAGGCTGCTTGGCTACGGTCAGAGGTCAGGTGTTGGGATCCCAGTTCTGTCACTACCTGTATGACTGGATTAGTTAAATAATATTCCAGGGCCTCACTTTCCTTCATCCAAAGTGGCTAAGCTAGATGGCTTCTAAGAACGCTTCAAGCCCTAGATGCATGACCCTATAACAATAAGAATGTATTTTAGAATATGGCCATAGATTAGGCCAGGCCATAGAAGAAAGTAGAAGTGCTAACTCGAGTGAAACTATAGGACAATGGGGAGAAATAGAGCTGATATAGTATCTCTGGTTTACTTATTAGCAGCCGCAGAGAGAAGCATCTGAGTGGAAGGATAGAATCCAGGAGCTGCATATTGTGTGCTGCAATGGACTAAGTTTGATTCAGAATCAGAGGATCTGGATTTGAATCCTGACTGCTTTTCAGTGGGTACTAAAAAACTATGACCGGGACAGCTAGGTAGCACAGTGGATAGAGCACCGGCCCTGGAGTCAGGAGGACCTGAGTTCAAATTCGGCCTCAGACAACACTTACTAGCTGTGTGACCCTGGGCAAGTCACTTAACCCCAATTGCCTCACCAAAAAACCCAAAAAAACCTTTGACCTCGAGTAGAGATTTGGGGTTAAGACAGTCACCATCCTGGCAGATTCTCTTCACCCCTCTGGGCTTCAGATCATTGTTTGTAAAATGAGGGGGTTGGACTAGATAACCTCTGAAGTTCTTTCTAGCTTTAAATCTATGATCCTATGATCTGAGGGAGTTTAAGGGACTAATGCCAGGGAGAAGCACAGCAGTGGAGGAATTACTGTGTGGTCTGGTGTGCATTAGGGTTTTATTTGAGGTTATCTGTGGTAAAGGAGGATCATAGAAAAAAGGAATGCAATTAAAAAAAGAATCTAGGTTTATGTGGATGCTCTGTTATTCTTCTCCCTTCCTCTTTCCCGCCTCCCTTTGGTCCAGATGAGTGATTTTGTTATGGACAATTCCTACTGCTCAGACTCTTCTTACCAATGCATATGTGAACCTGCTGGGCAACTTAGAGTCTTGGAGCAGTGGTTTTAAACTCCATGAGGTTCAGCAAATTGTGCATAAGGATCCCTGTGGGGCACATATTGACTTAGAAAACCACACATTAATATATGTGTTATTGTATTTTTATTTATTTTGTTAAATATTTCCCCATTACATTTTAGTCTGGTTCTGACAGTACCAGAAATTGTTATGGATGGGCCTTGCAGAGAGTTTGACACTTTCCTCAACACCTTTCCGCTGCTCTGTGATTTCCCCTTAAAGAAGGCAGAAATTGGACTCCCAGCCACTCTAGTTTTCATTGGCACTCTGCTTGGTTTCAACTTCATGGAGCTGAATACCCCCTAGTGTCATCCCTATGTTCCTTCCCTCCTTGTCCCCTTTCCAGCTTCCTTTTGTGTATTGTCTTTCCCTATTAGATTGTATGCTTCTTGAGGGCAGGGACCAATTTTCCTTTTATTTGTGTTCCTGGCGCTTAGTAGGTACCTAATAAGTGTGTATTGAGTGGAATCTTCTCAAATTGTCTTAGAGAATAGCTCAGGGACTAGATCAGTTAAGTGATTTGTCAGGGATCATGCATCCTACTCTGTTTCTAGGCAGTCCATAAACTCACACCTGTCTGACTAATTTTGGGCTTTCTCTTTACTGTGTTATACTGTCTCATGTTATCATTACTAAGAAAAATACAAATAAAAATAAGCTGCTCTTAAATAAAGGAATATTCCTTAGTATTTTTTTTTGTTTAATAATATAAATGTGAAGTGAAGATAGATCCTTAAAAAACAAAACCTTGTACTCTGATCAGCAACCTGGTCACACAAAGGTGATTCTTTCATCCTAATTTCAATATATGTGACCCTTTTCGGTTGCTTATATAATTTGGCTCCAGTTTATCAAGCATTTCATCAGGTGACTATTTGTCTTATTGTGAAATAAATTTTAAGGGAATTTTTTCATTGAGCCTTGCATAATTTCGAGCACCTTAAGTTGGGTTGTAAACAGTTGTTGTTTATATATTTGCCTTCATAATGCAAGTCTTGGCATAGTTGGTCCTTCTATAGAATTTAAAAATCTTGGCTGCTTCTCAAAGTGGAACAAACAAATTTGGCTGCAGTGTTCCTGGTGAGGGCATGTCATTTTGATATGCCATTATGCTTTGTATTATTTTCTAACCCTTTAAAAATATTTGAATGTTTTAAATAAATGAATCAGCTGCTGTTGTTTGGACTTGCTTTAAAAAAGTTTGAGTACTATTTGAATCCTGTTGGTACAAAACATCCAGACCTTTTTTGTGTACTGTATGAGACAGATTGCTTGTAAGAAATGCAGGCAGGTAAAGGGATTAGTTTTAATTATGCACAGAGCTAGTGTGATCATGAAGTGGGGGGTAACCCCTCCCCCCAGATACTTCCCAATGTCACAGCGCCTTGAGACATGTACCTGAAAGACGTGTTAAAAAGAGTAGTAGTTCTCTCCTTAGTAATAGTGAGAGGTTTCTCACTACCTGGAAAAAACAGACACATGTATGCAAGTTCATGGTGCTTTCTACAATGAATCTCCTGATTATTGCTTTTTTCCCCCTCTTTCTGTCTTGCAATTTCAGTTCTCGATTCTTCTATCAGCAAATTTCCAGAGTGGGCCACACATACATACACACACATCCTTAAAGAAGGATTAGAAAGGATTCATTCTATACCGTAATTAAAATACCCACTAATGTTCATTATTAAACTTTAGGACAGTTGGCCTTAGTGTTTTGTTTTTTTTTTCCTTTTGCCCTGTAAAACTTTCAATGAGCCTAAATGGGAAAACAAATAGATATTTGAATCTTGTTCACAGTTTGGTAGAGGTAGTCTGTGTAGTAGGGAACAGTTACGTGGTACAGTGGTTAGAGTATTGGGCCTAGAGTCTAGAGGACTAATACTCATAAGTTCAAATCAGTCCTTAGACACTTAGTAGCTGTGTGACCCTTGACAAGTTACTCAACCCAGTTTACTTCCAATTTCCTTATCTGTAAAATGAACTGGATAAGGAAATGGCAAACCACTCTAGTATCTCTTCCAAGAAAGCCCCAAATGAAGTCATGAAGAGTTGGTCACAACTGAAATGACTCAACAACAACAATAACAACAGTGTGTGTAGTGGGAAGAATCACTTCTCTGCTTGTCCACTAGTATCTTCTAGACTCTTCCTACTCATGAGGTTCCTCATGGGTAAGAGAAGTTTGTGTCATCTGCAAATGACACTTTTTACATCACAGGGCTATTGTGAGGAAAATGCTTTGTTAACCTGAAAATACTATGTAAATATAGTGTTGTTATTTTTCAATTCTGTATTTCTTTGGAATGATCAAAGATTTGAGTACCTTTTATTTACGAAGAGCTGGACTAGGTGTAGTATTGATCTTCTTATTTTCATTACGTGGGTAATTGAAATGTACATATTAGCTGTTTACTGTGTTTTTTCTTTTGAAAGCTACATAATTTTGATGATTGAGATAATTTTACCCAATTGAGGGTAGAAATTAGGTCTGTCTTTCTTCTACCTTTGCTTCAGTTTAACTTAAAGCTTACAAAGATTTTCCCTGGGCTCCAGATAAGAAAAACTTTAGATTTCAAAGGGATTGTTGTCTAATTATGCTAAAGACAAGTGGAAAAGCAAAGCACAAATGCATGTTTTAAAGACATGTTCTTCTTTTAAAACTCAGTCTTTCACCATGGCAAGTAGATGGGATACATTTTAGCATCAATGGCCCCCATTGTGGACTATAGGAGTCTTCAGGATTTCAGGGGCTGAAGTCACATACCAGTTCAGTCTCTGCTGTTGCCCTTTCAAGAATTCACTTAATCTGTCTGGGCCTCACTCTTCTTCACCTCCAACATCAGAGCATTGGACTACATATGACCCCACCCACTGAAGATTCATTGATGATTGTTAGCTCATTGAAACCTACTTTGTTCAATGGCCCAGAAGGCTTTGCCTAAAAGTAATGTAACTTTTTGTTGTTATTTGAAGATGTTCAATTTAGATTCTGCCACTAACACTTCAGTCTAATGTGTTTAAGTTAAACACACACACACACACACACACACACACACACACACACACACACAAATAACACTACTAATATTAAAGGAAGTGAAAATCTTAAAAGTTGTCAAGAGCTGAAATGAAACACATCTGTTTCCCACGAATATTATCCCACCACCTGGAACAGTCTGTTTTCGCTGCATGAGTATAAATACACATTCAACAACGTTCTTCTTTGAATTTAAGCATTCCCTATTCATGTGAATGGAAACAGAGTAAATTGAATTCTTAAGATAATTATTATTCTTTCCCTCCAATAAAGAATAGTTTAGTAATAATACCTACTATGTGCACTAGTGATACATAGACCCCCAAATATGCCATTTTCCTCATCTGTAAAGTAGATTTAGACCTAGATGAGTTCTCTTTAAGTTCTAAATTTTTATGACTTATTATGCTTAAAATTAACAATATTATTAGAGTAGAGGAAAGGACATAGATTTAATCTTCTGTATCAATGATTCAGGTTTAGTAGTCACTGAAAGTAACTTCTGTGTACAGTAAATGAAGCTGACAAATGTTTTGACCTCCTGTTCCTCTTGGACTGGCTTTTGTCAACAAGGATGTTTTGGTAAATTTTACTTCAACTTCTTTACTCCTTTATTTTCACTGCTCTACATTCATTTTATGGTGATTTTCTGTCTGTGGAGGAAATCTGGAGAGTTTGGAAATTTCTGACCTCCTCTGTCATCTTCCCAGAATGTAGTTTTTATACAGCTTTTCTCTTGGTAAAGGATTTTAGTTTCTCTTTATATGAGTATTATAGAATCATGGAATCTGAGTTGGAAAGGTACTTTGATACCATCTGGTCTAACATGTACATGGGCAAGAATATCTTCTTCAATATAAGTAGTCATTACGCTTTTGCTTGAAAACCTCTCCTCATGCCTGTTGTGAGCACAAGATGTTAAATAATAGTAATGGGGGCAGCTAGGTGGCTCAGTGGATAAAGCACCGGCCCTGGATTCAGGAGGACCTGAGTTCAAATCTGGCCTCAGACACTTAACACGTAATGACTGTGTGACCTTGGGCAAGTCACTTAACCCTCATTGCCCTGCAAAATAAATAAGTAAAATTGAAAAAATAATAGTAATGGCCACTTGATGTTCAGGGGAAGGACTGTCAGTTGTAAAGAAGGAAAAAAATGGAGAAATATAACTCATTGCCGGTGGGTACCCTAAGACTTAATTGGCCAAGGGTACTACGGCTCAAGCAGTGTTTTTCCCCTCTGGTGGTATCAGGAAGGAAGGGCATGACATTCTGATCGTCATCAAAGAATTTTGCCCACTTAGAGCCTGGGACCATTCAGAATTTGGTATATGTCTCAAGGCCCAGAGATACCACATGCTACCCTTGCAACCATATATGTTTTTGTGTGGAGATGAGGGAAGTCAAATCTGCTATATCTAAGTGTTGTGTCCTTGCTAAGTATCCTCTCCCTAAATTAGGGCCAACTAAACTTCCTTTTGTAAATGTTGACTAACCCATGAGTATCTCCCTCCATTCCAATATTGAGCCCTTGCCTGGTCAGTCTTGTCCTGTGAAACTGAGGATAGGATGGGGAGAGGAGAGTCATTTTTCCCTCTCCTCTTTTTTACTCTCCCCTCCCCTAATCCCCAGATCTAAGTGATAGTGTGAAGAGTCCCAGACATACTCAACAAATAAGAAAAAAGATTATTTTCTGTTTTTTAAAAAAATATGCAACACAGGCTAGCATATTCATATCGTTTGGAACTAAACATGACCTACAGATAGGTATATATACACATGTATGTATATATAATATATAATTTATATAGACATGTATATTATTTATAGTAATCTAAGTCAGTAGTCTCTTTTTTGAATACTCATCCCTATCACTAAAATTTTTTAGCATAAATGTTAAAATGTGAATATATTTCCTTATAAGTTTTATGCATATTAAACTGTAAATTGTGTCATATACACCTTATTTCCCCACCGCCCCTCCCCCAGCCAGTTTAAATGTTAAAATTTACCTGGTCAAAATACGTGTACTACTACACTAATTTTTCACATTATGATACTTATACAAAAATTGAAAATAAAAAGGAATGAGATGAAAATTAAACTATATTTGTTCCTAGGGTGAATAGAGATAGTTGAGTTTGAGTAGGGGAGTGATGTGGTCACAGATGCACTATCACTTTAGCTTTTAGCTTTGGGAAAGGAGAGAGAATTGAGCCACCAGGGAAACTGATTAAGAGGCTCTTGGAGTATTCCAGATTAGAAGCAATGAGGATGGTGGCTGATATGAGAAAAGAGAGGGGAAAGATGTGAGAGATGTCTTAGAGGCAGAAACAACAAGATTTGGCAACTGTTTACCTATGTGAATGAGAGAAAGTCAGGCATCCAGCATGACAGAGGCTGTGCACCTAGGTGAACAGAAGGATAGCAATGCCCTTTTGCAGCAGTAGGAAGGGTTGTTTATGTGGGGGGAGAGATAATATAATGAGATCTGCAATTAAGATCACAACCCATCTGTGCCTGTTCAACCTCTACAAGCCAATTTTTCCTGCCCAAAATGAAAAGGTGGAGGTGGGGCTCTTTGAGAGAGATCACCCGTGCAGTGATGTTGGGGCACAGGAAATGTAAAGGCTCCTCAGATATGGGGTAGATTTTCCCACTGGCACCTGTTCAGTTGCTGTGTTGGGTACCTTGTTAATGGGTGGATTATAACTGCCTTGAGCTGCTGATGTCCAGTTCAGAAATAGGGAAGTTGAAAGCTTGCACAGCAGAGGGATGGAGCCGAGGTGGAGAGCTGTTTTGTAGGGTAAGGATACATGTGGTTGGGTCAGAGATAAGCACCTACAAATTGGCTATTGGGGTTAGTGTGGGAATCAGTCTATCTTTCCACCTTTTGATTGGTTGATCAGATACCTCTTAGTGTTAGGCCATGAGCTTCATAGGTTTTGTGACCCCTATTTGGGAAGGGATGTAGGGAACCCTAAAAGATGCCTCCAGTCTTGCTGGGTAAGTGACTACCTTGGAACCTCACATGAATGGTTACCTTGTGCAAGTTGTGTAGCAAAAAGTTTGGGGAAAAAAGAATAGATTATAACAATTTGGCACTTCATTTTACTCTTTTCTCACAGTAGTCCTGTGATACAGAGGTTTGAATAAGAAAGTACTAGATAAATAAGCCTACTGCATTTCTATGATCAGTCTATCAGGTATGGGAAAATAGCAAGTTTTGATGCTTCTAGTGTTCCAAATGATGTTTATCTTTGAATATCAGAGTTTAAGATTACAAATCTAAATGGAATAAAGTATACACCTCTTCTGGGTTGTCTCTCTCCCTTAATACTCCCCCCAATTTACTTTTTTTTTCCATTTCAAAACTTTTTTTTTTATTAGGGTGCGATTTAAAAGTTTTTTTTACTTTAGGTGACTAGAATATATCCAGCTGAAAATCATCAACCATTTAGACTACATGCTTCATTTGAATTGTGTTTCTGGATTTGAATCAAGTATGAAAACTGTGAGTTTCATAACTTTCTCTTAGTTTCAAAAATATTCTAGGACCAGGAGCACTTCTCTGAGATCTTCCCTCATCATGGATGAGGAGCTAGCAGGGAAGGGGACTCATGGGCAGAAATAAAGCTAGTGAGTTGCATCCCATTCTTTATTACCTTTTCAAAATTCCCTGGAAGGAATGGCTTTTCTGATGCCAAGATGGAGAAATACTGACATTCACTTATCCTGGTGTCTATATCCATTTCCGATGAACTCTGATAACTTCTCCCCAAGTTGTCTCTTTCATTTTTGTTTAATGCAGTCTAGGGTTGCATTATATTCATGCAAATTTCATGCTTCTTGGGTAGACCCCTGGGATGAACTTTTGGCGAGAGCATTGACAACAGCCAAACAGAATGGGGAGGGATAAACGGGGTGCTGATCTTCATCATAGGAAGTAACACTCATATCAGTGAGATCAGGCTTTTGAGTACTGAGTATTGCTTTGACTTTATAGCCAACAGAGCTAAGATAATTGTAGCAGAAGTACAGAAAATCAGTAATTGAGTTCTTGTTATAGATTGTAATGTTTTATCTCTGTCTCCTCTAATAGTAAGATTTGTGTGTGTGGATAATTGCTCTCCTCCCTTCCCCCTTTTTTGTTTTGTTTTACTTTGAGTTCTGGAAAAGTGTCTATATTTGTGGGCATGGGTTCCTTATTTAACTTGCATTTGCTTGTGTCTAGTTTTGCATTTAACATAATTGTAGGAGCCCACTTTGGCATTGTCTAATAAGTAACAGAAAATCCAGTATCTTAAAAATAGTATATGTGCTGCTACAGTATGGTATAATATAGTATATTTGCTATTTCCTTCCTTCCACTCAATTCTGTACTGTACGTGTTAAGATTGAGATAGAACTTTTTTTTAAAAGTGGAAAAGGAGGTTCTATTTCTTTAAAACACTACGCTGGAAGAAGACATAGTATAGTTTATTGTTATTTAAGTTGCTTTTTCTGGCCTTGTGGTTGGGGCTTAATTTTTTAAAATCAGTTCTAAAGTAGAAAATCAGTATACCTGAAAGACTAAACAAGAGAATAAAAACCTTATAAAATGATTTGAAATAGATATATACATGCCATGAAAATGTTAATATTTCCTGTTCACTGGATAGAGAATAACAGAAACACTTAGAAATTCTTCCTCTCCTTTCCCCTCTAAACACAAAAACAAACAAGCAAGAAAACAAACATGCTATAATGGAAAGAGCAGTAGATTTGGATTGGGAAGAGAAGTTGCAATCCTAGCTTTGCATCTTATTGTTTATGTAACCTTAGACTTAACCTTTTTTTTGGGCCTCAGTTTCCTCATTTGTAAAATGAAGGATTGGACATGTTGACATCTAAGCCCCCTTCTAGTTTTAAATCTCTGATAATACGGTGATTCTAAACATTTCCCTATTGTAATAAGATGCTAAATTTGGTATGATCCCAAATCAAAACTGACACCCAAGACCTATTTCTGTAGGAAAGGAGCCTGAAAATACTCATGCTGATTCTATGCTTTAGGCTAGTGATTCATAGTTTCATTCTCTGACTAGAAGAAATTTAACAGCAATAACAAAAGAAATAGTATTTTATCAAATGAAGATAAATTGTTAGAATGACATCATAGGAAAATATTATAATCACCACTTTAGTAGATAGATTTTGTTCTAAATGTTATACTCTAACAATGCAAACCATGGGAATAAAGATATATTTTTAAATAACAAAAAAAACCCCACTCTATGTTTTTAACTTTAGTGTGTGGGGGGGAATATCTTGTAGATCAGTTATAGATCTTGCCTTTTTCAAATGTGGGGCATTAGCTTTCATAGTGGACCGTAGGTATTTGAAATAATGATTACAAATGCTGGTGAACTTCTAGGTGTGGGGCAGGTCTGCCAATCCTTGATCCCTTTGAAATGCCAGCTTGATTGCAATGGTCTTGGGTTAGAGGGAGAACCAAGAGGCTTATGGCTCATCTATATTTAAAATTTTCATGGACTAATGGGGAGAATAGCCAGAGGTTACAGACAAGTTTCCTTTTCCCATGGATATTTTGGGATGATGTTGTCTTTTTTTTGTTCTTTGTAAAATTGCAGTATTTGGTTTTGATTGTTTTGTGGCAGTGGTTCTTTCTATTTACATTACTTTAGGCTTTGAATTTGTTGTTTTTCTGGCCCTTTTATAATTTTGCATCAGTTCACATAAGTCTTTTTATGCTTCTCTGTACATATCATTTGCCATTTCTTAGGGCACAGTAAACACAGTTAGGTAGCACAGTGGATAGAGTGCCTAGCCTGGAGTGAGGAAGACACATCTTTTTTTAATTTAAATCTGACCTCAAACACTTACTAGCTATATGACCCTAGGCAAGTCATTTCACCCTGTTTGCCACAGTTTCCTCATCTGTAAAATGGGGACCCACTGAAGAAGGCAATGACAAACCACTCCAGTGTCTTTGCCAAGAAAACTCTAAATGGGGTCATCGAGTTGGACATGACTGAATAATTGAACAATAACAATAACAACAGACAGTAATATATGGGATTAACAAAATCTCACTTTATCTTAACAACAAATCTGTTAGATATAGATAGAGCAGGAAGTATTATCCTAATTTTATAGCTGAGGAAACTGAGGCATATGAAAGTTTAAATGACTTGCCCAGACTGAGACAGGAGTCATGCTCAGGTCTTCCTGACTCTGAGTATAACATTCTATTGACTACATTAACTAGCTGCCCATTTAAAAAAATATTAAGAGGCTCCATAAACACCAAAATATTAATGTGACAAAGTCCACTTTTGTTTTTTTTTTTCCTGAAGATAATAGAGTGGCTTACTATTTCTTTCTTCAGCATGCTCTCATTTTATAGATGAGGAATAAAGGCAAATAGGAGTTAAGTGACTTGCTCAGGATCACATAGCTTGTAAATGTCTGAGTCTGGATTTGAACTTAGATCTTGACTCCAAGCTCGGTGATCTATCAACTGCATCATCTAGTTGCCCCTGTGTTACTTTGCAGTATATAAACAATAATAATATCATTGGTAATGTTATTATTATTGTTATTATTATTGATGATGATGATGATGAAGAAGTAGTAGTTAAATGCAAAAACAACAGTAACAACAACCCCACTACCCATTTGGAGCACTCAAAAAGTGTGTGTGTATGTGTGTATAGGGGTTGTGGGTTTTTTGTGTCATTTGTACTATTATGGTAGATAGGTTTGCATTTTGGGAAAGGAGGTTATAGTTTGACTCTTGAACCCTAAAGTACTAAAATGTAGAGTGATTTTTATGAAGTGATTATCACTGAAATCTTTTGATGGCTAGGTCACACAAGTATGTAACAAATTATTGATTAGGTTTTTTTAACGAATTAATTAAATGGATTGTTATACATGATCAAAACAACTTCATTTTTTCTCCCAATTTTACTAAAACTGAAGATACAGATAAAAATTATATATATGTGTGTATACATACACATATATACACACAGATACATATATATATACACACACACACAGATACATATATATATGAGACATGATTTTAAGTCGTCTGAAATTTTTTTTTGCCTTGTGTAAGGGTGAGAAACCCATTTCATTTAAATCAGTTAATCAAAGGTGTGAGCCAATGCCTGGAAATCTATGTTCAATGAAGGCATTTATACCAGTTATGATGGGAATTCTTATCACATTGATTCAGGGATTTGTTCAAAATATGGACATATGGTTAAAGGAAACTGACCCTTTTACATATTCTGGATATTATGTAATTCCCTCTTGATTTTATTCAGTGTGTATTTATTTTAAGTTTAGAACTCATTTGATTGCTATGCATATTACTTGACATTGAGGTAACTATTGAGGTGCAGATTTGAGCATTTCAGGCATTAAATCCTATGAACATTCTCTAAAACATGCCACTTCTGCTTATTTGTCTTCCTTCAATACTCCATCCCATCTGTGGGAGTGGGATATAGTTTCAAGAAAAATCATTAATAAGATCATTTGAATTTGTTTTTCTCTGAAGGGAAACAACTCAAAATTTTTTGTAACTTTTAGATTAGAGAATCCCATTGTATTGATATTGATTGTCCTTAGTACATTTTGTTTTTCTCCTTATGTCTTTGATTTATATACTATATTCAAGAAATCTGGGGAAATATGTATTCCTCCCCCCTCCCAAATCTGGAGACCCTTAGCCCATGTACAGACATGCAGTCCACAATATTCCAGAAGAATTTTAAAGAGGAAAAGAAATCTAAAACTTGTGAATGAGTATCTCTGTTTCCCCAATAGAACATAAGCTTCTTGATTGTCTCATTCATCTTTCTTACTGCTAGCAGTGCCTAACATTGTGTCTTGCACGAAGAGAACATTTAATACACACTTGTTGAATTCCCTAGAAGAGAATTAGTCCCAGAGATCTGTGTAAGTCTCCAGTGGTATTTGGAGCATAGAAAATGAGGGCTCCTCTACACTTCTGTTGTAATCTCAGCAGGTGGTTTTGGGTGCCGGTCTCAGTTGCTTTCAGCTGTCAGTCTACTGCAAACTATAGAGGGAATATGCCATTCTGGGTCTTATCAACCCTGTAGTAAGTGCAGGAAGGTCTCCTTCTGCAGTTCTCTGTTTCTACCAGCAGGTGTCTCTGGCTGTTCTTTCATTTTGTTGGGTTTCCTTTTGCAGTTCCCTGTTGCTCCCACCAGGGGAACTCTAGGTGTGAATCTTTAGCTGGGACGCCTGTCTTTTGTCCAGAGGATGGAAACAAACACACCTGTCCACTTGAGAAAATAAATAAACAAGAAGCTGTCTCCTTTTTGTAGTCTTCTCCACCCAGGGAAAATAACAGGAGGGCCAAACTTATCTGACTGGAGATTAGTGCATTTCAGTTCCAAGGTTCTAGTGCTAGCTCATAGTGCTAGCTAGTGTAATTAGACCTAGAACTTCTTATATAAGTAATCCCCTTTCATCGTGGTTTCTGGCCACCTGGCTCTTTGCTCAGTTGCGGGTTCTCTTGTTCTTTCTTAGCTTCAGAACTTATCTCTCCTCCCATCTCCTCCTTACCATGCCAAATTCAAGGATCAGATATAGTGTTTATAAGTCCAACCAAGAGAATGATCCCATGATCAGTTCAGGATCTCAGGAGTGGGGTCCCTTGCTTAAACACTCAAAATCACTTAGGCTGTCTACTCTTAGCTACCAATCCATGTGCACGATTGATTTTAAAATGCTGGGGTGGGGGGGGGGAAGTAACTTTAAAATATTCTCGTTTCAGTCATTAACTCTAGCTTTCAAAGGTTAAAGATGGATTGAGCCACTGCTTTTTCAAACTCAGTTGTGATGCTGCATTATCCTGTTGTGCCCCCTCTGTTTTTTTCATGACTAATAACAGACCCTGTAGCCAGAATTTGTCTGATATTTGTGTTGATGTGTGAAACAGGACAAAATTGAGTTGACTCTATTGGCTTTTCAGTGCTAAATCATAGTAAATACTTACCTTTCTAAGCAATGAAAGCAAAATGATTTGAGGAGCTACAGGGATTAGATTGAGAATAGAGGATGCTTTTAAAAAACCCTTGTCTGGGACTGAATATTACAGATAATTTATATCCAAAGAAAGATTATTCAAATCTTAACATTAAGTAGATGTATTTAAAAGATACATCAAAAATATTCATGCAGGATTATAATATATGTCATAATATAGAATGGCAGCTATGGCTTGTGACATATCCACTTGGTATAGTTGAGGCAAACCAAAGGGTGCGTAGATAGTTATATATTTTCAACATTATTACTGCAAGGTCTAAATAAACATTATTACTGCAAGTTCTTGGTCTTTCGGGCATTATCTGATATGCTTTACTTGGATAACTAATGGAAAACAGAAGCAAAAACAAACAAGCAAAACCTTAATCATTTATGGAACCTGTAAAGTGCTAATGATCTCCAAACAGCCAGCCAGCATCTTTCATATTAGTTTTGAGGATACTCTTCTTTTTTTGGGCGAGGCAATGAGGGTTAAGTGACTTGCCCAAGGTCACATACCTAGTAAGTGTCAAGTGTCTGAGTCTGGATTTGAACTCAGATACTCCTGAATCCAGGGCCCGTGCTTTATCCACTTTGCCACCTAGCTGCCCCCAAGAATACTCTTCTAATGAAGAAAATACCTTACTTTATTGACTTTAAGGGGGAACTTAGGGAGTGAGCCAGCTTGTATCAAACTATCTTTATGGGGCATAAGGACTTTTTGTGAGGGGATTCCCAGCTTTTTGTACCAAAAAAGTGATATGCAGTTTTCTTCTCTGGAAACCAAGGAAGAAAGGAAATTCCAGGGGGCAGCTAGGTGGTGCAGTGGATAAAGCATTGGCCCTGGATTCAGGAGTACCTGAGTTCAAATCCAGCCTCAGACACTTGACACTTACTAGCTGTGTGACCCTGGGCAAGTCACTTAACCCCCATTGCCCCACAAAAAAAAAAAAAGAAAAAAAAGAAAGGAAATTCCAATTTCAAGATGAATTTTCTATCCTCAGAAGAGAATCTTCATCTCTGCCCTCTCTTTCCTCAAAGGTACCAGCAGATATCAGGACCCTGGCACTGTTGTAACTTGCCCAAAAGAATCTATAGACTGATTTAAGCACTCTACATGTACACAAAGCATTAGGGAATCATTGATAGGGGATATTGAGGGTGTTTGAGGAGTTCCTCTTTACACCACACACTTTCTATTTAAAAAGATAAGCCTACACTTGGTGGTGAAAATTAAAGCAGAATAGCAACACATTTTAAAAGATGTTTATTTAAGAAATAAATTTAATAGAAAAACATCATGGGCCTTATTTTTATTTCTAGCCTAGTTTGTATTTCTTGTGTTCTATCAAAATGCTAGTAGAAAATACCTACTCTGAAAGGGACATAATCTAATGTGGTATGTGAGTGTGGTATGTATGTTTCATGGGGCATGGTAGCATCTACAAATTTTAAGGCCATGTGGAATAATGCTTAGTATGATCATAATAGAAAACACTCATATTTGCCTGGGGAGTACATTTTTAGTGCTCCTGGCTTTTATTTATTCCCCTGATGGACTTTAAGATTTGGGGGATGAGCAGAGTAGGAAATGGGCCATTCTATTGTTCTTGCTTATATGGAATTTGGGGTTGAAAAAGAGAATTGCATTGAATCAGACCCACTCAAACCTAATAATCTAAAGGCTAACCCAATTTTGGCTTGTCATGAAGTGAATGTCTAAGAGCCCGATAATACTCTGGCTCAGGGATGACTAATGTATAGACTGAGAGCCACGTGGGCCTCCAGTTTGGTTCAGCACCGCGTTACTTTCTTCAATTGAAAGTTTCACATGTATGACCCTCTGCAAAGCAGTGAGGCCACAGTGTATGGCAGCTAAGCATGAAATCCCCTGCTTCTGTTTGTTTCTTTTGTTGCCACGAGTTAATAGGGACAGAGACAGAAGACGGCCCCAGAACAAAGCAGAAATAATGGAGTATTTCACCCCAAAAAGGAATGTGGGTTGAAAAATACAATGGGCTAGGCACAGAAAGACTCTGTGGCCTGAGGCAATGCAAAGAAAGCATTGGGCAGAGAAGAGCAGTACTGACTGCATAGGACCCTTGTGGCCCAGAGTCTCGTTCTGAGATCTCTACACAACCCACATGGCAAAAAGGTTTCTACGTATTCTGTAGACACATTTTATTGTTTTCTTCCACTAGGTTTTAAAAGGACTATTGCATTTTTTAAACTCAAGAAGTAGATTGATTTGGGGAATAGCCTACTACAAGACATTTGGATATCATAGATGCTCCTTCAAGTAGTTCATTTCATCATCCTGTTTTTTATTTCTGTTACTTTAGGTCATGTTTTAAATTTGTACTTTTAAAATATGTTATGTAAATGCATTTAGATATTCTAGATCTGTGTGTGTGTGTGTGTGTGTGTGTGTGTGTGTGAGTGAGTGTGAGTGAGTGTATGTGTGAATTGAATGCATTTTTCTTAAAAATAAACAGCCAGAAAATGATAATATAGGTGAAATATTATTTTAAACCTTTAGCATCAGGCAGGGATAGAACAGTTTTCTTGCATGTTATAATGGCTTAAGTACAAGAGATTGAGATTTTGAAATGATGATTGAAATAAATATTAAATTAGGTCTAAGCTCTTTACCTAAAATCTGTGCTTTCTTTGGTGAATAGCTAATGGTCTAAACAGCTATTATTCCCTCCATTTCACTACTTGTGTTCATTCTGCTATTAAAGTGATAACATCTTAAATAACCCCATTTAGTACATCTGAGATGCCACCTTAAAATATTATTTTTACTGACACAAATGTCTGCTATTCACAAGCAACAATTACATGCTGTAATGTCTGTTTGTTGTATTAAACATTTCATTATCCTTATATCTTCACGAGTCTGCATCTAGATACAGATTGTTTTAATTTTATTAAATTATATTGTGAATCAGGCATTGTTTCACCATTCTTACCCATTTTGTTCAACATCTTATCATTAAGGGTATTGGATTTTATACTATTTGCTAGAAATTACTTTCCATTTTCATTGTGGGGCAGCACTATTGTGAATGCTGTTGAGAAGCCAAGATGCCTTGTTTTATGTTGTGTAAAGAACACTTTGCTTTGGGAGATCCTGCACCACGGCATGAATTTACGCATTTTGAAATGTATTTTAAAGTGTTTGGTTTAAGAATTATTTATCAAATATTTTTGGTTGTACAAAATACTAGTTGTTAATGGTGAAATTTAGTAACATGATTGCATTGACTTCCCTTTTGTAGTACCATGGGTACACAGGTTTGCCTCATTTTATTTAAATTGTATCTCTTTCATTATGCCTTTGTATTTCTTATATGTTTAGATGTGGTTCGATTTTAGTAGTTTGAAAAAAAGACTCAGTTTTTACGGATGGACCAAAACAAATCAAGATTATACCTGTAATTCCTAACCTGACAGTCTACTGAATTTAACTTGATATCACTTTGCACTTGACCTTTCTTTCTTAAAAGTCTGGGATGGGGGCAGCTAGGTGGCGCAGTGGATAGAGCACCGGCCCTGGAGTCAGGAGTACCTGAGTTCAAATCCGGCCTCAGACACTTAACACTTACTAGCTGTGTGATGCTGGGCAAGTCACTTAACCCCAATTGCCTCACTAAAAAAAAAAAAAAAGTCTGGGATGAATATTGAAATATGGAATCCTCCTTGAAAAGGATAGAATCTTAAAAAGACTGTAAATAGGACTGGGTTGGTTTGGAAACAGAAGCAATTTCTTAATCTTTCACCTAGAGGATATAATGTTGTGGTATAGCTGTTTCCCCTCCTACTTTTTCCTGTTTCCTGCCCCAGGTGACCACCAAGAACTGAACTAATTCTCCCTCCCTCTCTCCTTTCCTTCCCTCTTTTCTCTTTCCTTCCATCTCTCTCTCTCTCTCTCTCTCTCTCTCTCTCTCTCTCTCTCTCTCTCTCTCTCTCTCTCTCTCTCTCTCTCTCTTTCTCTCTCTCTTTTTCTCCCTCCCTCTGTGTCTCTGTCTGTCTGTCTCTTTTTCTCAAGTGAGACAGGATGGGTCCTTTAGAAGTTTCTGTTAGTGGAGAGGGAAGAGAAGATGATTGCTCACATAGGTATCTAACCCTAATGGCAGGAGTCATTATTACTCATTTGTCCCTGAAAGACTATATCTTGTTAATAATTGCATATCTCATTATTACTATTTTATTGGTGCATTTAACAAGTATTGTACAATAGGCATTGTTCTGAGAAAAAGGTGGTAAATAAAATGATAAAATGTTTACATTTAATAATGGCTAAAGTGTAGATAATTTAAGTTACATTGAAATTACATGATTAACCTTCAGTTCTTTAACCATCAGAGTGACCTATTTACATACTTGAATATAATGGGAAGCTTAGTCTTAAATTTTTTTCAAAATTTTTTTTTAATCAGTCAGGATCTACCTATTCACCCTCCCATACCCATTTGAGAACACAAGGAAAACAAAGCCCATAACAAACATGTAGAGTCAATCAAAAGGAATTTCCATATGTTAAAGTCTTTCAATTTTCTTTCAGGAAATGGGTAGCATGCTTTATCCATAGTTCTCTGGATTCCTGGTTGGTCATTATGCTGATAAGAGCTCAGCACAAAAATCTTACATTATATTAATATATCATAACCTTCTCATTCATTTCTCAATTTATGAGCACCCCCTCAAATCTTCATCTTTTACTACCTCAAAAAGAGTTATAAATATTTTTGTACATCTTTGGACATCTCTCTCTTGATTCCATCTCCTAATTTCCCCTCCCCCTTCTTCCCTTTCCTTCCTATTTTCCTGTTGAATGAAATATATTTCAGTACCCAACTGTACATGTATATATGCTTCCTTCTTTTGACCAGTTCACATGAGATTGAGATTTAAGTGTTAGCAGCTCTCCCCTCCCCATTCCCTTCTCCTTATTTGGATAGATGCTACTTGAATACTCTGATTATACAATTTTAATTTCTTTCACTTCTCCAAGTATATTTCCCTATCTTTCCATTCTTAAGATCAGCGAGATATAGCAGAATTACTCCTAGACCTTATCTAATTAGACTGTTCCTACAATCCCTGATGATGATAGGGTTCAGAAGGTTTACATAACCGTTCCCCCATATTTGAATATAATCCATCTATCCCTGTTTAACTCATTATCATTGTTCATTCATGTTTATCATTTTTATATTTCTCTTTACTCCTGTGTTTGTACTTTCCATGCAGCTCTTCTCTTTTCATCAGAAACATTTGGAAATTCTGTTTTGTTAATGGTTCTTTTTTCCTCCTATAGCATTTTACTCACTTTTGCTGGATGATTTATTCTTGGCTGTAAGCCCATATCATTTGCTTTCTGGAATATATTCTAAGTTCTCCTCTCCTTTATATTGGTAACTACTAAATTGTGACTGATCTTAACTTTGGCTCCTTGGTTCCTGACTGGCTCCTTGCAGTATTTTTTCTTTGACTTCGATGGCTAGGAATTTTCATTAGCAGTTTTCTTTCAGGAAGTGATTGGTAATTTCCACTTTTCTCTGGTTCTAAGATATTGATTGGTTTCCTCTTTCTTTCTTTCTTTCTTTCTTTCTTTCTTTCTTTCTTTCTTTCTTTCTTTCTTTCTTTCGAGGCAATTGGGGTTAAGTGACTTGCCCAGGGTCACACAGCTAGTAAGTGTTAAGTGTCTGAGGCTGGATTTGAACTCAGGTACTCCTGACTCCAGGGCCGGTGCTCTATTCACTGGACCACCTAGCTGCCCAGGTCAGTTTCCTTTTAAGATTTCTTGAAATATGATGTTGTTAATTCCTTTTCTAGTTCTTTCTTTTTTGGCTCTCATTTTTTTTTTTACCCATTTTTTTTCCCACTCAAGTACTCTCAATTCAGTTATAATTTCTTTTTTTTTTTTTTTTGGAAAAAAAAATCTTTTTAAAGCTCTTGCTTTAGCTTTTCCAGGAGCTCTAGTTGAATTTGTGCCCAAGCTTTATTAAGGTGTTGCTTATAGATGTTTTGGAGTCAGTCTCTTCTGTGTTTGTGTTTTGAGATTACCTACTACCAAATTGGCTTATTATGATGGGGTTCCTTATTTTGTGTGTGTGTGTCCATTCTTCCAGCCTACCTCCTGAACTCAAGCTGGGGCTGTTTGACACCCTGAGAACTGTTTGGACTAGTCTTGCTACTTTCTTGGAGTATCGAGTGTTGTGTTTGTTATTCGAGGATCTCAGGAAAAGACTGGGAACTTAAAAGCTTTCATTGCTCTTAAAGTAGTCTGATTCAGGGTAAAATCTGATTGTCCATAACCTTCCCCTCTTCATTCCTCTCCTCCCCTCCCCTCCCTCCCCCCACACATACATCTGCAAGTTCCTTATCTGGGCTTGGGTCTGTACAATAGTAGATTGCTGTTGGTCTCAGCCCCTATCAGCCAGTTGGAAAACTCCTTTGATTGTAGTCTCCTCTTTGCTCAGAGTTTCCTTCCTTGGTTATTTCTCTGCAAGCTGGTCTAGAGTCTGGAAATGACATCCTGTTGTATGCCTGGGGTCTGAACCACATTCTGCTGCTGTCTCTGCTACAGGCGTTTTGAACTTCCTTCTTTGTCAGTTTACTACCCAGAGCTTCCCTACTCGGGAACACCATTAATTACCCTTCTCTTTCTACTTCCCTTCTCTCTGTTCTCTTTCTCGCCCCACTTTCCTTTTCACTCTACCCTAGATTTGTGCTGTACCCCTGGGAAGGTTCCTTTCTCACTCTGCCCTGCTTCTGTGACCCAGGGCTGGGAAGTGGGTGACAAAGCTGCCAGTTGGCACTTGTCTCCACCAGGGTGTCCTGATATGGATCTGCGAGTTGTTTGTTCCATGAGGGTCTGGGATTGCCTTTTGCCCTCCCTGGGGGGAGGGGGTGCTCCCATCCCTGGTGTCAGCAGACTTCTTGGTCTATTTCCCTGTGCTCAGCTAGGCTGGATAAATGACTCACTGTGACATTTTCCAGAATCCTTAGCAGGTTCCAGTCTAGTTAATTTTCTAGATCTGTTTGGGGAAGTTTGTGGAACTCATTGCACATCTTTCTACCAATTTGGCTCTTCCAACATGCTTACTCTTCATAAAAACAAGTGCCGCTTTAGGAGAGAAACCCACCGCATTTGCTATAGTGTAGTGTAGAGACAAAAGTAAGTTAAAATCAGATCATAGGGGCAGCTAGGTGGCGCAGTGGATAGAGAACTGGCCCTGGATTCAGGAGGACCTGAGTTCAAATTCGACCTCAGACACATGGCACTTACTAGCTGTGTGACCCTGGGCAAGTCACTTAACCCTCATTGCCCTGCCCCCCCCCCCAAATCAGATCATAGTCTTGTTTAAATAAAGTATCATTTTTAAAAGAGAAAAATAACTGAAAATTTTAGTCCAATTTTAGGAACTATTGCCAAGATCAGATTTTATAAATTATTATTTGCAGTATATTATTATATTATTTTCTTAGCCAAAACACCTTTTTTGGCCATTTAAAAATTCTAGTAAGTATGTATATAATACATTTAAATATATGTTATATAACATTTCATTAAATGTGATATATAACTTTTAAAGAGGATGCCTATGAACAATTGGATATCTTATTTTTAGATTATAAATTCTTTGAGGAGACAATTTGCTTTCCATATAATCAAATAATAATAATGATAATTGATTTTATATAGCACTTGAATTTTGCAAAGTGTTTTATGCACATTATTTAATTTGTGCCTAATAAACACCCTGAGTGGGTGATACTTTAATAGGTATTGTTTTCCCCATTTTGCAGATTAAATAACTGAGGATCAGAAGGGTAAGTGACTTGATTATGGTCATACTAATTAAATGTAAAGAGGCATGATTTTAATCCAGGTCTTCTTGATTCCCATTCTAATACTTAACCCACTCTGCCACATTATTAGTCATATTGGAAAGTATGATTAAGAGAACAAAATTGCCTTCATTTACTGCTGAACTTAATTCTCTTTTGTGACCAAGAATTAATACAGAAAATATTTGTGTGTGAACCATAATGTCATAATGATCACAGTATCATGAAAATCAGCATTCTAATGAGTATGGAAAAACTAAAGAAATCCATTATTGGGGCAGCTAGGTGGTGTAGTGGATAAAGCACCAGCCCTGGAGTCAGGAGTACCTGAGTTCAAATCCGACCTCAGACACTTAACACTTACTAGCTGTGTGACCCTGGGCAAGTCACTTAACCCCAATTGCCTCACTTAAAAAAAAAAAAGAAAGAAATCCATCATTAAGTTCCTCGACATTGGAAAAGCATACTATTTTGGATATTGGGGAAAATTAGGGTGTTGGTCACTTAACTCTATTTGCCTCACTTTCTCATCCATAAAATGAACTGGAGAAGGAAATGGCAAACCACTACAATATCTTTGGCAAGAAAACCCTAAATGAGGTCATGAAGATTCAGACACGACTGCACAACAACAGAAGGTGGCACAGCGGTTAGAGTGCCAGGTCTGGAGTCAGGAAGACTCCTCTTTATGAGTTCAGACATCTAGCCCCTATACTTAGTAACTGTATAACCCCGGGCAAGTCACTTCACCCTGTTTGCCTCATCTGTAAAATGAGCTGGAGAAGGCAATGGCAAAGCACTCCAGTATCTTTGCCAAGAAAACTCCCAAATGAGGTCTTGAAGAGTTGAATGTGACTGAAATGACAACAACAAAAAAGTATTGACAATAATTAATTTCTGACACTAAGAATAAATTTGCTGCTTTACAGCTTGTACTCACTGAGCTGGTTGTTCTCCATCTTCCACACAATAGCCCTTTACAAACCTGAATAAAAATGTCTAATGAATGAATCTTCTCAGATTTAAGCTACTTCCCTTAAATGTCCTTCATTTGACATAGTCTCAAGGCCTTAGAACATCCCACTTACTTGCCTCTGGATGCTCCTGGGCTCATACCTTTTTCAACTGTGGTTCCCAGAACTGAACAGTCTTCTCAAAGTAGTTGGGCCAAGCTTATCAGCAATCCCTTAATTGCCAAATCTTAAGGACCTTTAAAATTCCCTCTTTTTCTTGAGCTCTTTAGCATTTCAAATCATTGGCCACCCTTTCTTCCTTGATACCTCCTTGTCTGTTAGTTCTGATTCTCCTATGTATAGGACTACTTTTTAGTTTCCTTTGCTGGGCCTTCCTCCATATCATTTCTCCTAACTGTAGGTGTGTATATATATATATATATATATATATATATATATATATATTCTGGCTCCATGCTGACCTTTCTTCTTTCTTTCCTCCACAATCTCACTTGGTTGGGATTAATGGGAGCATTAGCTCCCATGGGTTCAAATATCAGCCACAGGCAGATAATTTCTAGTTGAATTTATGCAGCTCTAACTGCTCTTCTGATCTCCAGTTCCACAGCCTCAGCTGCCCATTGGACATCTCCTAATGATTGTCCTGTAGAATTCTCAAACTCAATGTGTATAAAAAGGAACTCATTATCTTTCACTCCAAATCATCCCTTCTTCTGAACTTCCCTGTAATAGTCAATAGCATCACCATCCTCCTAGTCATTCAGGCTTGTAACCTTGGTATCATTCTCAACTTCTCCCACATATCCAATATCTTGTTAAAACATTTAATTTCTTTCTCTACAACATCTCTTATATACCTGCTCTTCTCTCCACTCACTCAGCCACCACCCTTTTCAGGCCCTTATTATCTCTCATCTGAACTATTACAATAGTCTTCCAACTGGCCTCTCTGCCTCGTATTTCTTTCCTCTCCAATTCATCCTCCACTTGGCTTCCAGTGTAATTTTGTCCCTGTTACCACCCTCCTCAATAAACTACAGTGACTCCCTATTACCTCTAGGATATAAAGGCCGTTGAATGGCATTTAAAGCTCTTCATAACCAGGTCCCTTCCTATAATTCCAGTGTAAATGCAAGCTGGTTTTCTCATAAACAAATGTTTTAATAGGGTGTAGTATTTTTGAAAGTCATGTTTTTATTTAAAAACACCATAACAACATTCATAAACACTATATATCATCAGCTATAGACTACCTGTATACTATATAACATATTTTCTAAAGTATATGCAAATAAAATGGGGGGATAATCAATCATATAAAATTAAATTTCTTTAAGTGCTTATCAGGACAAGAACTTTGCCAGGCAGAAGGAATGACTTTGGAGTCTTGGGGAAAATTACAGTCCAACTTCCCAGAAAAATGGATTATCCCTAAAGCCTAAAGGCAGAGTAACCCATTAGAGACAAGGTAGAGAAATAGCAAGTATTTAAAAGAAGCCTCTTGAAGTTCAGAATTGGGTAACTAGGGTCTGATCACCTACTATGTGTCAGGAAGGATATTGACTGGGTAAAACTCTGTGTCTTGCCTGAAGTTAGCACTCTAAGTAATAACTTGGTTGGTAGAATGTTATAAATGTGATTTGCTCCAAGTCCTACCAGTCCATTTTGTTGATTACTCATATTAGATTTCTTCAACAGAGGGCAAGGAAACAGGATAAATGAGGGGAGCTCAGGGATATAATTTATTTAGACTTTTAAAAATCTGGACAAGATTATGTAAAGAAGGCTTTAAAAAAAGACAGGAAATCTGTAATATCTGTAGGCTGATATTACTACAGTTAAAGAAGGGGTTTGGAGAAAGTCAGAAAACATTGATCTTTCCGGGTGTACAGCTCCACGGTGTGTCCATAAGCTGTGATTTTGTGTGCAGTTTTGAACCCCCGTATTCAGGGAAGACATGTCAGAACTGACAGGATCCGAGAAGAAAAACAACCGAAGGGAATAGCTGCATAAGGACTGCTGAAAATTGGACTCTTAAGACAGGATCAAAGTCTAATCCTAGCTAGGAGGACACAGACGTTCACAAGGCCGGAACTAGGGGCCCTGTAGAGTGGATGAACAAACTATGGGTGAAAATAACACGTTGGGGGCCTGGATTCCATTTCTTGTGGCAGCTGTGCAATAAAGAGAGATTTCCTGGGTTCAAACCCTGCACTCCTGGAACCATTTGAACCTCAGAAGGTGTGGAGCAAGCTTCCATTAGTCTTTTCCTTGTCGTCCTATGAAAAATTTATAGATCTTGTAAGTCTGTTCCAGCCAATTAGAGATTGGATTTATTCTGTGGTGTGAGTTAAGTAACAACAGACTTCTTCCATACTTCTCCTCATGTGGGTTCTGGATGCTAACAGAAGCTGGAGGTAGCTTTTCCCCCACTTTCTTTGACCATTGACTCCCATGAGTCATTCAGGGGCTTAACAACCCTCTCATTATTTCAACCTTGTTAAGTTGCAGAAAGCTAAGGGTGGTGAGAAAAGCAAGTTAGTTGTATCACCAAAGCTGGCAGTAGTACTGAGGAAAGCAAAGGGCTCAGAGGAATAAGAGTAGAGGGCATGAACCCTGAACATAAAACGGGCCCTCAAAGCTCCATTCACAATCTGGGGAGTAGTGACTCTTATTATCTGAAATTCTCCACCCTGCCAGCTGCTACATGGAAAGTGACCTTCAAGGAAAAAAACTGCAAACTTATCATTCATTCCACAACTGGGGCAAAGATGGCAAATAGGCCTGTAGTGAATCGTCCCTGGGAGTGGGCTTGAGGATTCCCTTGTTCCGTTTAGCTACTGTGGGTTAAAGTCAGTGGTAAGTCTCAACTTTATCCTCTTAAGTAGTTAGGTTTTTATTTAACTCACTGCTGATCAGTAGCATCAAATTACATCTGATGTGCTCTTCACAACTTATAAAAGCATTTTCACATCCATGTTCTTGTTTTATCCTTGGAATCAGTGCTCAGCACAGTGCTTGGCATGCAGTAAGCACTTATTAATGGATTATTGATTTTTGTACAGGTTGTATTGTTTCTCCAGATGAGGAAACTGAGTCTAAGGGGTATAAAGTATCTTCCACATCACATAACTAATAAGTGGAACTGATTTTTTTTAAACCGAAGGCTTTCTGACTCTATGGGTGAGGTTCTTTAACATGGCTCATTGTCTGCTACTGTTGGTTACTGTGTTGACTCAAAACTTTCCATGCAATATTTTGCTAGATTATGTTATTCTAATAAGTAGGAGGGAAAGAGAAGGGGAGGAAAAGACCAAACAAGGTGCTGAAGTGATTGGGAGGGGCGGTAGGGTGGTCAGAAGGGAGGGAAGAAAGGAGGAAGAGCCAGATGGATCTAGGTGGTACAGTGGATAGAATGCTGGATCTGGATTCCTGAAGACTTGCATTCAAATTCAGCCACAGACGCACCCTGGGCAAGCTACTTAACTTCTGTCTGCCTCAGTTTTTTCTTCTGTAAAGTGAAGATAAGAATTAGTACTTACTTCCCAGCATTATCAGTATCAAATAAGAAAATGTTTGTAAAACACTTTGCACACCTTAAAGCTCTTTATAGATGTTAGCTAGCTGTTGGTTATTAGCTGGAGGTCAGTATATTATAATGATAGGGATTCTTGATAAAGGGGATGGACCTCAAAGGAGAGTGAGTTTCCAGGGTAATGACAATAAAATGATGGTCAAGAATGACCAAAGAGAGTAAGGAGCATGATATTTCCCCTTTCTGTTCCAGGTGTGTCATGATAATAGGAATAACTCATACTAGATAAAACACAAGCTCCTTACCCTGATACTTATTTGCCTCTAACTCTACTTTCCCCATACGACTTTACATTATTCCCCTTGTAGTGGACTCTAACAGGGCAGACCGTTGTCTCCTGAACCCTACAGCCTATTTCCCCACTGTGGGTATTTGCTAAGTTGCTCTCTCCTCCTAGCTCTGGAATGTCCTCCCTCCTCATTTCTCCAAGGCCTTATCTACTTCACAAGAAGTTTGTCTGTCTTCTATAAAGCCTTCCTTCATCCCCACCCTTTTTATTATTTCTCTTCTTCTTTAACTCATCTTGCATGTATTTACTCATCAACATCCTTTTTTGGGACTATTAGATTTTTGTCATTGTGTAGCAGTACTTTGTATAAAACTGGTATGGGATCAGAGAATCATGAATCTAGAGAAGGGAAAGACTTCAGAATCTATCCAGTCCAACCCTTTTAATTAACAGTAGAGGAAACTAAGACTCAGGGAAGTTAAGTAATTTGCCTCCTACTGTTGCCACTGTTGCTACTGTGACTGCTTCTGTTACTGCTACTGTTACTGCTACTGCTGCTTTGTTACTGTACTGCTATTGCTTCTGTTGCTGCTACTACTGTTACTGTTACTGTTATTGATACTGCTACAGCTACTATTGTTTACTGTTACTGTTGTTATTGCCACTGTGGCTGCTAATCCTGTTACTGCGACTGCAGCTATCATTTGCTGTTACTGTTATTATTACTGCTACTGCTACTCTGGCTGCTACTATTGTTACTGTTATTGATACTGCTACTGCTACTATTGTTTACTGTTACTGTTATTGTCACTGTGGCTGCTAATCCTATTACTGCTACTGCAGCTATCATTTGTTGTTACTGTTATTATTACTGCTACTGCTACTCTGGCTGCTACTATTGTTACTATTATTGATTCTGCTACTGCTGCTATTGTTTACTGTTACTGTTATTACTGCTACTGTGGCTGCTACTCGTGCTATTGTTGCTGTTACTGTTATTGTTACTGCTACTATTACTACTACAACACAGGTAGTAGAGTCAAAGGCAAGATTTGAATGCAATGGCCTTTTATTAAACAACCCACAATCTTTTTATTTTACTGTGCTGCCTTCACTAAATGATTTTGTTGAATTGAATTGAAATAAGATTTTAAAGCCTTGCCCTGGCTTCCTTTAGAATGCTTTCTCTGATTACCCTTATATTTTATAATTCACAAGAAACCAAAAAGCCCCAAATTCACCAACCACCCAAAACTAAAACCAAGTTCCCTGACTGGGAAGTGGATTCCTAAATATGCTTTTGTTATAAACAACAACTCAGGAATCTCAGCACCTATTTGTGTTCATCGGATGTGCTTGTTTTTCCCCTTAAAATTATAAACCTTTGAAGTTATAGCATGAGGTCTGATCTTGACCATATTTTCTGAAGGTATTCTAGGGACACTTATTGACAGGCACGCTTGTTCAGGGGTAATTTTATTGCCGGGCACTGATAGCTTAAAACTGAGATAAAAATTGGGAGGTATTCCTTCTTTATCTTGAGTGTTCTGAATAAAATGCAAATTTTAATTAGGCAAAATCAGTGTGGACTTTCACAGTTTAAATTTTGTGGTGTTTTATTGGATGTAATATTTTCCTTTAAGAAGATAACTTCATGGCCTTTTGCCCCCAGAATGGCATTATTTTTCATGTAGGTAATGGTAGAAAAATCCTGGGAAGTATCAAAGATCAACTAAAAATTCTCATTTAAATTATGTTAATTTGTGCCATTAGACAGAAGAAAATTAAGTTAGATGAAATTGGTTCAGCAAATGGGTCAAGTATATTTTTGTGCCATTAGATTATTGAATAAACAAGCCAGTTGCTACTCCATCAAAATTTATTAGTCAGTCAATCAGCCAACATGCATTTAGTTCGTGTTTACTGTCTAACAGGCAGGACATGTCCTAAGTGCTAGGAAAAAAAAAGAGCAAAAACTTGGCCTTTGCCTTCAAGGAGCTCTCACATTTTGATAGAGGAGACAACATGTAAACCTATATATATATATACACACACATACATACATACAAATTATATACAATGTAAATATATGAGATCATCTTGGAAGGAACGGCTAGCAGTGAGGGGGAATGAGAAAAGCCCTTACAGAAGGTGGCACAGTGATAGAGTGTGTTAGACTTGGAATCAGGAAGACCTGAGTCAAATTCCTACCTCAGACACTTAGTAGCTGTGTAACCCTGGGCAAGTCACTTAACCTTAGTTTCCTTAAAAATGGGGATTGTAACGATTGGAATGACGCCACCTGCTGGAGACTTACTGTAGCAAAGCTCCACCATGAGGAGAAGGTCTCTGAGGGCAAGCCATGTGGTCAAGGTCCTTAGCGTCAGGAAGTGATGTTTGCTCATGGGTACTGTCTATCAAGGCTACCAACCAATCAACTTGAGGAGCCTCCCATTTTCTGGGAGGAGGACACGAAGTAGGAAGCAGACGCAGGTGAAGGAATGCAGTCCCTTTTTGGTTCCTGACCTTGCCATGGTGGGTCTGATGATAGGTCTCTTAGAAATAGTTAATTTTTACCTTTCTCGAGGATCTCCAAATCCAAGAAAAAAAAAAGAAAGAAAGAACTGTGGAGTATAGATGCTGATTGAACCATATTATTTCTTTTGTTTTGGGTGCTGTTGTTTTTTTTTTCTATTTTGAGGTTTTGCATCACTGCTCTGATTCTTTCTCTTGTAACAGGATTAATGCAGAAATAGGATTAATGTTATTATGTGTATATATATGTGTGTGTATATATATATCTATATGTATATGTATAGATATATATATATATATAACCTATATCAGATTACCTGCTGTCTAGGGGAGGGGGGGAGGGAGGGGAGGGAGGGAGGGAGAAAAATCTGAAAGTGTAAAGCATGTATAAACAAAAGTTGAGAACTATCTTTACATGTAACGGAAAAAATAAAATATCTCAAAAAAAAAATTTACCTTTCTCTCTGATCCTAATGCTCTTTAATAAATACTTAAACATTTAAATATCCTTGCTAATGCTTATAATTTATTGGCGACCAGACACCTGATGCGGCTAATAATTAGCTTTGGGTAAATCACTTATAACTGAACCTCAGTTTGTCATTTTATAAAACAAGGGAGGGGGAGTAGCTAGGTGTCTTAGTGGATAAAGCACCAGCCCTGAATTCAGGAGGACCTGAGTTCAAATCCAGCCTCAGACACTTGACACTAGCTGTGTGACCCTGGGCAAGTCACTTAACCCTTATTGTCCCACCCCTACCCCACCCCCCAAATAAATAAAAATAAAACAAGGGAGTTAGGGCTCTTATTACTAATATTTTGGGTTTTTTGTTTAATAACATTAGGGTCAAAAAGAACTATCTGGCTAGTTTAGTTTCAGTAGCATTCAGATTGTCCCTAGTACTTGATGTGTTATAAAGCCCTTAAATAGGGATCATTATAATAGGAAATGAAGTTACATTGGCTTAGAGGACAAGAATAAAGCTCCTGGTGGAGGAGACATAAGAGGAGAGTCCTTGGGATGTCCCCATACCCTTTAGTATTTATCTAGTTGATTTTAAATGCTGCAGAATTCTACATATATACTACATAGATTCAACTGGATGAACACCAGCATAGTGCCCTTGCACAACAGGTGTTTGATAAATGTTTGTTAGATTGAAATAAGTTTGAAGCTGAAAAAGGATAATTATAGAAATTAGATTTGCCAGTCTGATTTAAATATGGCCATAAGTAAATATGTCCCAAACCCCCCAAATCCTATACCCAAATCAAGAGGCTGTTGTTCAGTTGTTTCAGTCGTATCCAACTCTCCATGACTCCATTTGGGGTTTTCTTGGCAAAGATCACTGAAGTGCTTTGTTATTTTCTTCTCCAGCTCATTTTACAGATGAGGAAACCGAAGCAGATAGGGTTAAATGACTTGCCTAGGGTCACACAACTTCTAAGGTTGGATTTGAACTCATGAAGATGAGTCTTCCTGATTCCAAGCTCAGTGCTCTAGCCAGTGTGCTATCTAGCTTCCCTAAATCAAGCAGAAATGTGCGTGTGTGTGTGGGGGGCTTATATAGTCCCATACTGAGGCAAACCCATATGAATGAACATTGCTTTGGCCCTGATTTAGTCCTGTAATTAGAGGGCTAATTTGGATTGAGGAATCTACTGCAGTTAAAGTCACTCTGAAACTCATGGGTATAATAATACACCTGGCTGATTTTCAGGCTTTCCCAAAGATTGGAAACTTCTCTGGGGAAGGACCAGGGAGTTTGATCTGGCACAGTATGGTATTTTGGGGGACATCCTCAAATGGGGTCCAGCTTTTTTATAGAGCCCCAGAGCCAGTCAGCTTTCAGAAATGCTATGGATTGGAAGTAATTTGGGACTGATTGACACTTCCCTGGTTTTGCCTCTGTGTAAACCTGCTTCCCCAGATTGGATATGAATTTCTGGGAGAGGGGAAACAGTGTTATTTACAGTATAGATTCAAGTTTAACAATGAGGAAATACTCTAAGATGACATAAGATTGTTGTTCAGTTATTCCAGACCCTTCATGACCCTATTTGTGGTTTTCCTGGCAGTGATAGTGGAATGGCTTTCCATTTCCTTCTCCAGTTCATTTTGCAGATAAGGAAATTGAGGCAAATAGCATTAACTGAGTTGTCTAGGATCACTCAGCTAGTAAGTGTCTGAGGCCACATTGGTCCTTAGGTCCTCCTGAGTCCAGACCCAGTGTTCCATCTACTGTGCCACCTCCCTGCCAGGACTTCAAATGGCTTCTACAAAATCAGCTTAGTGACATAGAATATAAAAGAGATATATTCAATTATTTAAATTGCTGTCCCATTTTGTTGCGATACACTTTGAAAGCTGTGTCTTTTTCTTTTCTCAGTGTTTTAGAGCACTCTGCTGCAAGGGACCCCCTCCTCCTCGACCAGAGTATGACTTGGTCTGCATAGGCCTCTCGGGTGCTGGCAAGACCAGTATGTTGTCGAAGCTCTGTGGTGAGAGCGCGGAAAATGTCGTGTCCACAACAGGTAGGGCTCTGCACTCACACTGCCTTTTGTTTGTTTGTTTTCTGCCAAGAGTATTTATGTGCTTTCTATGGTCTTCAGTTATGCTACTGAATCCATTTATTCAACAAGGTTGAATCGCTATATTCCATGTGTATTTAACGCCTAATGGTTATGCAGCTTCATCAATGACGATCAAATCTAGAAAAGTTAAAAGCTTTATGTGAATTAGTTTTGAAAACTAGTACTTAACTGCACACCTACAGCAAAATGAGTCTATACTCAGACCTAATGAACATCATTAAGCAGCCAGGTGGCAGAGTGGATGGAACTGCTGGGCCTGGAGTTAGGAAGACATCTTCCTGAGTTCAAATCTAGCCTGAGACACTAACTGTGTAACCTTGGGCAAGTCACTTGACCCTGTTTGCCTCACTTTCCTCATCTGTAAAATGAGCTAGAGCAGGAAATGGCTCCACTCCAGTGTCTGTCATAAATGGGATCACAAAGAGTCTGAAATGACTGAACAGCAACATTGCTCCATAAATTGCCTCTCAAACTTACTTAATGTGTGGGGTCACCCAGTGTACACTCGGCAGTGCCACTGATACTTTCTGGAAGATAAAGGCAAGATGGGGAAAGGTGTAGCAAGTGATTTTTCTGTTCTTTAGGGGCAATGTGGACTAAGAATAAGCCAACATGGGCATCATCCCATACATACCCCCTAGTTGTGTGTGGTAGCTAGAGAGAATGCAACACTCCTAAAGAGAGCAATGAAGATAGGGAGGAGGAGCTCCAGATTTGTAGTCACTGGCTGTACCACTTAACTTGATGCGTAAAGTTGAGAAAATCACTGGACCATTTTCCTATCTTTAAAATAGAGATAATACTTCACAGATTTCATTTCTTCCCATAGGCCCCCTAGTGTACTATTGAATTTCTCTGTTTCAGTCGAAGACTTTGTTTCCTCTTTTACAGAGAAGATAATAGCCATCATCTCTGAGCTCTCTGATTTTTGGTTCTTTCCAACCCTAAAATCTCTACATTTTCATCCCTGCCGTCCTCTGGGTCGGTCTTAGAGGATGAGCTAGAGCTTCTCCTGGCCAAACCTAAGCCTTTCACTTATGCCTCTCATCCTGTTCCCTCCTCTTTCTTTTGGGAAATTAGCCCTTTGGTCAATCTCTGTCTTTTTTCATTTTCTTTTTTTATTAGTGTTTTTTTCCTCTGTTGTCTTCAAAAGTGCCTAAAGTTCCCTTTTATTTGAATAGAATAAGTGAAAGGTATGTCTCTTTGGTCTTGCTCTTACTCCTTTCCCCTTGTCTTGTTCCAGGGCATATTCCTAGGTGTAAGCCAAGAAAAAAATAACGGCAGGACCCACACATGCCCACATATACACACACACACACACACACTTAATGACTCTTGCTCACTCCCTTACCATGAGCAAGGCCAGAGACTGTGGCAAGACAAATGCATGCCTCATGGCTCCTTGCCCACAGTAGCAAGGCAGGAGCTGAAGGAAGGCCCAGGTTCTGGCTACTTGAGCTGCCCAAAAGCTAGGAGACCAAGACAAAGAGAGAGCCTTCCCACTCATCCCTTCCCAGGGGCAAGCCAAGAGAAAAAGATATAAGAACAGGCCATATAGACATATGCTTACTCATTCTCACATACTCACATAATCATCCTGGGTCTCCTTCCCTTCTCTCAGTCTCTCTAACCACCCTTCTCTTCATATCTTTATCTGTATCTTCCTCCTTATCTCCTTTATCTCTCTCCCTTTCCCCTCCCTCCCTCCCTCTCCTATCCCTTTTCCTCTCCCCACTCTCTACTCACTCCCTCACCTTTTCTCCCTCTTCTTCTCCCCCTTCTCTTTCTTTCCCTTTCTTCTCATTCCTTTTCTTCTCTCCCCCTCTCCTCCTTCTGTCCTTTTCTTCCCCCATATCCCCCTCTTTCCCCCCTCTCTTTCCCCTTCTACCTTTCCCTTTCCTTTTCACCCTCTCCCTTTCCCCCTCTCCTCACTTTCCCTCCTTTTCCACTCTCCTTTCCTCCCCTCTCCCTTTCCTCCTCTTCTTTATTCTCCCACTTCTCCCTTCTCTCATCTCTATTCCCTCTCCCTCTCCTTCTTTTATCTGAATTTGAGGAAGAAGCATGCCCATGAGAGCCGTTTTCTAGCACTAACACATTGTAACAGTATTACAGAATTGAGGACAGAAATTCTGTCCTCTTTAAGTCAAGATGAATGCCTAACATTTGGAGGAAAAAAAGGGAATAAATAGTTGGAGAAGTGAAGTGCGTTGAAGCCATTCCTAAAAGGCATTAGCTCCACTGTAAGTTGTGTGCTTACCATGTACAAGAACATTCATATCAGAATGTAAATAAGTAGGTGTTGATAGAGATCAGATTCCCCAAAATAAAATATAGGGTAATGATCTAAGAGAACAGTAGACAATATAGACAGTTCCTCATTTACATTTGCCTGTTCTTCGATAAAAATAACTATCTGGGAATATAATTTTCAACTGGGTGGCTGTGGAAACACCTCTTCCCTACCAGATATTGCTACCTGGGATTTCTCTGTCTATTTCCCTATTATCTCTCCCTCCCCTCTGCCCTTCCCACCTTTGTGGCTACAGACATTGATGCTTCCCAATGCTCATCTTTCTTCCCAGCAACTCTCCACTTCTGTCCTTGCCTGCTGCTCACTGTGCCCTAAAGCTAATCCAGGGCAGACTCTGAATTATTATCATTGGCAGTGATGATAGAGTCTAAAGAAGGGACAGTACCTCCTTCAAGTTTACTTTTCCCTATTCCTAACTTCTGCTGCTCCCATACCCTGGTCTGCTAGGCAGCAACTCTGTTCTCATTGTTCTCCCTTGCCCCTAGTACCTAGGTTTTGTTCTCCCTATCATTACGTTGAAAAATAAAAAATGCAGCTTTGGGGAAGTGCATGCTGGGCTCTAGAAAGCTGGAACATATTTCCAATGATGAAAGGATATCATTGAAGAAATATACAATCAGTTGCATGTGGGCTGGTCATGAGGCCTAAGGAAGGGGTTTTCTATTGGAAGAGCATGAGTTTTTAAAGGGTACTTTCAAATTGTAAAAAGATTTAGTGCAGGATATCTTAGCCTTCATTGTGTCATGGAATCCTTTGGCAATCTGATAAAGCCTATGGACCCATTTTCAGAATAATATTTTGCATGCATAAAATTAAATATATAGGATAACAAAGGAAACTCATTATTGAAACACAGTTATCAAAATATATAAAAAATAAAAACAAAACAACTTAACAGACTGTTGCTTAAGTACTCTTGATATAAAGGAAAGACTTTCAGCATGTTAGGTATATCTCTGTGGTGCATCAATGGAAAAACATGAACAAGGATCTCAGGAAGAGAAGGAAGGCAGAGATGGACTGTTGTCTGTACCAACAGAGGGAATATCCATGTGGATGACATTCTGGGTCTTTTGTTGCATCAAAGCTTCCCTTTGCTGTTAGCAACAAAACCTTAAAAGTACTGGGTACTTGTTTCAATTCAGCAAGATAAATATATGAGGGAAGATATGAGACTATTGTGGGAAATTCAGTATTTCATTGAGGAATGATGAGAAACTGTGGTCAAAAGAAACAGATCAATTTCTACAGCCCTAAGAGGAAACTAAAGGGAATAACAGGGAGTTCACCTTTATGCAGGTGTGTGGTTAGTAATTCACATAGTAGAAGACTGTAGTTCCTTTAGAAGTAGGAGTTTATTTTCTCAGTAAACTCCTTTTGGTGCCTCTAACAATGTGTGGATGTTAATGATGTGCAAAATGATCAGCTTTCCTTCTAGTGCAAAAATCTATTTTTAAAGGTTTTATGGAGAGAAAAGAACACAATAAGATGAGATTCTAGAATTACAGGTGAATTTCAATTGTCATTATTTCTACTTAGATTTTACATTAATTTTGGTTATTATCAGGGTTTAAAATTTAAGAATTCTGTGATGGAAAAGTTTTAAAATAGATTTAAAAGTTCGAGTGATGGTCTTGAAGAGTTGGTTTCTTAATGAAGAAACATATCCTAAGAAGGAACTGTGTACTGTATCCATGAAAGGCAAGAGCATTTGCCTCTTCTGAGGGAGAAGGGATTGAGGATTGGATTCTTAATGTGGGCCATCTTTCACATTTGACAGAATTTTAAAAAGATGCTTAAGTTGTCAAAACTCAAAGACTGAGAAATTCTCCAGAGAGCCAAACCTGCTGGTGGAAGAGGAGAAATTGGATAAAAGGGCTTCCTACCTTTCTGTCTTGGTATGGAAATTAGAGCGAAGTGTGTATGTCAGTGGATTCCTTGGGCCATATTCTCTCAAGGAATTTGTTGATAAGAAGCGTTGTTAAGTTCTACATTATACAAATTCAAGGGCTTTTATCAGAGAAAAGAAACCTAAAGGCTTAGAAGAATATATTGACACAATAATTGAAAACAGACTGAGAAAAAACTAGGCATTTGTTATTGAAAGGTAGAGGTTGCTGATATATATCTTCTAAAGGAATTGGTTACTGTACTTATATAACTATGTCAAGCAGTACGTTATTTGGTTAATAGAAACGGGATAATAGTAACTAAACATATTATAAAAGGCCATGATAATTTGAAAGAGACATTTAAATAACTTTGGCATTAGTTGGGAATGTGTTAAGTCAACAAACAGCAGTGTTAGTGAGAGAGAGATTTTCATATCTACTGTAGGACTATGTTCTTTAAATGCTAAAATATTAAGTCTTGTTTTATGATGTTGAAATCCTGTTTACAAGAATCTTACCAGAATAGAGTCCAAGCATCACAAAACTACCATAGCCCAAGTGTGCCCTTATTTTTGGTCAAGTTCTCCAGATCTGTGGAATGTCTTTTCCTTGAATAGCTCTGTAGAACAATTCAGAATTTCAAAAGTTTGTCATGTGTACACACACGCTCTCTCTCTCTCTCTCTCTCTGTCTCTCTCTCTCTCTCTCACACACACACACACACTCAGATTTTGTGGTTTCTATTTGTAAGTCCAAGCAAAATACTTACTTATTCCACATGATGAATAAAAATAGACAAGCTAAACTGGGAAACTATCATTTCATTGCAATTCTAGGAATGTTCCCATTGTATAAAAAAATTACAAAATCCATGTCCCAAATGTATATTTGAGGGTTTGGGAAGAGAAAGGGAATATGTGAAATGAGATTGATTTAAGTTTTGAAATATGAAGACCCTTACTTAGACTTCAAGTTAACACACATAGAACATTTCCTATCAGAGTTATCCATTTTTATGTTCTAATAAAATCTGCATGTTTAATCTTTTTATGGGATTTGAAGCTTTCTAAGCAATTTAGGTTGGATAAGCCAGGGAAAAAAATGACTGGATGAATTAGACATCACTGTCAAGTTGTTAGATACTGGAGGCCAAAAGAATCTTGTTATATATTAATTCTTCACTTCTCAAGAAACAGAAATAACTGCTGCTTATCTTCCATTTTTCCTTCTGTGTTTAGAATATCAATGATCACACCTTCATAGGTCTACTATCTCTACAATGTCTTTATGAGAATAATTGACACACATATTAAGTGCATCTTTGATGAAGGTAGAGGAAGGGACAAATGGGCTTTGACAAGTGATATTTTAAAGCAGACCATGGCTTTTTAGTCATATGATTGATTGAAAGGTACAGAAAGCATACAATCCCTCTAGGTTTTTCTTCAACTAATATTTGATTTGATAGAGCAAAATTCTTCTTTAATGTTTCTCTTCCAGCATGAAGTTTTCCATGTATATTTCAAAATCATACAAGATCCCTTAAAAGATGTAATAACAGAAATAACTTTTTGAAGGTTCTTTGATAATTAATATCAATTTATGCATAAAACAGGGAGACATGTTTGCCAATATATTAGATAGTGTTCATTACAGTATTTATATAGAAAAGGACTTCCTCCTAGATGGTGAGTACTCTGTGATATTCTGCTGATTGTTTCAAGCCCCATAAGATCCTAGAGCCTACTCTGTGAAATATTAATTACTCAAATGAGTTTGAAATAACTCTTCATGCAAGAAAAGTGTAGTACATGAAGCATATGTTCGCTAAGTGCCTGAATAGACCATTTCATGAGTGGGTCTGTCAGTGTCTCTGTCTTTGGTAAACATTGCGGATGAAGATGTTGGACAATGAAGTGGACCAGAATTAGGTAAGATGATAGTGGGTTAGATAGTGTTTGGGAATGTTCAGTGCTTTTATAGTGACCTATTAACTACATATATTATAAGATCAATAGATTACCAGGGGACAGCCTATGTGTCCCATTAGTATTCTGGTAATGTCGTGATCTCTGCAGGTTGAGTTAGATTCATTATGGATGAATTGTGGGAAAGTATGGAAAAGAGTCCGACAGGGTGATGTGCATGGATGAGTTGAGGTCTTCTCAATCACAGGGAATAGCTGCAATAATGAAATCACAGATTCATCTAAGTCAGATCTGGAATCCTCATAGCTTAGGAATCTTCTCATTTAACTTAACATTTTTATAATGAAAAACTGCAACTCAGAGATTCAACATGGCTTTTCCAAAGTTATATTATTAGGTAATGGCAGAGGCAAGGTGATGGTAATTTACTACTACTGCTGTTTCTACTATGACAATGTTTCTACTACTGCCAATGATGCTACTACTATTACTGCTACTATCACTACTATTACTACTACTAGTACTAATACCACTATTATTACTGCTAGTAATACTAGCCC
Organism: Dromiciops gliroides; assembly: GCF_019393635.1. Classification (NCBI taxonomy): domain Eukaryota; kingdom Metazoa; phylum Chordata; class Mammalia; order Microbiotheria; family Microbiotheriidae; genus Dromiciops; species Dromiciops gliroides. The sequence goes on from NC_057861.1 coordinate 402,135,360, forward strand.
TGCTATTACTACTACTGCTGCTACTATTATTACCAGCATCATTAATAACACCATCTCTACTATCACTCCTACTGTTGCTACCACAACTACTGTTACTACTATTACTTTGTTGTTGTTCAGTTGTTCTGTCATGTTCATGGTGTTTGCCATTTCCTTCTCCATTATGTCCCCATTTTATAGATGGGAAACGGAGACAAATAGATGTGTGTGCCTTTTTAAATTGTTGGGCCTAAACTATGTCTTCTAAATTATTTGTGGCTAGGCTCTGCTTTCTAAAATTATTTGCTACTTTTGATTTTAATGGCTATTTATGTAATAATGGCTATTGAACCCAATTAGGCAGTAAGTATTTATTATTAATTAATATTAAATATTAGTAAAGAATTAACCAAATGGCAGTTAACACAAGCAGAAAAGCCCCAGTGCCATGTTGTCTCTCAGAGAGCACGTGGCCTACCAACCCATCCTGTCCTAAGAGTGCACACCAAGCCACAGCAGGTCCAGGAAGCCAAGAATGCCAAGAAGATAGCCCTTACATGGTCTCTGCTTTTGTCCTCTTTTGATAGAGGCAGGTCACTATACATTGACTAAAACTAATTGGTTAGCATCATTTAATTCCATTGATTGAGATGACTTGAGGGCGGTCCAAATGAAAATGATCTCTACAGATGACATCAGGGGGAAGTGTGCAAAAAGACTCCCTCCCCCCACACTCCCCATGCTCAAGGCAGAGTCCATTATCTAGGTGTGTTTAATCACTTCAGTCCTTCAATGAACTATACAAAAGAATCTATCTCTATTACTGTAGTACACCTGGGGCTGACCCTGAACAAGATTAAAACTTCCTCCTAAAAATTGACCTTTCAGAAGGGAGGGGGGAAGAAAAGGCATCTGTGGGTCCCCCAGAAATTCATTATTAATACTTTTCTCACATAGGGGTTAACTAACTTGCTGAGGGTCACCCACCTAGTAAGTATCTGAGGCTAGATTTGAACTCAGGTCTTCCTGACCCCAGGCCTAGTGCTCTATCCACTGAACCATCTAGCTGCCCCAAACATTACTGTTACTACTACTATTTTTTTTTAATTTAATTTTTTTTTTTTTTTGGTGAGGCAATGGGGGTTAAATGACTTGCCCAGGGTTACACAGCCAGTAAGGGTCAAGTGTTTGAGGCTGGATTTGAACTCAGGTACTCCTGAATCTAGGGCCGGTGCATTATCTACTGCGACACCTAGCTGTCCCGTTACTACTACTATTAACACCAGCACTACCACCACCAACATTAGTACTACCCCTACCACCACCACCATGACCATCATTACTACTTCTATCCCCTTTAAAATCAAATATAATGCCCATATTATAGGGCGAAATGGGCAGGGACACGGAAGTGGCAGTTTGGGTGATGTGCAGTGTGGACTTCTGTATCTTGCAACCCGTGTGATCCCTGTGAAGACCTGGCAGGAACTCTAAAATTCTGGGCAGCTGGGTCCTGGCAATATCACCAATTGAGTTAACTTACACAGCCAATGTGATGAATTACTTTTGTGAATCTAAAGCTATTCCTATGAAATGCATAGGTTTGCAGATTGGCCTTGAAAACTTTAATGATAATAAAGCAGGTAGTAAGGTCTGGGAAGGGAAGATACTCTATAATAAATGAGGACCCTACTGCTGGAAATGTTTCAGCACATGTAGTATTGATCATTAAAGCAGGCGAGTCCATGAAATAGGCTGAAGATGTGAATACTTTGATATTATGCACAGATATTTGATTATATACTTTGCCATAACAAAACTGGAAACAGATCTCATCTGAAATAGGGCTTTATACTGCTTTTTGTCAATAGTAGCTTCACTTTCAGGTCACACAACAATATTTCTGTAGGAAGGTTATTTTTACAGTTATATTATAGGATATAACTATATGTAAACTGAGATTAGATGAGATTGTATAGCTGCTAAAATCTGAAGAGAGAAGTGTTAAAGAATCTCAGGGTCATTGAAAATCTAATGCAAACTCCACACATTTTGCTTTGATAATGTAATGTGGCAAAAATGGCAATGAAGACTCAAATGGTATTAGAGAGGAGATGGGCATACTTAGGTTGGAATTTTGAAACTCCCTTTTAAAATATTATCACAGGAATGCAGCTAGCAGAACAAATATACCAAAACAATAATTCCGAAAAAGTATATTCTATAACTCTTATGAATGAATGTATTCTCACATAGTGTTTGACAGTATAAAAACATTTCTGGTCCTGTTCAAAACAGTATACGTGGTAGCAGTTGCTATAAGAACTCTTGGAGGAAATGTAAAGTTACCAGTTAATAACTGCTAAGTATAGACATCAGATACTGCCATAGCAGAAATGACTTGAGAGAACCACTGAAGATCTGTAGAAAGGCATTGGAAAATTATAGCAATATCTAGTCAGTACATAAAATAGGAAACTTGAATAATTGGTGAGCTGGGATGACTACTTGAGTAAAAGCTCTCTCTCACATGCATTTCAGAAAACAAAACAAAATATGTGGTCGTATCAGATTGAGTAATGATCAAGAAATCATGTGGTCATATCAGATTGAGTAATGATCAAGCAATCCAGTGAGAAACTAGAATGAGAGATTTCTCCAGTCTCAGAACTGCACAAAAAAGTCAGAAGTTTGTGGGCAATAGGAAAGTAGGCTAGCATCAAAGCCAATGTCACCACAGACAAACAAGCCTTCCAGAACAACCAGAGACTTGTCAGAGGCATGTGTAACCAGTCCTGAGGCAGCAGGACAGTAGGGTTCTGATGGAATGGTTGGGAGCCCAAAGGATGGACCCTGGAAGGAAACAGGAAAAGCAGGAACAAGTACAGGTGAGGCAGTGCTCAGGAAAGGTCATCATAAGATGCTGTGTTTCTTAGTTCTTTGTTCTGAGATGCCAGAAAAGGCCTTAAAGATTTAGTGGTCTGAACCTCAAAGATTTAGGGGCACCTAGTCTCAAGAGTGGGAAGTCAGTTTAACAACCTTTTCTCCCCTTCTTTTGTTTCCATATAGTATAGTGCTTGACACATAGTAGGCACTTTATAAATGCTAGTTGAGTGATTGACCCAGTTCAAGACTTATGTTGAATCTGGCTATGTCACAAAGCCTCAGTTTAGGAATTAAGACTGGAAAGAACAACAAACTAAATGATAGAAGGCATTATAAAGAATTATATTCTATTAAGAGGTGCTCAAAAATCCAACTAGGAAGGGAAGAGTAATGTCATAAGAAGTATAAAGTCTCAAAGGAAAAAAAAACTTTTTCAAAAGAACCAGAACAAATGAAGTAAGAGTTGAAAAAAAAAAGAGTTGAAAGCAGGTCAAAGAGAGATGTTTTAAGAATCATTGTAATAGGGGGCAGCTAGGTGGCACAGTGGATAAAGCACTGGCCCTGGATTCAGGAGGACCTGAGTTCAAATCTGACCTCACACACTTGACACTTACTAGCTATATGACCCTGGGCAAGTCACTTAACCCTCATTGCCCTGCCCCAAAACAAACAAACAAACAAACAAACAAATAAATCTTAAAAAAGAATCATTGTAATAAAAAACACTATCTAAATTAATTTTCTTACCTAGTGACTTACTGATCAAACTACCAAAGGATTATAAAGTTGCTATCTGTAAGGTGGCTAAAACTCTAGCTAGACTGTCTAAAAATCTAATGAGTGATCACCAATAAATTAGAAACTTTAGCAAGAGTTTAGACTTTTATACATTTATTAAGGACATAAGAATTTGGTGAGGAGAGAGAAAGAGGCCAAGATGCCTTTATCTATCTATCTAAAGGAGCCAGCATCTTATCTCCACTCCACATGAGGTCCTGGCGAAAGAGAGCCCTTGCCCCTTCCTCTTTCCAGAAGCCTCCTCTCCAACAGGAAAAAGGGCCGTACACACACACACACACACACACACACACACACACACACACACACACACATACACACAAAGCTTCAAGCTAATTGGCTGGTAGCTCTGATTGTCAAATCTAACAGGCTGCTGTACAGAGACAAGTTCCTGGGTGCTGGCTGGCCAGCTTCCTGATACAAAAGTCACATGTTTCCCCTCAGGCCAGAGCTTGCAATATTCCTCCCAGCAGGGGCGTCATTCTAACTCTCACAGGATCATTATATAAAACTAGAAAAAATAATGAAATTTAGCTGGAGGAGCAAAAGACGTTAAGAAACACAAGGGAAATAATGAAAAAAGTGGGAAGGAAGAGATCCTGGTCTGGAACAGAGATCAAACTGACCTTTCATGAACTAATCTTTAAAATGACTTTGTACTTGTTAAACAGAAATTGCTCAGTGGAACAAGTTGGATACACAGTATACCAAAAGCAAATTAACCTGATAAACTATTGTTTGATAAACTCGAAGATCTTACTTATTGGAGAAAGGATTCAATATTCAACAAAAATTGCTAGGAAAACCAAAAAGCATTTTGGCAGAAAGTGAGTTTAGACCAACACCTCATACTATATACCAAGATAAACCCCAGAAGGGTATATGAAATTTATAAAGGTCATATCGTAAATTAGAAGAAAAAGGAAGAAATTAAGTTTTAGTGGCTCCGTGGATGTGGAAACTTTCAAGATCAACAAAGGATAAAGAACATTTTAGAAGATAAAATGGCAAATTTTAATTATGTCAAATTAAAAGGGTTTTGAACAAACATCCAATAGTTAAAATTAGAAGGGAAACACTTTACTGGAAGAAAAATTTAGCATCAAGTTTTTCTGAGAAAAGCCTCCTTTCCAGGAGATATATGGAACTCCAAATTTAGAAGAATAAGAGCCATTTGTTTGGTTGATAAAGGGTCAAAAGATATGACTATACATTCTCATGGGAAGAAATCTAAGTTATCAAAACTATATAAAAATGTTCCAGATAAAAAATAATTAAAGTAATGCAAATTAAAACAACTCTGGGGATCTACCTTATGACTATCAGATTGTCAACAGTGACATAAAAGGAAAATAACATAGGCTGGAGTGACTGAGGGAAAACAGCAAATTGAACTATTGATATAACTGAATTGGCATAGCCATTGTGGAAAGCAATTTGGAACTATGCCCCAAAAGTTACACATACACACAATCATTTTGGTGTTGAAATACATCTAACTCAACAGGGAAATAAATGGGAATAGGGAGAGATGGCGGTTTGAGGGTATTTAGTACTAGAAAAGATAGTTTTACTCTGAAAATTCCTGATCCTGAAAGGGGTGATAGGATTAGAGGGAAAAAAAAGAAAAGAAACTGGAATCTACAACAGGTACCTATTTATTGGGAGTTGCTGAACAAATTGTGATATAGAAACATAATGGAGTATTATTGTACAATAAGAAATGATTAAAGTGATGATTTCAGAGAATCCTGGGAAATATGACTGATTACTGAGTGAGGTGAGCAGAACTAAGAGAACAGTTTATTCAGGGACAATGTCATAAAGAAAAACCACTCTGAAAACTTAAGAATTTTGATTAAAAAGTAAAGACTAACCAGATGATCTATGACGTAAGGATGTAAGACAGTTCCTGACAGTGAGGCACGCAGTGGTCACAAATTGCAGAAAGAAACATAGGTATTTTTCAGAAATGGCCACAGTATGTAATTGGGTGTTTTTTATTATGCTTATTTTTATTACTTGTTTTTAATTTTGGAGAGAAGGTTATCAATAGTGATATAACTCCAAATGCATGCCATTGAAATATTTTTTAAAACTCAGGAAATTGAAAAGGAAGCATAAGTAAGCAGGACAGTTTTGAAAATAATGTGTTGAACTTTATATGTATATGTATGTATATATATATACACACACAATACACATACGTATATTAAGTAAGGCTTATGAAATGGAAACTCACAGATGGATATATAATCTTTGTGTTCTATGTATTTGGAAATCCTTTTTTTTTTTTTAAGTGGGGAGTATTGAAGTTTAGAATGGGGAAAAAAATAAGATAAAAAACCCCCAAAACTTGAATGTTACTTGCCCAGTCAAAGGCAATGAAAAAGAAATAGTCAGAAAGGAATACAGAAAACAAATGCATATGCCAAATGCTAGATTCTCTTAATAATTAAAAGAAAAATCAAAGTTAAAGCAGTACAAAGAACAAAGTAAATTCAACTTCAATCAAAAACTTTGCAGTCTTGAGAAAAATGGAATCAGAGGCAAGCAAAACTCTCAAAGACGTATGTGGGAAATTTTTGGTTACCTATGTGGTTGCAAGAAAGTCCAATGTAATGAACACATAAGGGAGATTAAACAAGAAGCAGATAGCTTACATACTTTTATAATTATGAATGACAGAATCATTATGTCGAAGGAGGTGACTTAAAAATCTCACTTCTTTGCAGAGCTTAAAGTGCCTGGACTGGATCAAAGCTATGACTGTTGTCTCCAATGCTTCACAATAGGGTATGAATTATTAGCAAGGCCCATTTTTCCACTTAGATAAAAGCCCAAGCCCACCTTTCTCAGGTGGCATCACATATCTATTACCAGAAGATTAGTTTTGCAGCCAAATATAGAGTAATTAAATGTTAATGTACTTGAGATGTCACCCGTAGTTTGTTTCAAGTAAAAAAAAAACCAAAACAATACCTTTAAACACATAAAAAAACCATACCGAAAGAAGCTGCCAAAAAGTCCCACTAATGGAATGAGCAATGCATTATTGATTTAGTGATTATTGAATAAGCTGTCCCAACATATGACAACATTTATATTGCCTTTGCTCATCATTGCAAAGCCTTCGACTCAGTTCTGTACTCATGGCTTATTTTTCTATTGAAAATAAATAAAATAAACCCAAGTATAGTGAGAATGCTAGAGTACTTGACATTGGAAAATTATTTTCTATTTAAACTTGCCAATTGATCTTCACATAATAATGTCAAAATTAATTCATATAATTCATATAAAATATGACATTTTTCACAGATGTAGTTTAAGCCCATTTTGGTTTCTAACTAAAATGCATTATCATGTCTTCTAATTAAACAGAAACTTGGCTCCCAGATTAGTGAGAGAATCAAGCCAAAACATTTTATTAAGTGATGTTCATGGATTGCAACAAACTATATGGCCTCACTGAAATAACACTTTAAATAGTTCCCTCGTCTCATAAAATCTTTCTATAATTACATCAGAATGTAATTTTGGAATCAGTGACTGTAAAATCATTAGTGTATAGAAAGGAAAGACAGAGACTGAAGTCTTTGAACTGGAAACTAGAGATCATAGTGAACAGATACCTTGATCTTCTCTTGGAAAGACACAAGTAGCATAAATATTTCAAGAAGGCTATGGTTAAATACCTTAAAAGGCTTATTGATATTCTAATCAAAGCTAAATGTGAAGCCCACTATTAAAGTAATTGACATATAAAGAAATCTATGTGGCAACAAGCAGACATTGCTACATTGAAAAACAATAAAGGCTGTTAATAGTGTAACTATGAGTGGAAGGAGCCTAGAAAATGGACACAAGATTACATAGGAATAGAATCAAAGGGCCATACATGAATTTAGCCTAAAATGTATGAAGAACAAGGTGTCAGTCAAATGACTTAATCATGAACAGTAGTCCACTTAATTTTTTTTTATTTGGTGGGGCAATGAGGGTTAAGTGACTTGCCCAGGGTCAAGTGACTTGTACAGGGTCAAGTGTCTGAGGCTGGCTTTGAACTCAGGTCCTCCTGAATCCATGGCCAGTGTTCTATCTACTGTGCCACCTAGCTGCCCCGAGTAGTCCACTTAATAAAACACAAAAGAACAGTAGGCTATCCATTTTTCTCAGGACATTTTCTATCTGAACTCGATTGAATATAAAATTTTTAAATAGCCCAATAATAAGAATGATAATTAGAAAATAGACTTATATCCTAGTGCTTTCTGTTACAAAGAAAGGTATTTTTATACATGTCAGTACAGTGGTCTGTAGAACCTCAAGTATACTGGAATGATAGGTTGGCCACTTGTTCTGGGACCATGAATATCTGAATTCCATTGAAAAAATATGAGAACATAAAGATAATAATAATTGATATTTATATAGTGATTTATTATTGAAAAGCACTTTATATACTCAATTGATCCTCACAACAACCCTGTTCAATAGGTAATGCAGGTATTATTCTCATTTTACAGATAAGGGAAATGAGGCTCAGAAAGTTTATGTGACTTTCCCATGGTCACACAGAAAGTGTCAGAGGTGGGATTTGAGACCAGGTTTGACAGCAACAATAACAACAAAACAAAACAAAAAACATAAAGTAAGTCTAGTTTTGCCTTTTGTGGCCTATTTAATCTTTTTTGTCTGAATTCCTGAATACCTATTAAATAGGGAAAACTTAAGTAGACCCAGAGAACCTTTCTACCTGTGAAGGTCTGGTTATGCATAAACTAGTACATATTGTAAGAGACTACTAGTTCCAGGGTTCCCTCTTTCCTCTAAGGAAAACAAAACTTCCAGGGACTCTTTGAATTGGCATTTTGAATTATAATAATTGTAACTAAATAATTATAACATAGGCAACTAAGCAGCTCAGTGGATTGAATGTTCATCTTGGAGTATGGAAAACCTGAGTTTGAATCAGGCTCTTTCTAGCTGTGTGATTCTTGGTAAGTCCAAAACCTCTCTGTCTTTTTTTTCCTCATCTCCAAAATGGGAATAATAATTACACCTACCTCATAAGGTTATTTTGAAGATCAAATGAGATATACAAAGCACATTGCCAATCTTAGAGTGCTATATAAATGCTAGTGATTAATTAATTGGTTCAAAATTTAGTATTCTTTGAAATATTCCATCCCTTGCATTCTTTTATTTGCCCACACCAATATGACTGGGGCCCCTTGCCCAAATATCATGTTGCCTTCTAAACAATGGGAAGCTAAATGCTCTTAGGAATGTCAACAGGGAAACCAGGTTCTCATATACCAGCACGTATTATTAGACTTCTGCTGGAGTCTTGCTTTGTGTATATATGGTTGTATGAAATTTACTTGTTAGTGAGTATGTTACTTCAGAGGGTAACTGGATTGATAACTTTCTTCTTCCTTGGTCTGGGGATAGAGGAAGTCCTAGACAAACAAATTGTCTCATAGTATATAGTTGCTCATAGGTGAATTGGCTTTAGCAGGTGGAATCATTTGATGGCTTCTCTGAGTCTGTTTGGGTTTTCCTAGCCAACCCATTGACACTCAAGTGGATGTGAGAGGCAGAACCGGCCATAAAAGGAAGAGTTGGCTTTGACTGCCATGTTCTTTTTTTTTTTTTTTTTTGTATCAGAGGAGTAAATAGGAAAGCGTGCCATGCTTGTCTGGTTGCCAGCAGTGGTATTTCATTGACCATCCTATATGCACCTGAACCTCTGATGCTTTGTCCATTGTTTTATTTTGATGCACTGGTGGATCTCTTATTTCATCCACTCCCTCCATATGGAGGGGCTTCTAAACACAAATCAGAGCCCCTCTCTGCCTTCTCATCTTGATCCATATTTTCCTATGAATTCTCTATAGAGAATCTGTCCAACTATTTTAAGTTTGTTGGGTCAATTCCCAGGATTTGGAGAGGTGCTCAGTCTCTCTTGCCCATTCCTCAAGATTTAGCCCTAATGCTCTCTAACTAAATAGTTATGTCATAAACATTACTCTTCAGTCATTTGAATGTGAAAGCAAAACTCAGTGTACAAGTCATTTTCCAGTTAATTCTATTGAAGGATATGAGTTATTTATAGAGATGAATTTCACCGGATATCAAGTATAAGGACTAAGAGATACCCTTCTCATATTCCCCATGCCCTGTAATTTGTTGTTGTTGTTCTATACCAACCTCCTCCATATTGATGTGAATACCTCTTTCTTTGTGAGCATCACAGGAAAAGTCTTTGGCAGCAATGCGATTTGAAGCAGATGGGTTCTGCTTATATTGTGAGAAAGCACTTAGAGGGTCCCTAGTTCTTGAGGATTTTAGAGTTCTAAGTGGTCAGGTGACACATATCTGCAGTTGTGACTAGTCTTTTCCTAGTGTCAGTTGGTCAAGGCACTTGAGCCAGGCTCATGGACAATCTTTTCCAAACTTGTGATTGGATTGGTTATTTAGGCAATTCCACCTGGTTACATTTTCACTACTTTCAAGTAGCCTTCTCTCTGAAGGGTGGAGATGTTCTCATATATACATTTTTTTTTCATTCTTTTTTTTTTTTAATGTATGAGGTATTTTATTTTTTCCATTACATGTAAAGATAGTTCTCAACTTTTGTTTATACATGCTTTACAATTTCAGATTTTTCTCCCTCCCACCCCTCCCTCCCCCCTCCCCTAGACAGCAGGTAATCTGATTCATATATACATTTTACGGGGTGTGTGTGTGTGTGTGTGTGTGTGTGTGTGTGTGTGTGTGTGTGTGTGATAGGAGATAAAACCTTTTGTAGAAATTAGAAGAAAAGGAAGAAAAGAACCGGCTGTATTTTTAACAAGCCAGTTTTTGAGACTACAAGCAAATATTCTCCAAACAAAACCATTATGTCTTAAACTACATATAAAAAGGTTTATAGGAAACTAGACTTCATACAAAAGTTTCTTCTACTTAGGGAAGGACTTTTCCAGAATGTGGCTTTGAACTTGTAGTTTCCATGTGCAATAAGCTATAATAGTAATAACAGTTTCAGTGACAGTAATAAATCTCTGGCTTGACATTGTATTTCACTATCTTGTATTTATTTTATATTCTATGTACACTTATATCTACATATTAGCTCCTCCAATAGAATGTTAATTCCTTGAGAATAGGAGTGGTTTAGCTTTATATTTGTATTTCCAGGGGGCAGCTAGGTGGTGTGTTGGATAAAGCATGGGCCCTGGATTCAGAGGGACCTGAGTTCAAATCTGGGTTCAGACACTGGACATTTACTAGCTGTGTGACCCTGGACAAGTCACTTAACCCTCATTCCCCCCCCAAAAAAAAATTTAATTGTATCTTTGTATTGCCAGTACCTAGAACAGTACCTAGCATAAAGTATTCACTATAACAGTACTAATAGTCCTACCTCACTTTATTATCATGAGGAATGTATGAGATCATATATGTAAAGTGCCTTGCAAACCTTATAGCATTTATATTATTATCAGCTATGATGATGATGATGTTAACATTGATGATAATGCTAGATAACAGAATCTAAGAGACCTTAACAGTGTAGTGTATTGGGCTAAATAAAATAGGATGAAATTCAATAGAGGTTCTCTCCCCCCACAGAAAGTCTTATGCTTGTATTAAAAAAAAATTCATATAAATACAAGATATCTGGATGTGGTGGATCATACCTTTAATCCCTGCTATTTTGGAGGCTAGAAGGTCTCTTAGGTTCTGTTAATCTAAACTACAGTGGGCTAAGAGATCAGATGTCCAAACTGAGTGTCATCAATATGGTGAGCCTCTGGGAGCGAGTTAGGGATCAGTTTGTCCAAGGATGGATGGGTAAAGCAGCCCAGGTCAAAGCTTGCATGACAATGAATAGTGTGACCACATCCATAAATAGGTTCTGCATTTCCAACCTCAGGAAGAAAGGGAGATCTAGTCTTTAAAAAAATGAAACAAAGCGGGGCAGCTAGGTGGCACAGTAGATGGAACACCGGTCCTGGAGTCAAGAGGACCTGAGTTCAAATCCGACCTCAGACACTTAACACTTACTATCTGTGTGACCCTGAGCAAGTCGCTTAACCCCAATTGCCTCACAAAACAAAACAAAAAAATGAAACAAAGCAAAATAGAAAACCAACTTACAAGGTGGGGGGAAGCATGGCTAAAATAATGTGGTCAGGAAAAGATCTGGGGGTTGTGCGCTGAAAGCTCATTGTGAGACAAGAGTATGATATGGCAGCCAGAAAAACAAATTCCATTTTAGGCTTCCTGATAAACATTATGAGCCTATTTAGAGGGCTGTAACATGGAAGAGGGTTTTTATTTGTTCTTCTTCACCATGGTGCTAGAGAGGTAACAATGCTATCTATGATCTACTGTGTTAGTCAGCCAACATTTGGAGTATCATGTGCAATTCTAGCAGCCACATTTTAGGGAGGACAATGACAAACTAGAGAGTGTCTAAAGAAGAGCAGTTGAGAAAGTGAAGGGTCCTCTTGATCATTCCTTATAAAGATCAGTTAAAGGAATTGAGATTGAACCTAGAAATGAAGATGTAGGACATAATAGGCTGGCTGGCTGGCTGGATGGCTGGCTGGCTGGATGGCTGGATGGATGGACGGACAAACATTTATGAAACACACCTACTCTGTGTCAGTCGTGTTAGTTTCTGGGGTTGTACATAAAAAGTAAGACATTTTCTGTCTTTAGGGAACTCTGCTTCTAAAAGGGTAAAGGAATATAAGTGGATGGTAGCCCGGGAAGTGAGTTTTGATTTGGGGAGTCACAGGGCTTGTGAATGGAACCATAGGGGAATAAATTGGCACAGGTTTTTCTTAGCCATGGTATTATCTATCCTGCTAATAGTAGAGGTAGAAATTGTGGCTGGGGTGACAAGTGGATGGTCTCAGGGCAGATGACTAGGTATTTGCTTCTACCCGGTACAGGTCTTTTGAATAAATGCTGACTGGAATGTGTAATGTGGACTTTGGCAGGCAAGTTATAATAGTTTAGGTGAGTTTTTATTTATCTACCTACTAATTTGTCCAGGGTAGAATCCCCAATGAACTGCTCCCGAATAGGGGTAGGAATATGCTTTATAAAATGGACTGGAATTTTCATTGCTTCTAGTGGCAAGAAACAGAGGCAGTTACAGGATTCCCAGGCTGTGTAGAGCCTGGTGTCCTGGATCTGACTGTATGTTATTTGAAACATAGTCCGCAGATGGCTCGATATAGTAGATTAAGTGAGTTATCTTTCAAGTATTTGGGGAGTGGAATAGAAAGAGTGTTGGGTTTGGAGTTGGAAAAACTCAGTTCAAATCCTGGTTCAGCTCCTAATTAACTATTTGACCCAGGAAGTACCTCCTTGAGCCTCAGATTCATATGCAATGATGGGGTTGAAGAGATGATATTAAAGTCTCTTTAAACTTTAAACCTAGAGTCCTATGGGCCTATTTAGAGGGCTGTAACATGGAAGAAGGATTCAATTTGTTGTACTTGGCCTTGGAGGGCAGAACTATGGGCAGTATGTTGAAATTTCAAAGAGGCTTGAGTTTAGGCTTGATGTTAGGATAAATTCCTTACAAACTAGAACTATCCTGAAGTGGAATGTGCTGCCCTGGGAGTTAATACCTTCTTCCTCTTCCCTGAGAATCTTCTAGCAAAGACTGTTACTATGTGTTGGGTATTTGTAGAGGGGGTTCTCACTTAAGTTTTAGGTTGGACTGAGTGATTTCTGAGGTCTCATCTAATGCTGAAGTTTTGTATATTGTTCTTTGACTCAATGAGATTAGTAAAATATATTGGAGGAAAAGGACACTCTAAGAAGCTCACCATCATTCCAAAGTCCTTCTTTTACTTGATTTTAACATAGGTCATCTTCCATGAAATGCCAAAGCTCACTTGGATTGCATTGTATTTTTTTTTTTTTTGGTGAGGTAATTGGGGTTAAGTGACTTGCCCAGGGTCACATAGCTAGTAAGTGTCAAGTGTCTGAGGCTGGATTTGAACTCAGGTACTCCTGAATCCAGGGCCAGTGCTCTATCCACTGTACCACCTAGCTGCCCCCAAATCTCATTTGGAACCCTTGATTGTATTGATTGGAGATTTTCTTCAACAAAACAGATATTAACAGTGGAGGTCTGCCTATCCTTTGTGACTTTTGTCAATGTTCTTCCAATAAGTTAGCCATAGAGTGTCTACCTCACATGCTGAGATCATCCTTACTCTTTTCTTTTCTTTTCTTTTCTTTTCTTTTCTTTTCTTTTCTTTTCTTTTCTTTTCTTTTCTTTTCTTTTCGGGGCAATGAGGGTTAAGTGATTTGCCCAGGGTCACACAGCTAGTAAGTGTCAAGTGTCTGAGGCCAGATTTGAACTCGGGTCCTCCTGAATCCAGGGCTGGTGCTTTATCCACTGGGCCACCTAGTTGCCCCTCACTTTCTTTTTATATTGTGAAAATACCAGGGGAGCATGTGGGCTGCCTAATAGTTCTTCCTTATTTTTCTCCTTTTTTTTTTTTTTAAACGGGGCAATGGGGTTAAGTGACTTGCCCAGGGTCACACAGCTACTAAGTGTCAAGTGTCTGAGGCCGGATTTGAACTCAGGAACTCCTGAATCCAGGGCCGGTGCTTTATCCACTGCGCCACCTAGCCGCCCCTATTTTTCTCCTTCTTAATGCCAATCAAACTGAACAGTTCATCTCCCTGAATATGCACTGTCGTCTCCTATCTCTTTTCTTTGCTTATATTATTCCCCATGTCTGTCATGTACTTAATTCCCATCTTTAAAGTCAAACTCAAATTCTCTCTCCTTCAGGAAGATTTCCCTAAATACTCCATTTGGGCAGCTAGGTGGTGGAGTAGGTAGAGTGCTGGGCCTGAATCATCTTCCTGAGTTCAAATCTGGCCATCTGCTGTCAGGTACTTACTAGTTGTCTGATTCTGGACTAGTCACTTAACCTTATTGTCTGTGGTTACCTCATCTGTAAAATGTGCTGGAGAAGGAAGTAGCAAACCACTCTAGTTTCTTTGTCAAGAAAATTCCCAATGGGATCGCAGAGTCAGACACGAGCGAAATACAGCTCAGACAATAAAACACCCTATTTGGTAATGAATTTTTCTTCAAACCAGTGTTTATTGGGAAAAGAGTATTATCTTTCTAGTCAGAGGCCCTCAGTTCTAATTCTGACTTTGCTAATTACTGCCTGGATTAAACAGTTTGATTTTTTTCAGGGCTTTGGTTTCCTCATCTGCAAATTAAAGGGATTAAATGAGATAATCTCTTGGATCATCCAGTTCACAATCCTGTGCTTCCCCCCCCCCCCCCCCCCCCGGCCATGTGACATTTTATTTTGTTTTGCAACTCTTGAATATATTCCCCAATGATATTATAACATGGAGTATTATAGTTATGTCTGTATCTAGTTGGTTATAATCTCCATGAAGGCAGGACATATTTTTTCTAAATCATACATCTCCCACAGCACCTTGCACAGTGTTCTGTACCTAGTGGGTGCTTAATAAATGTTTCTTAAATGTATGAATGACTATTGGACTCTCTGCTTATACTCATGAAATTAAAAAATGAATAACTTCTGTATTACTTTGTATATTCCAAGTCCAATACCAAGTGCTGTTGATACAAATACACAAGAAAGAGGTAGTTTCTGCTTTCAAGGAGCTTACATTCTAGAAGAGGGACATGACAGATATTTGAGGAGAAGTGGCAAAGGAAAGGTGAATTCACAAGAATGGAAAAAGAAGACAGTTGATTGACACAGCCTTTCCAGAGCAATAGTCATGTTGATTTGTTCACTCTTCCCATAGCAAGAGATGGAAAAGAGGGAAATGAGGTGTTATTCTAGAGGCAGCAGAAAATGGTAGTGTTAGACAAGGCCTGGTGTGGCTGGAACCAGCCTGATGTAGCGAGTCTTTAGTAAGTGGGCATGGTCCCAGGATGGTAGCTAGAGGTCAGGCTGGAAGGGTATGGCCGTGGTGGCAGCATCATGGGGCCCTAAGAGGAAGGCAGAACTGCAAATCAGTAGGATCAAGAATACTATGAAATTGTTGCCATTGAGGTCAGCTCCACTAACTCCTTTATTTTTGTCCCTAAGAGAGAATGTGATTCATTCTTTTTAATTGCACTTTTTCTGGTTTCGTTTATCTTAATGATGTAGCTTAGTTTCTATAGTAATTTGTCTTGCTTTTTAGACAGAGATGGCTGCTTAAGGTTTTTAACAATTTAATGTGATCTATATAGGTGATCTAGGAACTGTATAATTCTTACCATTTTCAGCCCACTTTTCTGCCACTATAACAGTATTATGGAGGAAGTAGGAGGGGCCTATTTTTCATTTTTGTCAGCTTCTTGAGTTACTGTGGATCCCCAAATTTGTCACCTGGTAGACAAATTTTTGGTGAAGAACCACTCCATATTTAGCTATACTTATCCTCTAACAGTAAACACAGTCTGCCACTGGGCTTGTACTTCTTTCCTTATTTAATATTTCTTTTCCTTTTGGACAAGTCTGCAAAAGTTTACAAAGTGACACACTTTAATTGGTAGTCCTTAGTCATGTTATTCAATTATAAATGGATGCCCTTCTTTGTGGTGTAAAGTATTTGGAGAAGATGTCTAGTTTTGGTCTTGTTTATTGATTGATGCATTTGGAATGAATAATCAATGAAATAGTGGCTAGGAACATTTGTATATTGTCTACTTACTATATACGGTAAGTTTTCAAAAATGCTGATATATACACATAGACTATATAAATTACTAATGAGGAGAATGAGCACAAATTAGCATTAGAAATTTTGCTGCAGATTTTCTGTTTGATGGGAAAACCTTTTACAAATGTTGCATGGAAAAGTTTACATGTCCTATAAATTACTGAATTATGGACCTTAGAGTGAGAAGTTTTGACATCATTATCAGAGGCAGCTGGGTGGTGCAGTAGATAAAGCTCTGGGCATGGAGTCAGGAAGAATTTAGTTCAAATCCAACATCAGACACTATATGTGTGATCCTGGACAAGGCACTTCTCTTTTCCTCGGTTTCCTCAACTGTTAACTGGGGATAATAATACCACTTTACTTTCCATGGTTGTTGTGAAAATCAAATGATATAATATTTGCAAAGTGTTTACCACATTTCCTAGTGCATAGTAGGTGCATAACAAATAATTATTTCCTTCCCTCCTACTTTTCTTTCCCCCTACTCTCCCTCCCTCCCTATTCTTCCCTCTCCCTCCCTCCTTCTTTCTTTTCCTCCTTCCCAGCTTCCTTCCCAACTCTCTTCCTTCCAACTTCCTAACTTCCGTTATTCTGCATTATTGTTTTTAACTTATATGCACATGGTTCTAAGGATTTTGAACCTTGATGATGTTACAGTATTCATTATGGATTTACAATAATAATTATGGTTTTAAGTAAAAGAGGCACCCTGACAAAATGTGAAAGGAAATGACAATTCCCCTCTGAAGGGACCTGGACATTTTCATTATCTGGCACTAGCTCAAATCACATTCTGCACATTTGATGTGTTCCATGGCTCTTTCTATGTTCAGAGTTAAGGCTTGTTTTAATTCTAAGGAAATTCTATGGTTTTCCTATCTTGAACTTAATAATAAGTAGAATGTTAAGATTTGCATGATTCTCTTTATTTTCACTCTTTCACAATTGGGATTTCGTTAATCCATTTAACACCCCAGTATGGTAGGTAGGTACATTTAGGCTTTCAGATTCCCTCCGGGCTAATTTCTGTGCCAGCAGATATACTGTGATTGGCACTTGCCTTCCCACACCTGGAGATGCTTGCCTGTGGGTGCAGGTATACTCTAGCACATCAGCCATAACATCACTTATTATTTCTCCTATCTTTCTCTCTAAAACTTCAGTCGCTACTCATATCATTAGCCATAATGTTACATGTGGCTTGTTCTCATTTCAACTTTCAGTAACTAAGAGCAATGGTATGCATTTCAGAGATTATTAGCAAAGCTACCTTACTTACATTTTCATACTTCAAACACAACTGCTCTGCCATTTTCTTTTTTCTTTCTTTCTTTTTGTTTTTTTTTGGTGGGGCAATCAGGGTTAAGTGACTTGGCCAAGGTCACACAGCTAGTAAGTGTCAAGTGTCTGAGGCCAAAATGTGAACTCAGGTCCTCCCAAATCCAGGGCCGGTGCTTTATCCACTGTGCTGCCTAGCTGCCCCCATGCTCTGCCATTTTCAACTTGTACATTGTTATTTCTCCTGGCATTCCAAAAAAGGGAAGATCTTCATGTGATTCTGGTTACTTTTTTCCCCACAAGCATGTTAGGGGATTCCTACCATGTGCTAGAGCAGAAAAGAAAGAAGAAATATTTTCTGTTGTTGAAATGTTAAAATTTAATTTTGCAAAACAAATAAACACAGGGTAACTAGAGAAAAATTATCAGTTATCAAATAAATGTAAGATATGGTTTAAAACTATATCGATCAGGGGGCAGCTAGATGGCGCAGTGGTTAAGCACCGGCCCTGGATTCAGGAGTACCTGAGTTCAAATCCGGCCTCACACACTTGACACTTACTAGCTGTGTGACCATGGGCAAGTCACTTTACCCCCATTGCCTGCAAAAAAAAACAAAAACAAAAATCCAAAACTATATAGATCAGTACTGAGAGGAAGCAGAGTAAAGGTATGCACCCACTGACAGTAAATCACAAATATTTAAGCATAAACAAAAGAATATTCAATTTGATTTTTTTTAATGTGAGTATAGCATACTTAATTAATACAAATATACACAAACATACATCTATGTTATATTGTAATCTGGAATGCACTTCCTCCTTATATCTGCCTCCTATAGTCCCTCTCTTCTTTTAAGGTACTCCTCAGACCTAACCTTCTTTATGAAACCTCTCTTCTTCCCCCCAGTCCTCTCCCAAATTTCCTCATGTTTGCATTTATTAACTATGAGGAAAACTTGAGAATATATATAACATACATATGTATGTGTGTGTGTGTGTGTGTGTGTATATATATATATATATATATATATATGGGGGGTATGATAATAATGCAATCTTCATCATTGTAGTGGTAATTTTAAAAGGTGGTTTTTTTTTTGTTTTTTTGCTGGGCAGTGAGGGTTAAGTGACTTGCCCAGGATCACACAGCTAGTAAATGTCAAGTGCCTGAGGCTGGATTTGAACTCAGGTCCTCCCAGGGACCCCCCTCCAGGGCTGGTCCTTTATTCACTGTGCCATCTAGCTACCCCTAAAAGGTCATTTTAAGGGCATAGTTTTACTTCATTGAATTTATTGTTCTTTGGTTAACTTGATTGTTTGGCTTGTTTGCCTATTGTTGATCCTACTAAGGTACCTACTGTCTCTAAATCAATGATTGTCTGATCCTAGTGTGTGTCTGTCTCTCCACAACACATACAACATAGGTGTACATACACATAACGTTTATGTAAACAACACACAAAACACAGTCCATGTGCACGCACATGTATGTGTTTGTATGTGCACATGTTAGTGGGTTACAAGGAAACTTTTAGAAGTCAATTGAGGAGGGCAGCTAGGTGGTGTAGTGGATAAAGCACCGGCCCTGGATTCAGGAAGACCTGAGTTCAAATTCGGCCTCAGACACTTAACACTAACTGTGTGACCCTGGGCAAGTCACTTAACCCCCATTGCCCTGACCAAAAAAAAAAAAAAGAAGTCAATTGAGGATCAGACTTCAATCGAATTGACATAGAGCTACTACATATTGAATTATCAAATTTGGGCAAAACATAATAGGTTTTTTGAAAGGCTGTGTCATATGTTCGCTATCATATGCATTTATGTTTGAAAGATGAACAGAATGAAGTTTTAGGTAATTTTTGGTGATGTAGATTTTACTTTAAAATGTATATTTCGAGTGAATTTTTGAGTAGTGAGATAACACATAATCTTTCTTCATCAATGAATGTAATATAGAATGTATTTTTCTTCGCCAGTGAAATTACTAATGTTTTCTCTTCTCCTAATTTTAGGTTTTAGCATAAAAGCAGTTCCATTCCAGAATGCCATCTTGAATGTAAAAGAACTTGGAGGTAAATCTTTTAAAATAATTTTTATATCTTATTAGCAATTTTCTTCTGATTGATCTATGGGAATTTGTTATACGGGATTAGAGTGAGAGATCTTTGACTAACTTTCCTCTTGAAAATCGATTTCTTCATGTTTGCTTTATTAATGTTCTGAAATTTGTTCAAGAAAACTGCTACATAGTATGGCTAACATTTAGTCCTCTCCCTGGCAAACTAATTGCGGAATAAACCTCACTATGCTTGTGTTTCCTGTTTTAATTATATTTGTTTGTGAATAGAAATTATTAAATGAATTGTTCTATTATTATAAGAGCCTTTGGAAAAGGAAGGGAATGTGTGCTTTATATACTACATAGAATCAATTTGGGGAGTTATATTTGTTTATCATATCATTTTTATTGTATTAAAACCTCTTGGATGACATTCTAATTATCACCACTTATAATCATTGCTAGCATTTCTATAGTTGCTTTAAGTTTTGCAAAACACTTTACATTTATTATATCATCCTCACAAGAACCTTGGGAGGTAGATGCTGTTATCTTCTTTACTTTTCAGGTGAGGCTATTGAGGCAAACAGAGTTTAAGTGACTTTTCCAGTATCACACAGCTACTAAGTGACTGAGGCCTAGATTTGAACTCAGATCTTCCGGATTGCAGGTCCAGTGCTCTATCTGCTGCACCACCAAGCCATCTCTAATCACAGATCTTTGCCAGTGATACCTTTGGTAGATGGGTTCGTTTCCTGGATAGACTGTACAAAAACTACTTATTACTCTCTTCTACTGTTTTTTCTGTTTTACAATTTTTAACAGCTTCTTAAAATGAGGGCCTTACCTAATGTAAATAACCTGTTAAGTAATGCTATAATCAGTTCCAGAAATCTTGATTTTTTTTTTATAGCAAAGAAAATAAAACATTCTTGAGTTATCCTAAATGATATCTTATTTTAATGGTGTACATAAGGCCCTTTTCTTATCTAATTATGTGACAACTACATGGTTTTTTATATGGAATCATATTGATGGAAAGTTTAAAGTAACTAACTTTACTGGATATGTCTTTTGAATAATTGCCCTCTGAATATCAATCTAGTACTGGCTCCAGCAATTATTTTAAAATGTGGTTTTTGGTGGCTCTGATTAGTTTACATTTACCTTTCTTCATTCTGGGTTCATGGGTATTTTCTGCTTTTATATAGTAGCAGATTTTGAAATAAACTACAAATCTAAACTCCATTTTCTCTTCTGTGCTTTTAAACAAAGATTCTTTCAAGAGTCCAACATCTGGCTACTTTATATTCCAACAGGGCATTAGAAATGATGGTGACATTATTAAACAGCCTTTGGTGTATATACATGTATGTGTACATATGAACATATAGTACTCCACAGTCATGCTTTTATGCAATATTCTCCCTCTGGGGATGTATATTACTCATTATATTATATTTATGAAAGTGTTATTTGTTAATCATAGTCTTCTCCCTTTAAGATCTATTTTAGGTATCTATCCCATATTCCTGTTGCTAAAGCCATACTTTCCTCTTTATATTCCTTCATCACTGCCTTTGAAGTCAAATTTTTGGCCCTACATTTTATATTTCTGTTATTCTTGCTCCTCTAAAATTCTTCATCTCTTTATTTTCTAACTCAACTCCTTTTTTGGCCCCATTATATTACATTTTGCCTAAAACATGCTTCTGGTACAACCCTTGCTTCCTAATATTACCTGCAAAGGTCTATTGAAGTGGATTGAATTATGTGCTCTTTGTTGAGATTTCACAGTGTTAAATGGTAGCTCTTTCTGCATTTGCTTTTGCTCTGTTAGGAAGCCCTTATTGGTTCTAGGCTAAGTTCCTACTGCTTTCATTCATTCGTCTCATTTCCCTACTCTTGTTTCCATCTGTTGACACCAGCCTGGCACTACTTCTATCATGTGTCAAGGAATTTCTCTTTCTTCACTGTTCTCTGTAAGACTTCTTTCTATGAAGCTTTCTTTATAGCACCCCAAAGATAACCAATGACAAAAGTGACTGACTAATTTTTCTTCCCTGTGGTCACACACATCTTTACCCTTATTTCTACCATGGCTGTATAGATGGCAAGTGCACTGGGCAGGAGCCTTGTTGAATTCTTTTGTTTTGAACTAACTACTACCCAGAATATTTCTAGTACTTGATACATGTGAATAAAAAATGTTTCTGTCTCTTTCCATCTTATCACCTCTCCATCTGTTTTCAGGTTTCACCTGAAAAAAACCCCTCCTTTCTCACACTTGCCTTTTAATTGCTTTCTTCCTCTATTTAGCATTAACATTTTAACCATATTATAGAGGCAAGTAAAGCAATTGGCATACAGCTGAGTTGAAAGCAATGACATACACTATGGCATTGTTCTGGTGCTGAACAATTAGCATTCTAAGATTTGTCTGCTATTACATCTTATTTAATCTATTCCTAAATAGATTTCCTTTTGCTTGGTTGGGAACATGTTTGCAGTCATGAATTAAGATGTGAACAGTTCATTTAGAGAGATAATTTTGTTTTATAATATATAATCTGACTGACATGAATACATATTTTTCCTCTTTAACTTGAAGTTAGAATGTAAGTTGGTTTTATTAGGTGCCCATTTTTTACTCTCTAATATTCTATTGTGGTATGTAAGAGATTTTTTTTCCTCCTCAATTTATTGTATGAAGTGTTATCTGGGCAGCTGACATTGGGGAAACCAATGAGAGACAGAGACAGAGACTGACAGACAGACAGACAGACAGACACACACACACACACACACACACACAGGGGGAGAGAGAGAGAGAGAGAGAGAGAGAGAGAGAGAGAGAGAGAGAGAGAGAGAGAGAGAGAGAGAGAGATTGTCCTTAAAGCCTCTCTGTTCATTGTTACTGCCTATCAGTCAGAGGGAAAGGGTTTCACAAAGATTTTTGTTTGTACTTTATTTTATCTTCCTTTAAAGAAGGTGAAAATCTTTCCTTTTGTTGTTAAGGGGAAAAAAATGCAAGTCATGTCCATTTGCCCTTAGCACATGGAAGATAGCCTTGCCCTAGTGATTGAATTATTTTTTGAGGATTGTCAGCTAAGCCATTTTTAAAGGTTCCTTCTTTCAGCAGCCAAACTGTTATATGAAACAGATGTTGACTGTGTACTGTTTCTTTGTTTGGCTCAAGGACTACGCCTCGTTGTAGTGAAAGGTGGTGTTTGTTTGTACCATGCTAGTTACCTCCTGGTGCTGTTAATCTGTCCAGGTTGTTTGCATTTCTTAATTTCTCCAGAAATTATACAGGGTGGATCTTTGTAGGCATCCCACAGGGCACTGCTTTCTGCAGTAGTTTTCATTAGTTTAGCTATCTTTTGTACCTCGAGTCTTTATTTCGTGTCTCATACTACAAGCCTAGCCCCTGGGTTCTGACCCCTTCCTTTGGAGAGGATATAGTAACCATAGATTTTCATCTACTGTATTCAGTCTGTTAGGACATTTGTACAGTGTTTCAACTGGGCGGGGGGCGGGGGGAATCTCAGGACAGATCTGTCTGACCACCATAGTAGCTATGATTTGACAAGCATGTTCCTGTAACATGAAACACTTGCTTGATGTGAGGACAATTGAAGATAATATGAAACTGTAAATCTTTGAAGTGTATTTTATAAAAACCATAGAGGCAGACAGAGTCAGACAGGTATTGTAGTCAGATTGCTTTCTGGGACAGGTGGAGTTTGGGATGTTTCTTCCAGGAAAAAAGGGAATCAGCTTACCCATATAGAATCTGCATTAAGGTTTCCCCAGACTTGGGCATCTGGAGAACAGTGGTATATCATGCAGGAAACCATGCATTTGGCAAGGGAATGTTGACATGGAGAAGGGTACAAAGTAAGCAAAGGAAACAAAGGCTTTATCTCCCAAATACCTTGTAAATTGCATTATCACCCAGTTACATACCACTGTGTACTTCGTGCATTCCTTGCATTGCTATAGTAGAAGTAGAGGGTTATTCAGTGAGCAGAGTACTGAATTGAGATATTCTGCTACTTTGTGACATTGGATGGGTCTCTTGATCTTTTGCAGTTCTTCATTTTCCTCTTCTCCAGAATGATAATTTTAATAACCAACCCCTATTTATTTCTAAAGGGTATTAGGCTGAAAGGAAAAACGTGTAAAACTTCTCAAGAGAGATATTTATAAATTAGAATGTAGCTCCAATGAACCATATAACATATAACCCAAACTACTTGTTATAACCTTGTTTCCTTATCTAGAATGAGAACCATGTCATCTTGGAAAGGGGACAACCAGTTAATTTCTGGCTCCCTGAGCTGTGTACTTTTCTTTTCAGACCAGGTCTATACTAGGGGAAATGATATTGGTGTTCATCCAAGTCACTTGGACATTAGTTAAAAGGCTCCAACTATCTGAATTGGTTGAACATGATCCCAGGGTGGTGTTATTCAAGCATTTTTTACACTTGCTAAGGGAAAACACAGCCAAACTGACAACAGAGCCAAATAAATGAATACAAGGGCCCAGAAGTAAGTTACTGACTAATATAGTCCTGACCTTAATTTTTGTTTTCTCTTGGATAAATACCCTAGAGCTTTTCAACTCTGTCCTCTTTATCGTTTGGGGGATTATGGTACAGCTTTTATTAGGCCAAACCCTTGAAGAATGATGTCTCCATATATAGTAATAGTAGAAGGAGCCGTGGTGTAGCAGATAGAAAACTGGCCTTGGATTCAGGAGGACCTTGGTTCAAGTTCTCAGTCTGAGATATTCTGGCCTTATGACCTGGATAAGTCACTTACAAAACTCTGTGACCCATGCAACTCTCTAAAATGATAAACTAATTGCAAAAGTAATTTGCATAAGTGGAGAACATTTCCTTACTGAGTGTTCCCTCTATTAGTGAAATCACTTATCTGTCCTCTGTGAAGGCAGCCAGATGATACAATGAAAAGAGTGCCGGACCAAGACTGAGGATTGTCAGGTGATATCTGGGTGACCCCGGGCAAGTCACTCAACCACTATTTGCTTCAGTTTCCTTAACTGTAAAATGGGGATACTGATTTCACGGACCTCCCAGGGTTGTTGCAAGGATTAAATGAGATATCTGTAAAGTGCTTAGCAAAGTGCCTGGCATAGAGTAGGCTTGTCTCCTTCCCTCCTGCTGACCATCTCCATTTCTCTCCATCACTGTCTTTATCTGTGTCTCCGTCTCTCTGTTTCTATCTCTTTCTAGATATACATATAGATTGTATGTGGTTACATGTCACATACATATATGTATACTCATATACAAATATTTGTAAATATATACATATATTACACCTATATAAAATATTTTCACACGTACACATGTGTGTATATATATATACACACACACATACATAAATGGAAGTAATTTTTATTTTACCTTTATGATTGTAATCATGACTTCATGGATTTACAGAAGGGTTAATAATACAGATCCTCCATGATTCTGATATATTGTCTCTTTCAATATTGTCAGTGGTTATTAATTTAATTCTATAACTTCTCATGCTACCACAATATCTCTTAGAGAAGAGATAATTGACTTTTATGGTTTGACTTCCTTTCCCACCCCAGGGAATGCATATCTATTTCTATTTCTTTTGGGTATTGCCAAAGTAGCATGCTAATTTTGGTGGTGGCTTTAATATCAATTGGGAGTCAGGGGAACCTTGGCTTGGGTTCTAATCCCAGTACTACTACTAATTAGCTATGTGACCTTGAGAAAGTCTCTTAATCCATTTCTATCAGTTTTGTTATTTGTTAAAAAGAGTAACTGTTTTACTTATCATAGAATGCAGTTATGAGAATTATACAAAACAATCATTTATTAAACACCTACTCGACAGTTACTGTACTTGATACTGAAGATACAAAATCCATTCTAATCCAAAAACATTTATTAAGTGCCTACTATGTGCCAGGCACTGTGTGTTAAGTACTAGGGATACAGTGGAAGGGGCAGATGATAACAATTTGTTTCAATGGCCATGAAGGCTGCTGAAAGCAGGCACTGTGCCGTGCTTCAATCTTGGTCAAACACTAAGGATTTTCACTGCATGCCCCTGGACTTTGAAGACTCTGGAAGAGAGTGAAGCTGTTAACTTTGTGTAGCTCACTGGTCCTCTTTGAAAATGGAGGACAAATACCACCACCTCCATACGCTTCTTCAAAAAAGTATATACGCACACATACACATGCATTTAACATGTACTTATATAGTGCAGTGAGACTTCTGTAGGATCTGTAAGGTTGTGACTTATTTTTTTCCACTCCTGAATTATATTTTCTAACATTTTTCCCATCCTCCCTTAAGTCCACCTTTCTTCTGTCATCATTGAGTATTAAAGTGTATTTTCTTTGAATTTAGGAGGTCTTTATAATATTTCTCTGCCTTTTGCCTTATAATAGCTCTTAGTATATAGCTCTTTCTCCACCACCATATGAGATGACCATATTCTCTGAAATATTTCTTGTTTTCCCTGAATGTAAAATAAAGCCAACTCCTTTATTTATTTCTTCAAGGTGAACTTGTGAGTCATCTTTCCATTTAGCCATGACTTACTTTTTAATATTTTCATTGGTTAATAGACTATCAAGATAAGAACCTTACTTTTAGAATACCAGCAGATAATTGTTTATAACTAGGCTAAAAACTGTGGGTTTTAGTACCCTTTGTTCCATTATCCATAACTGGGGCACCATCCCTGTAGGATTGGAAGGGGCTAGTGTCTATTTTTATTTACTTTATGCCACGTTTAAAGAATTCATCACTGTTGATATTCTGCATCTCTTATGCTTTCCCCAGAGAGTAGATCTCCAAGTGGGATGAAATCTGCCAGAGCTGGTGTTCTGCTGGCTTAGTCTTTAGTCACCTATGGAGGATTTTTGCCTATGTTACCTCCCCCCCAATTCCAACATGACTTTAGGATTTTAGTATTATGTTAACATCTTCATATAAGGTTTTGTAATATATTTTCATTTTACCTAATATATTATGTAATGCTTATCACTGTAAAAAGTTATACCCCTTTGCTGCATCTCTTTTTATCATAAAAGTATTTTGTTATTTTCTTGTTACATGGAGAGAAAGTTTTCAACATTTGTTTTTATAAGATTTCTAGTTCAAATTTTTCTCCCTCCCTCCCTTCCTTTCCCCCTCCCCAAGACAGCAAGCATTCTGATATAGGTTTCATTTGTACAATCACATTAAACATATTTCTGCATTAGTCAAGTTGTGAAAGAAGAATCAGAACAAAAGGGAAAACCCTCAAAAACTAAAAACTAAAAAAAAGTAGAAACAGTACGGTTCAATCTGCATCTAGATTCCACAGTTCTTTTTTTCTGGATGTGGAGAGCATTTTCCATCATGAGTCCTATGGAATTATATTGTACCATTGTATTGCTGAGAAGAGTTAAATCTATCACAGTTAATCATCATAGAGTATACAATGTTCTCCTGGTTCTGCTCATCTCAATTATCATCAGTTCATGTAAGTCCTTCCAGGTTTCTCTGAAGTCTGCCTGCTCACTGTTTCTTACAGCATCATAATATTCAGTTACATTCATATACCATAACTTGTTCAGCCATTCCCCAATTGATGGGCATTCCCTCAATTTCCAAATCTTTGCCACCACAAAAAGAGCAACTGTAAATATTTTTGTACGTGTGGGTTCTTTTCCCTTTTTCATGATCACTGCATCTCTTTTTTGGGGGGGGGTGCGCAGGGCAATGGGGGTTAAGTGACTTGCCCAAAGTCACACAGCTAGTAAGTGTCAAGTGTCTGAGGTCAGATTTGAACTCAGGTCCTCCTGAATCCAGGGCCGGTGCTTTATCCACTGCGCCACCTAGCTGCCCCTAACTGCATCTCTTTTGATAAGGCCATTTCACTTTGAAACCAATGAATCCCTGGACCCAATCTATCTTCTTGGCAGGGCAGAGCCAAGGACTAATTAATAGAGCAGCATGCGTGCTTCAGCATCCAATTACCTTCACTTTTGGTCAAATTCTGACTTATTTTAGTTCTGGCAACTGGGCTTTTGTCTTATCTATTATTACCAAAGCTTCCATTGTCAGCCTCTACTTTTTATTGCTAGTTTCCCTATCTTGGCATATGCTATGCTATACCCCTAGTTCAAAACTGGTATCCAGACGTACTCTTATGCCAGTGGCCTATGTGGCTCCATTTCCCCTACCCCCTGTCCAACCTGCCTGACACTGACCACCTATATTAATAAGGCTTTGCCAGCTCCAAATTATTCTGACTCCCTTATCCACCCATTTTGCAGGATCTCCTGCCCACCACTGGCACCCTCTAACTACAACTGCCTCTCTGCCTGCTTCTCTTTTTTTTTCTGCTACTACATTTCTTTGTTTACCTATTTACTTATTCAGATTTTCTCCTTAATCACCATCTTCATTTCAGAAGTTCCACCCACTTATGGGCAGTACCAACAGACTCTACCTTCCTTGAGGAGATTCATCTTTGTATAGAACACAGTGTTCCATGTATTATAGTTGTTCAATAATATTTCATGAATGAATAAATACAAGTACTTCAGATAAAGTGATTATTTTCTCTTCAGATGCACCATTTGTTTTAGAAATTTACTATAGGGGCAGCTAGATGGCGCAGTGGAGCACCAGCCCTGGATTCAGGAGGACCTGAGTTCAAAGTCAGCCTCAGACACTTGACACTTACTAGCTCTGTGACCCTGGGCAAGTCACTTAACCCTCATTGCCCCGCAAAAAAAAAAAAAAAAAAAAAAAAAGAAATTTACTATAGAAATTTTAGAGATGCACTTGAATTTTTAATTGTAGACCTTGCTGGTCCACTTAAAGTGATTTGATTTACTTAGAATTTTTTAAAAAATTATTTATTTATTTATTTCTGTTACATGTAAAGATAGTTCTCAACTTTTGTTTATACAAGCTTTCCAATTTCAGGTTTTTCTCCCTCCCCCCTCCCCTAGACAGCAGGCTATATAACGTGATATAGGCCATCACAGTAGATCAACACTCAATGTTGATGATACTGTGTACAATGTTCTTCTGGTTCTGCTCATCTCACTCATCATCGGCCCACGCAAGACCCTCCAGGTTTCTCTGAACTCCTGCTCATCATTTCTTACAGCACAGTAGTATTCCATTGTATTCATATACCACAACTTGTCCAGCCATTCCCCAATTGATGGGCATCCCCTCAACTTCCAATTCCTTGCCACCACATAAAGAGCAGCTATAAATATTTTTGTACATGTGGGTCCCTTTCTGCTTTCCATGATTTCTTTGGGCAAAAGACCTAAAAGTGGAATTGCTGGGTCAAAGGGTATGCACAGCTTTATCACCCTTTGGGCATAATTCCAAATTGCTCTCCAGAATGGTTGGTACTTAGAATTTTTAATGAACTTACAGCACGTATAGAGTGAGGTATATTTATACTTGTTAGAAGACTTCTCTACACCCAGAGATTTGTAACAAGATAAAATTTACACACTCGATGATTTTAAATTTATTTTCTCATTCTGATTACTCTGATTCTTGTTCCTTTTTTAAATGAAGGATAATTATACTATTATAACATTTGTGTGTGTGAGAGATTTTTTCAAAAAACCTTCAGGTTCTTTTCTTTTTTTAATGATAAAAGTATTTTGTTATTTTCTAGTTACATGTAAAGATAGCTTTCAACATTTGTTTTTGTACCTTCAGGTTATTTTCAAGGCAAAATTATTTGGGGTCTTATATCAGACCTCACCTAGGAGATTTATTTCTTCAGCTTAGACATTCCATTTGTCGTATTAAACTTCAACCCTCTTTACACCTAACTATACCCTTCATTGAGTCTATTTCCTATACAATTCTACCATTTTTTTCATCTGAAATTGTTATCTCTCTTTAATATATTCTAGTCTATATTACTGGCCTCCAGAAAATCCTGAAAACTCGCCTATGGTAATTTCATGGCCTTTCATCTATAATTATCTAAGTATACCTTAATTGGCCACATTTTCATGGGCTCTCCTTGCTGCCTTCACAGTAAAACCCCCTTGGGAAAGATTTGGACTTTTTTTGTTTAGTAGTTATCAGGATGAAAGGTCTCATAGTCACCATTTGCTTATTATATCTTGAGACAAGATACCCTGAGGGAGGAGGAAAAGAAACTAGTATAACTGGGTGTGCAAAGGGTACCTTAAAAGTAAGAAGATGGAAATTTATAGAATTAGACTATATCTCTTTGCTTCCATACTATCTAGCTTAGGGTCAGATTGGAGTTGCAGCCTTTGCTCTGTGCACTTTATTGGAGGTGAAGAGTTATCTGTTTGTTGGCCATTTTGTTGCTTAATATTAATACTTAATATTTGTAAAATATTTGCCTCCTTTTATTTTCATTGTGACTTCTGTATGTAATAGGCTGTGTAGTACTGGTCTCCATTTCTAAAGAGAGTAAACAGAGAAAAAGTGGTTTGTCAGCAGGTCAGGAGCCATACAATCTGGATCTCTTCGAGTAAGAATTGTTCCTTCCTGGATTGGCCCTTATGCTTTGTGTATCATGGAAGGACTCTCAGAGGGAAGATAGGGTATTTGATCATATCCTCATAGCATCTCTTGGAAAATTTTACCTATGAGTTCAGTGTGGCAGGTCACTAGCAGAAAGACACCAGAGGAAATTACAGGATAACCATATCAAATGTCTGGGCCATGTGGAGGCCACGTGAAAGCCTTTTTTGGGGACCACAAAACACTTGACATGGCTGAAATATCGCTTTGCTAGATTCTGGCATGATGCTTGTTTTTAATGTGCAATGAATGCCATTTCATAAATGCTGTAGCTTGTTGACCTAGAGGAGCCCGAAGAGAAAGTTATCTGCTACGGCTCTAAATCAAATGATTTTTTAAAGGGAAGTAGGATAGAGAGCATTTTAATATCTGTAGCTGGAAAAGAAGTATTTGGAACCGTGCAACTGGCAATCAGCAATGTAGCGACTAAACAGAAGGGATGATTCTTGGGCCAGGGTTGGACATGAACTGAGCTAAATGTAACCCAGGCAATTTCTGCTGTCTGGCTTCCCAGTAAAGTCAGAGGGGACAACCCTGGCAGTACTATGGATTTGTACACTGGGATAGATATCAACAGCAAAACTTTCAGCTCTGTGGTTACTAAAAGAAATAATGTGTGTGATATATTCTGTGTTTTAGACTATGCTCTGAGCAGTAGCTTAGCATTTATTCCAATGTAAAGGAATAATATCTAGTAAACTTAAGCTTTTTAGATGCCTCTATTATGTAACATTGTCTCCCCCGTTTTTGAAAAATCCATTAAAAGATCAATTTGTATTTGTCCTTATGTCATGATGCTATATTATATTTTTAATTTGAATGTGATTTATTGCAACCAGAAGTGTATGATTACTTGAATAAACTATGCATTGCTTATTTGGGGGAAAGACATTTTACATTTGGCAAAGAAAGTTGTCTGTAGTTTGCTTTTACTAGGAGCAAGCAATCTTAATTGACACTTCAACATTGTCGTATTTTGACTTAATTTTAAACATGAAACATTTGATCCTTACTAGGGCCACTATTTACAACTTTATTTAAAACATATATTACATGTAACAGTGTTTCTAACATTGCCTTCCTTATCTGTGTTCCCTTCTGAACTTCCCTCTGTGAATATGTGTTTTTGTATACATAATATGTATAATTAACATACTTTCCCTTTTTTGCCATCACTATCACTAACTCCTCTCTTTCTAATAAGTCTTTCCCCTCTTATACCCCACACCCCCCAATACTTCCCTTTTCACAAATAACTATAGTCATGTAAAACAACTCTACGCATTAACTGTGTCTGGAAATGTTCCATTCTGTACTTCTAATCTTTTGCCTCTACACTAAAGTGTTGAAAGCATGATTTATCATTATTTTTCTGAATTCTTGATTGAACCCTGCATTCATCACTGTTTTTATGCCCTTCACAGTTGTTTTCTTTTACAATGTTGTAGTTGTGTAAATGGTTCTTCTGGTTCTGCTCACTTTACTCAGAATCCATTCTTTTAAGTATTCCCAGGTTCTCTGAATCTATTCTTATAGATGTTTCCTGCAGCGCAATAATGTTCCATTACATCCATATTCCGCATTTTATTTAATCTTTCCCTGATTAAGGGGTACCATTTTGTTTTCACTTTTTGGCTATCTCAAAAAGTGTGGCTATAAAATATAAAATATTTGATTCTTTTGGATATATACCTAGTAGTGGTGTTGCTGCATTAAAAGGCATGTATAATTTAGTTACCTTAGGGTACAAAACCAAAGTGGCTTCCTGAGTGTTTGGATTAGCTCTTAGTTCTACTTGCTTTCATTAGTATACTTTTCTTGTAGTTCAAACAATTGCCTTTTTTGGTCTTTATTATCTAGGCCATTCTGATGGGTATGAAGTAGAATCTCAGAATTGTTTCAGTTTACATTTATTTTAAAATTAGTGATTTGGAGAATTTTTTTTGATGGTTAGTAATCATTAGTTACCTTCTTTTAAGAACTGTCTGTTCATAGCCTTTGGCCATTTATCTTTTGAGGAACGACTTTTGACTATAACTTTTTTGAGACAATCCCCTATATATCTTGGCTATCAGATCTTTATCAGAAAAATTTGTTAAAAAGATTTTTTCTCAATTAATTGTTTTCTTCTCAGTGCATTAATTTTGCTTGTGCAAAAACTTTTTAATTATATATAACCAGAATTATCCATTTTATCTCCTGTAGTTCTCTTTATCCTTTGTTTTGCCAAGAACACTTCTACTTTCTAATAGCTGTATTTATTTGCTATACAGCCTTTTATATCTGGGTCATGTATCCATTTGTAGCTTATTATTGTATATAATATGACATCTTGGCCTATACCTAACTTTTGCCAGACATCTTTCCAATTTTCCTTGCAATTTTTGTCCAGTAGTCCTTTCCTTAGTAGTTGGAACCTTGAGTTTATCAAACACTATGTTAGTAGGTTTGATTCCCTCTGGATGTTACTTACTTAATGTATTCTATTAATCAGTTTTTCCTATTTTTCAACCAGGATCAGATAGTTTTGAACATTATTGCTTTGTAGTATAGTTTGATATCTGATACTAGAGGGTGCCCTTCCTTCCCACTTTTCTCCATCTTTCCCCGAGTATCTTGACTTATTGTTCCTTTAGATGAGTTCTGTTATTATGGCTTTTTTTTTTTTTGTGGGTCAATGGGGGTTAAGTGACTTGCCCAGGGTCACACAGCTAGTAAGTGTCAAGTGTCTGTGGCCGGATTTGAATTCAGGTCCTTCTGAATCCAGAGCCAGTGCTTTATCCACTGCGCCACCTAGCTGCCCCCTTTTATGGCTTTTTTTTCCCCAGTTCTTTAAAGTAACTTTTTGGTAGTTTGATTGGCATGACATTGGTTCTATAAATTAATTTAGCTTTTATTGCATTTATTGTCATTTTTATCACATTGCCATGGCCCAACTAAGAGGAATTAGTAGCTCTCTAATGATGTAAATCTCCCTTTATTCCTGTAAAGCCTTTTAAAATTTTATTCATGTAATTTCAATGTGTCTTGATAGTTTGAATTATAGATATTTTATAAATATTTGTAGCTATTTTTGAGGGAATTTCCCCCCTTTCTGCTACATTTTCTTGATGATAATAAAATGCATACTTAAAAATTCTGATTGTTTAATCTGATTATTGTTTTAATCAATTTTATTTGAATCTCTAGGTTTCTATAAGTAAAACATATCTTCAAAAACATATAATTTTATTTTGTTTTTGGATATACTTATTCCCTCAGTTTATTATTATTATTTACTTCCGTTGGCATTTCTGGAACTATATCAAGTAATAGTGGTGAAAATTTTTGTCCTTGTTTTGCCCCTGACATTACAGAAAAAACAACAACCACTTAGCATGTTTCCATTGCATATCAAGGTGTCTCTTGGAATTAGATAGATTCTGTTTACCATATTAAGGAAAGGTCCATTTATTCATATTTATTTTTTTCCAAAAACCATAGAGTGATTTGTTTTGTCTAAAATTCTTTATTCATCTATTGATATTATCATGGAAGGTTTATTTTTGCTATTACTATAGTTTGTTATGTTTATAGTTTTCCTAATATATAATAAGCCTTGTATTGATGGTATAAATTCAGTACAGTAATAATATAAAGTTTGAAAATATATTGCAATAATACTTTGCTAATATTTTATTCAACATTTTGAAATCTATATCCATTAGATATTGCCCAGTAGTTTTCTTTTTCTTATTATTCTCTCTCCGGATTAAGTGTCAGTACCATATTTATCTCATAAAAGGAGATTGGTAGAATCTATTTTTCCCTATTTTTCCAAAGAATTTACTTAATATTAAAATTAATTGTTCTTTGAATGAATGCATGATAGCATTCACTTGTAAATCCATCTAGTCCTAGAGGTTTTTTGTTTTTCCTTTGGGAATTCCTTTGTGGATAGTTCAGTTGATTTTTCCAGTACATCCCAGTTGTACTTCATTGTATAAATTCTCATTTCTTTTTTGTTATTGTTAAATTCTCATCTTATCCAATTAATTTGGGTATTTTTGCAGACATTCAACTATTTTATTTAATTTGTCATATTCTTTTGACATTTGACTGGGTAAAATTTTTTAATTCTTTTGTTGATACAGGTACTTGGACATAACCCATTTTCTCTAAGGATCACTTTGGCTGAATTTCAAAAGTTTTGGTATATTATTTAATTGTTTTCCATTTTCTTTTACTAAATTGGCTATTTGGTTTTATAATTTGGTTTTTGGCTTACATATTCACTAGTACTAAATTTAATCTCCATTTAAGTATGAATCCTTTCTTCAAATATCCTTTATTGATTACAGTTTTCACTATGTTTTAGTCAGTAAAGGTTAGGTTTAGTACTTTTGCCTTTCTTTGTTTTTGAGTTCTTAATGATCTAATATGTGATTATTTTTGTATTGGTTCCTTAAAAACCTGAGAAATATGTATACTCCTTTCTGTTCCCATCTCATAATTGTCAAGGATCTATAATATCTATTTTTTCTAAAATTCTATCTAGGGCTTTAACTTCATTCTTGTTTATCCTTTGGTTAGATATTTCTAGATATAAAAGAGGCACATTGATGTCTACTATTGTGATATTTTGCTGCCTACTTCCTATAATTCAAAGAGCTTTTTCAGTAAGCTCTTAGATGTTTTTGTATTCATTTATATGTATTAAATATTTATACAATTTCATCATCTATGGTCTCTTTCATCATGATACCGTTTTCCACTTAACTCTTAACAATATATTTTTTATTTTTGTTTTGTCTGATTTATGACTCCCAGCCCTGCTGTTATGAATTTCCCTAAAGCATAATAAATTCTACTTCAACCCCTCATTTTGCCCTATTGTATGTAAATCTTCATTTCAAGTTTTTTTCTTGTTTAAAAACCCACATTATAGGGGCAGCTAGGTGGCACAGTAGATACAGCACCAGCCCTGGAGTCAGGAGGACCTGAGTTCAAATCCGGCCTCAGACACTTAACACTTACTAGCTATGTGATCCTGGGCAAGTCACTTAACCCCAATTGCCTCACCCCCCCCCAAAAAAAAAACAAAAACAAAAACAAAAAAAACCCACATTATAGATTTTTCTAATTCATTTTTGACTTTCATTTTATGTGTGTCATCTCATTCATATTCATGGTTATGACTATTAATTCCATGTTTCTGTCCCTTTTTTACTTCTCTCTTTCTCTCTCTTTTCTCTCTAACAAAGAATAAGCATGTGATTCAAGAGATCAACATTAGTAGCATACCAATATTTAAGTATAAATTTTAAGAAAGGTCAGAGACCACAGTGGGTGGTGATGGTGGGAACGGGGGATAGCGTTCATATATCTAATAAAGCTCTCAGTAGCAACAACATAATCATATCTAAGGACAAGGACAAAAAGAACAATCCAACACTAAATCAAGGTTCAGAAAAATAAGTAATAAGCATTTCAATATTATTTAAAATGTTTGTGGCCACTTTGAATATCTGTCTCTATTGGGGTGTTTCTTGGTAGGTTGGAGCCTCCCTCATGTCTTTACCCTCCTTTATTAGGTGAAACTTTATTAAGGACATTGATGAACCTATCAAAACATGAAATTCACTTGCTTTTGATTGTCTTATTCTTAGCCCCCAGTGAATTATATTTCTGAAAATTAGAACATTTGATTATATCCAGTCTTGTATCATCTCTTCCATTCTTTCTGTTTGACTCCTTTAGTATTATTGATATTGGTTCTATGATTTCATTGGTGTTTTTTTCAGTATCATTTAATGTAATTTTTTGTGGTTTATAGACTTTTAAATTTGATTATCTTATTATCTCTGGATAAAATAGAGATAAATGGGTTAGTACAGTTATGAATTCAGAACTGTATGCATGACAAAATCTAAAGAGGAGACAATGAGTAGGTCATTGTCATTACATGATAATTTATGGGAAATGTTTTGCAAAACTTGAAATACTATAACATATTAGCTCTTATTATTATAATTAAAATCTTCAAAGGTCTCTATTGGAATGCCTCTTCATTTTGTAATGTCTTTTTCTTAATGACTTGGATATAGGCCTGGTGATGGAATGTGTGTTTTTCTTCCAAGGACCATCCTGACTATGTTCAGAAAGATTTCTATCACCAGATTGGTTGCGGAGTGATGAGTCTTTCAGTTATAGCAGCACTGGAAGATCTTCTGCTAAATAAGAGTTTAGCTCAGTAGCTTGTTCTGATGCAATTACAGGATGGTGAAGGAAAAGACTTGGTCAATGATGTAGAAAGAATATTTTCAAATTTAAAGCTGATTCAGAGCTGGAAGGATTACCTAACATTTTGGATGGCAGAGTAAGGATCCACAAAAATCTTGACATGCCAGAGTGTTGGACAAAATCTGATAAACTGGGAAGCATTGTGATATATTCGAATACCATATTAGAGTCAGAAAGACTCAAGTTCAATCAGTAATTCACTAAGCATTTGTTAAGCACCTACTCTGTGTCAAAATGCTTCTTCTGATACTTACTAGTTGCATGGCCAGCTATAACCTCTCTCTGAAAATGGATTTCCTTACCAATAAATGAGAGTGCTAATGCCTACTCCAAGAAGTCATAGGGTAGAGTAGGTAGATGCTCATCCTTGAAATCAGGAAAACTTGAGTTCACTTTGGACCCATAGTTAATGAACATGGGTACTTCAGTGCTCTGGGCACCTCTCTAAGACAGTAAGTTATAAATGAGTTGCTGATTTCCAGCATCCCAGATATGTAGTAGGAATTCTTTACATGTACCAATGAAATCTCAGTTCTAGAAAAAAAAAAGTACCTACCTTACAGCTAAAATGAGATGTTAAACTAAAATGAGATGACATCTGTAAAGTGCTTGCACTTCATACAGCACTATATAAATATCAGTTGTTATTAAATGAATTTTGAGTTCATAAAGTCAGCTTTATATGTATAAGTTAGAGAGGGAGATATGGCTAGGTAGTAATTCATATGAAAAGATCCTTTGTGTTTTGGCAAACTTCAAGTTCAATATGAGTCAACAATATAATATGGCAGCAAAAATATAATGTAACCCCAAGATTTCTTAGAATAGTGTTAGAAGGGGAATAGTGTTAAAAAAGTAAGAGATGATTTCTCTATTATATTCTTATCTGGCAAGATCAATTCTGGAGTATTTTGCTATATTTTAGAAACAACGTTATTCAGTGGCAATTTCCAAAGGAGGGCAACTAGAATGATGGGAAGATCATACCAAATGATGATTGGTTGAAGGAACTGGGGATTTTAAGTTTGTGTCACTCTTTGTATTTTAGCTTTGTTTATATTCCTATCACTTAAATGTTTTTTCATGGTTTTTTTTTTTTGAAAATTTGAATTTGCTGAAGAACTGACTTTATGGCTATAACAGTTAATTATGATGTCTTTTACATTTTTCTTCCTTATTGAATCACTTATGATTGTACCTCTTAATTTGATTATTTTGATTTTTCCATCATTATTTCCTTATAACCGCTTAAATAATTTTATTCCTACCTGTTAAACTCAGTATGGCTCTCTCTTCCAAGTGAACAAACATTTAATAAAAGCTTACTATGTGGTAGGCACTGTACAAAGGATTGGGGGTAAAAACACAAGGAAATAGAAAGACAGTTCCAAATCCTCTTAGAACTTACATTTAAATGGGGGAAGATAACATGCAACAGGAAGCTGAAAAGCTGGGGACTGGGGAGGACAGCATGAGGATAATGTCTAGAGAATCAGAAGCAGAGTCAGGAGATGGGTGCAGGATGCCTGGCTTCTGCCTTTCTTCAAAGTGGACATTCTCAGAGGTATGTACCAGTTGGAGAAAGTGACCGTAGGGACAGGGGGATATACAAGGTGGAGAAGACTGCCAGAGAGATGCGATGAACAAGGGTGAGAAGACTTCAGGGGAGGAGGGATGTACAGGTTGGAAAGTTGCAGAGAAAAAGGTATATTCTGGGTGAGAAGGCCCCTGGTATTGAGGGATCTTCCATGGTGAGAAGATATCTGAAGCATGAGGGTCTAAATCCTGAGAGTCTAAAGCAAAACTGGGAGTGCCAGCCTGGGTCCTTCCTCAAAATGGAGCTCCCAGGAGGAATTCACCATTGGGACAAGGGAGCTACAGAGATGGAGGGATCTTCCAGGGTCAGAAGATGTCTGGGGCATGGTGGAGATATTCAGAGAGTCAGAAGCAGTGTTGGAAGAGGATTGCATACTGTAGAGATGACAGTAAATAGGACCACTAGGGAAATGACAAACTGAAGATCATTGTACCCATAATGGGTAAGGGAGGTAAAAAGAGGATATAGAATGGGAAAGGAGAACTAAAGGCCTAATCCAGTGGCTCATTGTGGTCTACATAAGAATCAGTGAAGCATAGGCTTCATATGAAGTCTGCAAGGTTT
The DNA here is from genome assembly GCF_019393635.1 of Dromiciops gliroides. Taxonomy (NCBI): domain Eukaryota; kingdom Metazoa; phylum Chordata; class Mammalia; order Microbiotheria; family Microbiotheriidae; genus Dromiciops; species Dromiciops gliroides. The sequence goes on from NC_057861.1 coordinate 402,174,182, forward strand.
AAGTATGGGCCCAGTTATGGATGCTTGAGAACTAACCTGAGTTTGTAGCTTCACCAAAGTAGATGCAACATGATGAATTGTTGATGTATTGACACTCTGGAGTTAGTGAGATGACATTATGGGTAAGTGGAGAAGATACACACATTGATGAAATTCAGTAGTTTTAGGTATTTAGGCATCAAAAGACCATTGATAGTATTTTTTTTAAATCATAAAAGTATTTTATTATTTTCTAGTTACATGTAGAGATAGTTTTCAACATATGTTTTCATAAGATTTCTAGTTCCAGATTTTTCTTCCTCCTTCCCTCCTTTCCCTCCCCACTCCCCAAGACAGCAAGCAATCTGATATAGGCTATATATGTACAATCACATTAAATATATTTCTGCATTAGTCATGCTGTGAAAGAAGAATCGGAACAAAAAGGAAAAACACTGATGGTCTTTTGGCAGCTGCCAGAAGAAATGATAGGTAAGAAATAATGAGGACTGAACTAGGGTGGTGGCTATATGAATGGAAAGACATGACAGACATGAAAGGTATTGTGATTGTAGAATTGATATGGCTTGGCAGTTATTTGGATTTTAGGTGTGAGGGAGAGGGAAATCAATTTTGACACCTAAGGTTAGATTTTTGGTAAATGGGTAGAGGGTGACATCCTCAGTGTAACTTGTGAATTTTAGAGGATTTAGGGGGAAAGATAGTTCCATTTTGGAATACTGAATTTGAGATGCGTTTACAATATCCAGTTTCGGATGGCTGGCAGGCATTTGATGATGCGGCTGGAATTCAATTGAGAGATTAATGTTGTATACATAGATTTAGGTGTTTTCTCTCTACAGATACTTGAACCCATGAGATGAACAAGGAAGATGTTGTAGATAGAAAAAATTGGAATCAGAACAGGATTCTAGGAAGAAACCCACACTCTTATGCAAGAGATATATGATGTTGTAGAAAAGATTGAGTTGTCATAGAAAAAATAGTAGAATCAGATGAGAGCATAATTATAGAACCTAAGAAAGAGTCCAGGAGCTGGATGATTAATAGTATCACAAATTTTAGAAATATGGAGTGGAATGAGAACCCAGATGGTCATCAGATTTAGCAGTGAAGAGATTAAAATGAGAGTTTTAGTAGAGTTGAGTTGTAATATAGATTGCAGAAAGCTGAGAAGTGAGTTGGTAGTGAGGAACTTAGTATACTGTAGATCAGGGCTTCTTAAACTTTTTCTCCTTGTAAACCCTTTTCGCCTGAGAAATTTTTATGCAAACGCCTGTCTATAGGTACATAAAATAGGTATATATAATCGTTTACTGTTGCCAAATTTTTTGCAAACACCACATTCAGTTACACAACCCATATGGGGTCGTGACTCACAGTTAAGAAACTTTGCTAGAGATTATTCTTTCTAGAAGTTTTTTGGTAAAAGGGAGGAAAGTTAAAGGATGATAACTGGATGTGATGTCAAAGCCCACTGAACAGGCATTTCTTGTTGTTATTTGTTTTGTTTTTTTTAGGATGAGGCAAACCTCAGCATACCTGTAGGCAGTGGGGAAAAAACTAACAGAGATTGAAGATGAGAGAGACTGATTGGAGTAGATGGGAGGGAAGAGCAGGACACAAATATCAAAACTGGAATTTGATTTTTGGTTTTCTGATTTCCAATCCATTCCATCCACTGAAGATCATTGCCTAAATGAACCCCATTTCCTGTTGTTGTTTTTTTTTTTTTGATCTTGTGATATCTCTGTGATAGCCAAGACCACAGTAACATTTATGGGTTTTTGTTTGTTTGTTTTTGGTGAGGCCATGGGTGTTAAATAACTTGCCCAGGGTCACACAGCTAGTGTCAAGTGTCTGAGGGAGGATTTGAACTCAGGTCCTCCTGAATCCAGGGCCGGTGCTTTATCCACTGTGCCACCTAGCTGCTCTGCACTACGGTAACATTAATGTAATACAATAAGAAGGGTGGGTGGTGGCTACCATATGCCACTATTTTAAAGAAATACTGTAATGGGCTAAAAGGTTGCATTTTCATAGTATGTCTTTCCTGACTTTTTCCAGTTTTTTTTTTTTCGCTGTTAGGAAACTAGCCACTGATTTTGGTAGCCCTTGGAACTCTGACTTGACTTAGCAAGTCAGCTTATTTACTCTCTTTTGTCTCTTCAAACATGAGTTGAACTATGTCTCGTTTCACTCAGAAGTTTCTTTTCTATCTGCCTTGTTAATTGGTCCACAATTGCCAGTAACATTTTTTCTTTAAGGACTGAAGAGTCATCCATATTATCACATGCTCAAAGGAAAACAACTCATTCCTTTGCCTTTAACTCAATATTCCCTTAAAAATAACGAAAGTTTCCTACTTCGTACTCCAAAGGCAGCATGATAGTACTAGCTGGACAAGACCTCTGCAGAACTGACTTCCTTGACAGATACAGTTACCCTAGCTTTGGCATAATTGTGAATTTTCTAGCGTCTTTTATAGCAAGAGCAGACGACCTCCCAGTGTTTCTGATTCAATAAATACTGTTTCTTGACATTCCACTGCTGGAGTTAGCACACATCCTTAGCCAAAATGGCCTTTATTGTAACCAGTTGAACAGACTTCTCATTGGACTACCCCTTACCTTACCGGAAATAGCCCCCATGTGTTTGCAGTATTCACAGAAGTGGTCAGCACCATGGCTAGGGACAGCAACTCTTGCAGTAGTACTTAACCATGTTCCTGAAGCTAGGCCTGTACTGTTCTGGTGTTAGGCAACATTAAGTGCTTTGGCCAAAATTTAAGGAGGAAGTAAGGCTTTACAGTACTTGTATAGTTTAGTTTTGCTGGCCAAACTTGATACCTCTAGATTTGTTTATGCTAGCTGATTGTGCCTGTAGGCTATTTGTCCTAGAAAGTGTATACAATCCAGACAAACCTCTAATGCTTGGGAAGGGTACCACTCTATTATCTCTGCTTTTGGAAGAGACCTTCTCCTGATACGGGTTGGTCTTGATATCTCTCCTTCTATGCTAACAGGTAAGAAGGAAGCCAGAGAAGCCTGACCCTTGCTTTGGTTTCTTACTAGTAACCTTTATAATTTAGGTATCTACCCTTGAGAAGACGTTTGCTTGAGGACGGGCCTCAAAATAATGGCTGCTGTTCAGGGTTGATATTTTGGATCTTAAAGAAGTTCTGTGTACTCAGGTGTTTTAAAGGAGGGATTAAGGGGCAGCTAGGTGGCGCAGTGGATGGAGCACCGGCCCTGGAGTCAGGATTACCTGAGTTCAGGTCTGGCCTCAGACACTTAGCACTTACTAGCTATGTGACCCTGGGCGAGTCACTTGGCCCCAGTTGCCTCACTAAAAAAAAAAAAAAATTAAAGGAGGGATTAAGAATTTTTACTGGGTCAAAGGCATCATGATTGCCAAAGTTGATCATTCTAAGGGAGGTGTCAGATTCCTCGAAGGTCAGTGGAAGGCAGAGTAGTTGGAAGTAAGAGCTGTTTATCAAATTAATAGATAACTAAAAGCTGGGAGAGAGAAAATATTTTGGATAATAAAGTCTAAAAATATCTTCACAATATTGAACAATGGATTATATTCAATAGGATATAATTTCTCCTCTTGGTTTAAAAGAATCAGTTTAAAAGTATGGGATGCAGGATGTATTATTAAATAATTTTTTAGATGGTCAAGGCATAAATTTAAAGTCAGTAGTACAACACAGAAGTCATAAAAGCTAACATCTTAAGCGGTATGTATTCTTAATCTGCAGTATTTAACATATAGGAGGTAACAATCAGATACATTTGTAGCTTTGTTAGACCACATTTAGAATATTGTGTGTAATTTGGATATCACATATAAGGAAGTACATTGACAATTGGAGAGCACCCATATCAGAGTAATGAGCATGGTGAGGGGACTAATTATCATGCTACAGGATAATAAAAGGATCTGGGTATATTTAACTTGGAGAAGAGAAGATGGAAGGAAGTGGGGTTTAATAGATTTTTTAGGTATTTGAATGGCTGTCAGGGACATGTGATTCAACTTATTTGTCTCTCCCTAGAGCATTTGGGGAAATTACAGTGACCATAGATTTAGTCTTATTGTAAGGGGGAAGACCCACACAACTTCCTAACAATTAAAGTAGTTCAAAACAGGAATGGATTGTTGTAGGTGTTAGTGGGTTCCCGTTCATTGGGGACCTTCAAGGGGAGACTGGGTCAGTTGCTAGAGATATTTTAGATAGGATTGTTTTTCAGGTACATCTTGGACTAGACAGTTTCTGAGGTCCCTTCCAATATAGGGGTTCTGAGAAGCCATACATTGGGGGATTCCTACCTCTCCATTAAAGCTGACTCCTTAATGGTTTAATTTAGCCATAAACACTTTTGGGCTTAAAAATGTTGATAGGCCCCAGTATTGATGGTCTGGTGGGAGGAAGACTGGCAGTATAGAGTACGTGTGAGATGAAGGGAGGTTATTTAAAAATGCGAGCAAAATAGAGGGGAGTGAATGTTACAATATGATGGAAGAAGTTGATTAGCATGTGCAAAAGTGAGGGAAGAGGATGAGGGGGATTTTGGGAAGGTGTTGAAAACAGTGTAAAGGGTATGATAATATGTTTGTGAAAGATACATGATATGAAGAAATTCCATAGCTTGTGTATATGCAGCATAAGGTATGAGGGATAGTGGTAGAGGTTATGTGTCAGACATAGTGTGGGGGTAAACATTGGAGGTATATGCATGTGTTGGATACAAGGAGTAGGGGTGAAATCCATTGTATTTGTGTATGTCTTTGTGTCTGTGCATATGAATAGGTTTAGCACATAGTACAATATGTGTTTTATGGCTTCATGGTGTGAAGGAGAATGATAGAAGTATGGATAGAGATTTTGTTGAGGAATGGAAACATGGTGTTGAAGGAAGATGGTTGTGATGTATGTGATTGGAATGGGTCCAGTGACTCATGGCAGGGGAAGGCAGAAGGAAATTAAACAAGTATTTATTAAATGCTATGGCACAGTGGACAGAGTGCCAGGCCTGGAGCCAGAAAGACTATCTTCCTGAGTCTAAAGTTGGCTTCAGACACTTATTAATTGTATCACTCTGAGCAAATCACTTAACCCTGTTTGCCTTAGTTTCCTCATCTGTAAAATGAGCTGGAGAAGAAAATGGAAAACCACTCCAGTATCTTTGCCAAGAAAACCCCAAGTGGGGGTCACAGAGGCAAACATGATTGAAAAACATCTGAATAACAGCAACTATATGCCAGGTACAGTGCTAAGAGCTTTACTTGTATTACCTCATTTTATTCTCACAACAACTCTCTGAAGTAGGTGGTATTATTATCCTAATTTAACAGTTTAGGAAACAAAGATTGACCAATCATCCAGGGTCACACAACTAGCAAATGTCTGAAGCTGTCTTTGAACTCAAGGTTTTCCTGACTTTAAGCCCTGGACTCTACCTACTGTCCCACCTTGATGCCCATGCCAATGTCAATGTCAATGTCAATGTAATGGATTAAAAGAGGGAATGAATGGTTCTCACTGCCACAAAACAAAACAAAACAAAAGCTATTCTTAAGGAAGGAAATTACATGGGACAGTCTGTCAAAGGGTTAATAACTTGCCTTCCACTTTGCATCATTTTCTCCCCAATTCTTTCCTGACAACACACACTAGAAGAAGTCTGCTACGTTCTCCTTTTTTTCATCTTCCTGCCTTGTTCTTAGTATTTGGTATCTCTGTGAACTTTTGCCATGACCTAGTATGGCCTCTGTTTGAACACATGTAACGATTGGACAATAAAATGGACAATACAGAGACAAGGCCATTTTGATTGTATGTTTTTCTCTCCCCTACTTCTACCCCAGCAATTCAACAATGTCCTGACCCAAACAAATTCCTCCATCACCAGCTCAGAATATGACAGAGCCATATTGCTTTTGTTGCTTGGTAAGCGTTCGTGCTTACAAAGGCAAGGTGTTCAAATGCTGTGGAAGAAGGGGTGGACCAGAATCCCACAGAACTGGCTGTGCTTTCAAGATATTTTGCAGTTTTGTAGGAAATGAGAAAGGGGCTGTGGAAGGGAATGGAGTAAGTGCTTCTACATCTAGGAGGCACAAAGAGTTCCCTAATGTATTTCCCCAAGCAAGAAATGGATCTCTCAGTGTTTCTGGTCTAAGATATTTTCCATGAGAATTAGTTTACATTTATCTTTTTCTTCCAGACAGATGCCCTATACTCCCATTTCCTGTTTCCAAAATAGCCTCCTGATGTATAATGTGAAGTACATTCAGGAGCTCAAGGAGATCTTTATTTTTTCTTTGATCTGAAATTGCCAAATACTAGATTTGCCAGCAGGGGTTGAAGTCTGAGTTAGAATATAAAATTTCCTCCTCTGGATCCTAAGTCATGACTTGGGACTGAATATTCCTGGCCTGGTGCACATTTTTTTTTTTGTAATGATGGTTGGCCATGACTTTTCTTGCTAAATTAAGCATGGTGAATGTCCTATGATACTTACTTAGTAATATATTCACCTTAAAACCTACTTTGTTCATGTCAGAAGTTGTGGGGATTCCTGCCTGACCGCTTGGGGTTCAGTATTCAATCAAGGAAAGTTTGTGCAATACCAGGGTACCATATTTGGCCCACTTGTACCACCTAGGCCCCAAGCTCAATGGCACTTAGTCCTCTGAACATAGTTCATGATGAAGGACAGAGGTACCATTTAGCAATTTTGGCAATAAGGGCAAGCAGCCATAAGTGTTACTTCAGTTTATTTGTAAGCAGTGAAGGGAATGAGTGACTCCAAGTATAATTATGTTGATGTTGGGAGTTGGGGTTTCCATTTAGATAAAGCAGGCTGGGGCTGAGTAAGAACTCAATTGTTATGCTGCTAGTCTGGAAGAAGAGTGGGAAGAAGAGTTGAATTGGGCAGCTTCCTAATTTAACTATTCTTGCTAACGTTTCTATATTGCTAAAGAAGTAAAAGTAGTATCAAAATATTAAATGTAATTTTTGAAATGTTGGATAATCTATAAAGATGATTTTTTAAAAAATGTGTACATCTTCCCAGTTGAGGTACCCTGGAAGGTAAATCCCTAATTCCCCATCCTAGTTACAGTTCTGGAGTAGATGATCATGATAGCACCCTCATCTTACTTATCCCTATGAGGGAAGCAATTTTATAGCCTGCCTCCCAGGCCTTTTGTACCCGGTCTGCTAAATAGAACTTTCACAGCATTTCAATATTGATCTATTATCCAGGGGATCAAATCTGTGTGGGCCCAAGTGGGGAGACATTGTGCATTTCTCAGCCTAATTCTCCCCTTCCTCCTTCGTCTATCTGGTGGATCAGCAGGGTGATAGCCTTGTCTTGGAGGAAATGGGGTCTACCCAACGTCGGATAATTAAGACCAAAGACTGTTTTATTAGAACATAGGTATTGGTTGTAGGAGAAGAGGCAAGAGCCCACTTACTAGAACTAGGTTATAAGGCTAAAGTGGAATCAGTAACTGAATTTACTGACTTTACGAGTCTTTATAAATCCCCCTCCAAGGGGCTGGATTAGTCCCAGAGCCTGGTAGTAATACAGAGTTTTCAGTTGGGAATTTTGACCCCAGCTGTAGAAATTCGGGGAAGGAAGCCAAGAGAAAAGTTATTACAGTCAGTCTTGTTCTGAATATACTTTCTTTCTGTTTTCTTCTGAGAATTTCTGGGCATTTCTTTTACTTTTGTTCTTTCTATATTATGCTCATTAACCTGAAAAATATCTGATTGGCTTCACAGTGTTATTTGGGCATTTTTCTTTTTTCCAAGTTCTCTTGATCAGATAAATGTTTCTCTCTGCCATTTTAAAAACCAGTTTTTGTGAGATGCATTCTGTCTTTGTGAAGAACTCACCATTCCTATATCCTTAAGTTGATGTCTAGCAGTTGAAATTCTGGTACTCAGTACCATTGACATAACCTACTAGTCACTTATCTTCTTTTTTCTAACAATGCTCTTACCTTTCTTTTTTAAAATCTTTTTTGTTCCTACCTTTTAAAGGAAGAAAATATGGTTTCTGAAGTTTTTTCTAACTTAAATTTTCTGATCCCCTATCACCAAGTCCTTTAAGTTTTCTACTAAGGGCCTTAAGTTCACTATAAATGCATTTCTGGATTCTCCAAACAGTAGCATTTCACTTTATTTTCTTAAACCTACCAGCTTCCAATTTCATTAATATTTGCATCAGTTCCCTAATATGGCACTGTGGAATAGTCAAAAGTATAATGAACTAGTAGATAGGAGACTTGGGGTAATAATATAAGGTCTGTCACAAGTTGGTTATATAATGTTGAAAAGTTTGGGGCAGCTATGTGGTGCAGTGGATAAAGCACTGGCCCTGGATTCAAGAGTACCTGAGTTCAAATCTGGCCTCAGACACTTGACACTTACTAGCTGTGTGATCCTGGGCAAGTCACTTAACCCCCATTGCCCGCCAAAAAAAAAAGGAAAAAAAGGAAAAAAAAAAACAAAGAAAAATTCACTTCATCCCTCTAAGCCCCAATTTCTTCATTTCCAAAATACATGGATTAAGCTGGATAGTTTTCTGTTTCCTTCCAGCCCATATACTATATTAAAGAACATAATTAACCAGCATATTCTAAGAAATTTCTTAAGAATCTCCTATATATAAAATATTTTTAGGAGCAAATTTGGTATTTGGAAAACTGCTTTAACTATTTCAAGTTACTGATTTCATCTACTGAAGGAGTAATTTATTCACCAGTACTTTTAAATCTGCACAAAGAGATACACAGATTCCAAGCATGCCAAAATGTATTTTGTGAGATATATCATGGGAAATTTTCTCTTGATCAAAGTAATAAAAGGTGAAAATTGCTCATGGTATCAGAATTGAATAATTTTTGACTCCACATCAGTGTTTTTCAATAAGCAAAGAGGGCAGGTAATGATTGGGCACAACCACACCTCATGATTTTTTTTTTTTAATTTTGTGAGCAATTGCTGAATAGTCTAAACTTGTGAAAAGACATGTAAAAGTGAAATTTCATTCTGTTTGTTTGTTTGTTTTTTAGCAGAGCAATGAGGGTTAAGTGACTTGTCCAGGGTCACACAGTTAGTAAGTGTCAAGTGTTTGAGGCCAGATTTTAACTCAAGTCATACTTAATCCAAGGCCGGTGCTTTATCCACTGCGCCACCTAGCTGCCCTCTAAAGATGAAATTTCGCCAATTAAACAAATTCTTGCTGGCATGGGAATAGTCATTAACTTTTCCATTTAAAAATAATGTTGTTGGACTTAGACACAGACATAGACAGCTTTTGTCTGGGTCAGCTCTGTTCAGTTTGCCAATGGATAATGAAGATGTCACCCTGACTATGTGAGAAATCCAGAGGAAAGGATTAGTTCAAAGTAAAGGCATTTAATGAAATGTTGCAACAAAGAATTCCCCCTATAAACTTAGGGTGCACTTTGTCCAAAATGTACACAGCATCATGGAGAAGAGTAGAAACAATCAGGACATGTGCCTAGGAACACGTGTAAGGAACACACTTGGCCAATATACACATGGGGCGGCTGTTGTTTTCTGTTGGTATCATTGGGCACTTTCTCATGACCATCTCTGATGGATGGGTCTGTTTCTCACCTTTCTGCTAGTTGTCACTATCTGCTCAGCTGAAAGCCTCATGCTCTTTTAGCTTGAAGCCTGTACTTTTTATTTTCCCTAGCTGTTTTAGAAAAGGCCAAAAATCCTTTCCCTGGCACCAGCAGAAAAGCCTTTATTGTGACTTGACTTTTGAGACCTCTCATTTTCTTAGTAAGATATTCTCAGTCTCAGATTCCAGGTTCTTTAAATCAAAGATCAAGGTAGCCTCTCCAAACTAAAGCTTTTAGACTTATCTATCTAGTGAGGGCCTTAGTATCTTGGAAGGAAGGGAGAATAACTTGCAGAGAAGGAAGGAGGAAAGAAAGAAGAAAATAAATATTTATTGAATGCCTGTGATGTGCCAAGTGCTATATTATGTGCTTAACAAATATCTTATTTCCTCACAACAACCCTGGGATCTAGGTGCTATTATTCTCCCCATTTTGCAATTGATGATACCAAAGCAGATAGAGTTTAAGCACCTTGTTCAGGAGTCACATGGCTAGTCAGTATCTGAGGCTTGATTTGAGCTCAGATTTTCTTGATTTCCAGGGCCAATGCTCTTAACCACTTGCATCCCCTAGCCTGCTCAGTCATCTACTCTATAGACTCACAATCATTTGAGAAATATTCTGTGCATTAGTCCATTAGTCAGTCAGTCACTCACTCAGACACTCAGTCAGTCAGGAAACATTTACTAAGCACTTACTTTGTGCCAAGAAGTGGATATACAAAAAGATTCAAAGACAGTACCTACCCTCAAGGAGTTAACACTCTAACTGGGGCGGGAGGGGGGGAAGAGGGGGAAGAATCAGAACAAACAAACAAATATATATAAAAAGCTATATACAGAATAAATTGGAAGCCATCAATAGAGGGAAGGCACTAAAATTAAGAGGTTGTGAAAGGCTTCCTGCAGAAGGAGAGATTTTAGTTGGGACTTAAAGGGATCCAGGGAAGTGAAGAGGTGGAGATGAGGAGGGACAGTTTCAGGCATGGTGGACAGCTCAGAAAAAAATGTTCAGAGCCAAGAGATGGAGAATCTTGTTTGTGGGACAGCAAGAGTACCAGTGTCACTAGATCAGAGAGTACATAGCAGGAAGTAAGAATTAAGAGTCCTGGAAGGACAGGTGTGGGTTATGAAGGATTTTAGAGTGAAGTACAGAAATTTGTATTTAATCCTGATGGTGTAACGATTGGAATGACGCCACCTGCTGGAGACTTACTGTAGAAGAGTTCTGCCCATGAAGCGAAGGTTTTTGAGGGCAAGACCAGGAGTCTTTTCTTTGGCATCAGGAAGTGACGCGGGCTAGTGGGAGGAGGAAGGAAGAGACTGGCGCTCGGTCTCACGCTCTCTTTCCTTTGGACTGGTGGAGAGCGGAGCTAGAAATGTGCTCTCCCTTTAATAGATAGGAATCTAGGCCTTTTCTTCTCTCTTTACCAAACTCTTATTCTCCTTAATAAATGCTTAAAAGTCTAACTCTTGCTAAAGCTTATAATTTATTGGTGACCACTCATTAGATATTTTAGACAGTTTAGCTAGAATTTTAGCCCTTAACAATGGTGAGAGAGAGCCACTGGAGTTTACTGAGTGATATGGTCAGACCTCCTTTTTAGGAAAATCACTTAGGTAGTTTAATGAAAGTTGGATTGGACAGAAAGAGACTTTTGGTGGCAAGGCCCATTATCTAGGCTATTAGAATAGTCTAAGAATGAGACAGTGAGGGTCTGCACCATGGTGGTGCAGGATCAGTTGGAGACAAGGGTTATATTTGAGTCATATTAGGAAGGCACAGTCAACAGGCCTTGGCAACAGATTGTATATGAGGCATGAGAAATAGTGAGAAATCCAGGATGACTCCTAGGTTGGGAGCCTGAGAATCTAGGAGGATGGTGGTATCCTCTACAGTGATAGGGAAGAAAAGTTTAGGGATAAGATGATGGGTTCTGTTTTAGACATGTTGAGTTCAATATGTTTACTGGACAGAATGAGATGTCTGAGAGGCAGCTGGAGCCATATGACTGGAAGTCAACAGAGAGTTTGGGCAAAATAGGTACATGTAAGAATCACCATCATGGAGATGGTAATTAAATCCCTGGGAGCTGAGATCACCAAGTGAAGGAGTCTGGAGAGAGAAGAGGAGAGGGCCCAGGACATCTGTGGGATGCCTATAGTGTTACATTAAAATGTAATCTCCTGGAGAGTTGAGATTGTTTGATTATTTTTTCTGTTCCTGGCACATTGTTCTTGTTGTTCAGTTGTTTCAGTCATGTCTGACTCCTCATTACTCCATTTGGGGTTTTCTTGGCAAAGATACTGGAGTGGTTTGCCATTTCCTTCTTCCTGGCACATAGTAAACACTTAATAAACAATTATTGTTTGACTGAAAGGTCAGGGATTTCACCCTAGCATTTTGTATACTTTCAAATGTTCATGTTTTACAGGCTGGATATGAAGGAGGTAATGGTTATTTGCATAACTATGAAGGAGTTCTGGGGGTCTGGTATTCTCTACTTTTTCTAATGCTAAGTATCTCCTATTTCTCACTGGAGAAAATCTGTTACCTGGGCATGAGGCCTAAATTTTCCCAGTCATCTACTCCACAGAATTGTAAATTAGTTGAGACACATTCTCTGCTCCTCTGCCTTATACATGGGGAGCCCAATCTAGTCCCTCCGCACTACAGAAAATTTCTTCATTTATTTCTTCCTTTACATCCAAAGTGGAAGGAATTTTCTTCATCACCCTCTGACCTTATCAAATAGCCTACAAGGAAGACAACCCTTTCATGATTCCTTAGCAGGTCTCAAGTCTTCCACCTGGCTTTAAAATTATTGCTCACACCTAGGGCATGTTTACTGTTCTCATTCTAGAACAGATAAATGTAGCAACTGGGAAAAAAAAAAACTTGCTATTGGTAGAGAACTTCTTCAATGTAAAAGTTCTAAAGAGTAAAATTTGTCCAGAAAACCAAGATGAATCATCAATAAACAGAATCTAAGGGGGGCAGCTAGGTGGCACAATGGATTAAGCACTGGCTCTGGATTCAGGAAGACCTGAGTTCAAATCCAGCCATAGACGATTGACACTTACTAGCTGTGTGACCCTGGGTAAGTCACTTAACCCCCGTTGCCCCATCAATCAATCAGTAAATAAATAGAATGTAAGAAGTGTCAAGTTTAGAGATTAATTTGACTACTTAATGTGTTGACAAATTAAAACAGAACTCTAAGGCAGATATAATACGTAAAATTTTCAAAATGCTATCCGATGTCAAATATCATGTATGAATACAGCAAATAACTATCAATTGAATCAATCTAAGGTCAATAGATAATATAGGTAAAGAACCTAGGAAACATCAGAATTTAAAAAATCAAACAAATAATACGTATAACCAAATTAAAGATTTGGTTAAAGACCAAAGCAAGAAGTACAACAATAGTTTACTTGAGATTCCAGAATAGAATTTTAAAAAGAATAAATATAGGCATGATGTTTGAAGACTTAAGAAAAAAATTTTCACATTGGCCTAGGACATATGGAAAAGGTATACACAACACCAACCATTAGAAACCTTGATTTAGACTAACCAAGATAATGTAATTGTAAAACTACAGAATTAAAAGAAAAAGTATCAGGAAAGGAACAAAAAGTATCTCTTAAAGATATTTTAAGTAATGGCAAAAAATCCTGTCAACATATTGTTTACAGTAATAAAGCCAAAGAGTAGAACCTAGGTTAAAATTAAGTGATCATTTAAAATACAATTTCAGTTGGAAAAATTGTAGGGTATTTAGTAATCATATCTGAGAAAATGGAATTCAGATTAGGAAAAAAAAACCCTTATAACAGACTACCAGGCATTTAAGAATACAAATTGTGTGTGTGTGTGTGTGTGTATGTATATATTATATATATGAATTTATGTGTGAATATATTACATATTATATACATGTCTATATAAACACATGTATATACTTCTGTAGTGTATTAAGGGTTTGCCGAGTGTATAACATATTTTACATTTAAAAAACTGCCCTATAATTTATTGTTGTTGTTGTTGTTGTTTTTTTGTTTTGTTTTTAGTGAAGCAATTGGGGTTAAGTGACTTGCCCAGGGTCACACAGCTAGTAAGTGTTAAGTGTCTGAGGCCGGATTTGAACTCAGGTACTCCTGACTCCAGGGCTGGTGCTCTATCCACTGCACCACCTAGCTGCCCCTGCCCTATAATTTAAATGTTAGAGTAGTTATGATGATGATGTCCATTTTATGAATGAAGAAGTTCAAATCTATTATTATTATTTTAATTATAAAAGTATTTTATTATTTTCCACTTACATGTAGAGATAGTTTTCAACATTTGTTTTTATGAGATTTCTAGTTTCAAATTTTTTTCCCTCCCTCCCCCCCTCCCTATTATTATTTTAATCCACAATGCCTTTCAAATAGTAGGTGATTAATTCTTGTATAATTTGATTGCCTTGTTTTCAGCAATTTTGTTGATTAAGCCACACTATATGTAGTTAAAGAAATGTAGGGAAGTTTAATGTTTCAACCTAGGAAGTCACTCAAGGTAGACTTCTACTGGGGTTCTTCTGGTTCTAAGTTAATTAGTTGTTTCATGTGGATGAGGAGAAGAAATGAGCTGAAATGGGAAGAATAATGCATTAGCAGTTAGGAGACCTGGCTTTAGTTCCAGCTCTTCCTCCAACCTTCTCCATGACCTTGCAACATTTATTTAATTTCTCTACATCTTAACTTCATCATGAGTGGGTTGAATTATTTAGTCTCCATTGTCCTTTTCAGGATCTTACATTTGTTAAATTAATTTAATTCAGGTGACATATGGCTGAGCCTTGAAAAATCTGTGACATTTTTATGATATGAAATGTTATGGGAGACTTCTAGGTTGAAGGAACTGCTTATTGAAAAGTTTAGAGGTAGGCCAGTTAATGGAATCTTTTGGCTAGCATGTGAAAGGGAATAGTAGGAGATATGGGTAGCAAGGGACAGAATTTCAGAAGCAGAAAGGGTCTCAAAGGTCACCTTTTGGATGCTTCCAGGTAATCTGTATTTTTTCTAAAATGTGACACCTTGAATGGAACATGATGTTCTTGTATACCATTCTGCTTAGACAGTCCTTGGAGTATGTCTTCCTCTTTTTTGGATGTGTACTTTTCTTTTTTTTTTCTTTTTTTTGTGTGTGAGGCAATTGGGGTTAAGTGACTTGCCCAGGGTCACACAGCTAGTAAGTGTTAAGTGTCTTTGGCCGGATTTGAACTCAGGTCCTCCTGACTCCAGGGCTGGTGCTCTATCCACTGAGCCACCTAGCTGCCCTGGATATGTACTTTTCTTATGGATTCACATAAACCATTTTTGGTACTATGTGAATACTATTGCCTCATACAGAAAATTCAGTTTACTCAAATACTAGTTTTCTTTTCACTCATAGGAACTGCTTTCTAGCCATGCATAGTTCACCCTGCATTTATAAAGCTGGCTTTCTTAAGTCACTTGTAGAACTTTGCGTTTCTCTTTATTAAATGTAATTTAAATTTATATGTGTATATGTGCATTGTAAATGTGTGTATGTATATACATATATACATACACACATGTATGCTCCATTTTTCTGTTCTGTTAAATAGTTTTTTTGGATCTTACCTCTGTAATCCTACTTTCTAATTATTACTTACAACATTGTCATATGCAGTTTTGCAAAATACGCCTTTTATTACTTCATCCAAAGACACTTCATTAGAGATATTTCTTCAAGGTGTCATGGGACACAAGAGAATTAAAACAGGGCTCTAAAGCAGTTATAATCTATAAAAATTTTTAACATGCTCTCCCATGTCAAATATCATCCATGGACACAGTAAATAACAATGCAGTCAATCTAAGGCCAACAGATAATAACAATGTTAATGACTAATATTTAGATATGGCCATTCACTTATTTTCAAATACACCTACTTTTGCTAACCTCTGGCCCGATTCTTTTCATCAAATGTGTAAAATATTATGAGAGACTTGCCCAATGCTTTGCTAAAATCCCAGTATACTATGTTTCCTCTAATTTACTAGTATAGATATTCTACTAGAAAGGTAAATGAGCTTATACAGGCATGACTTTTGCTGAGTCTGGGTTAGCTTTGCATGATCTCTACTTCCCTTCCTAAATGCTTAAGAAGCATTCCTTTAATGATGTGTTAGAGTTTTGCCATGAATCAAAGTCATGCTTGCTGGCTTTTCATTTGCATACCTAAAAAAATGGTACTTTTTTCTGTCTTCCATCCTGTAATACCTCATATGTTTTCTAAGATCTTTCAAAAATCATCAATAGTGGCTCACATCTGCTGGTCCATAAGATCATATATTTTGAGTTGGAATTGACCTTAGAGTTAATTCAATACCAAAATAATATAGCTTGTCTGAGGCTCATAATTTAAATGCAGTAGCTAGATGCCATCTTTTCACTTATTTCGGTTTTCCATTCCTTGTTAATCATTAATCCTTCCTTGTGTCTAGAAAAAGTTTTCCTTGGAAGAAAACTCGGAAGTAAGATAAAAGTTAAGTAGTCCTGCCCTGTCACAGTAAAGTATTGCCATTATCTCATCCATCACAAGCCTCCTTTGATCCTCCTATTGATCCTAACATAGCTTTAAAACAAAACAAAAAAAAAATCTTTTGTTCTTAGCATCCTTAGCATTCCTTGCCATTCTCAGCTTTACATTTTGGTTTTGAAATCCTGACACTATTCATACCACATCATGCTCCTCTTTTGTATTTGTCTTCTGTTACTTGCCTGTTCTTCCATCTTTTATATATACCTTTTAAAATTCTGAGCTGTTCAGTGCATTTTTTGTGCTGCTGGTGACTCTTCCTTTTTCTCCTCTATGAATAATTTCTGCATGTGTCTTCTTCAGAAGCTTCTCATTTTTCTTGGCCCAACTCACACTGCAAAATATTGGTTAATTGTATTCTAGTGATCCTTTCTCTAAACCCTTCAGAAACAACACTCCTAGTATCCATGGTACACATTAGATTGTGCCTGGCTTTCTTCTCCTTCTCTATATCTTGAACTCTATGATGGAGCAGCCATCAAGGTTCATATTTCTTATTTACTAGCCAGTTTCTTCTCAGTCAAAACCAGGTAGAATGACAGCTTCCCGTGTTACTTTGTCCACCATATGCCAACTGCTCTGTTTTTGATAGAGATCTTGAGCAGATGTCCAGATTAAAATGAGTTTCCCCTCACTACAATATTTATTTTTTTCATTTAATATATCCTTTTGTCTGGGTACTACATCCTATACCCTATGACAACACTGCTTTTACTTTCTCCTTCCATTAATCCTCAACCAGAGGTAACCACTGCCTCCCCTCCCCCAGCTGTTAGTAAATTTCCTTCTGAGATTATGTTCCATCAAATTTGCATATTTTTTTCATGTGCCTTGTTGTTTGCATTTTTTCCCTCCCATTAGAATGTAAGCTTCTTGAGAATAGAGAATATTTTTGTCTTTCTTTATATCTCCAGATAGGATGAGATGGTGAGGGAGAGGGAGAATAAGATGATTGTAGATTCAATCTGCCAAAGCATATGGGAGGAGAATGGTTATCAAGAATTCAAATAGAGGGGTTGGTCTTGAAAAAAAGAAAAAGACCATTTCTTCAGCAGGGAGTCAAGTAAAGATTAGGAATAATGTTAAGAGATTTTGTGATACAGAATAAGGTAAATGAGGAAGCTCTCAGTGAATATGCTCTGTCCTCTTAGTAGATTATGAGTTGAGCTCTGCTGAGAGAGGGTGGAAGTGAGGAAGTAGAGAAGTTTTGGAGCAACTGCTATGAGGAGTGGAATATAGATTCAATTTGGAACGAGAATTAAGGGAAGGAAGATTCCCTTGCTGCAGTGAGGGGCCACTTGAAATTATCAGCATAATTTTTTTTTTTCGGTAAGGCAGTTGGGGTTAAGTGACTTGCCCAGGGTCACACAGCTAGTAAGTGTCAGGGGTCTGAAGCCAGATTTGAACTCAGGTCTTCCTGAATCCAAGGCCGGTGCTCTATCCACTGTGCCACCTAGCTGCCCCCATCAGCATAAATTTAAAGCACTTCATTTATTCAATCTTGTCTAAGCCCAACACTTAATTGTACTCTTTGTTTATCCATATTTTCTTCATCTATTACTTAAAAATGAGAGATTTTATCAAATGCTTTGCCCCTAATATCTGGGAACACAGTATTTACAGCATTCTTCTTATCCACTAATTCAGTAATTCTGTAAAAAGAAATATGCTTAGTCTAGCATGACCTGTTCTTAATGAAGCCATAATGATTCTTTGTGATCACAAATTTCCTTTTTGCATGTTTTCTTAACCCATTCTTTTTAACAATCCATTTGTTGTATAATTTTGGGAGGAATTGAAGTCTCAAGCTGGCTGACCCATAGCTTGCAAACTCCTTTCTTTCCTCCATCTCTTTTTTTTTTAAAGAAAAAAATTAGCATAGTTTTGGGTTACCTCCTCCATTCTCAATAATTTTTTAAAGGTCAATGACAGCAGTTCAACTATCACATCTATCATTATTTTTAGTACTTTTAGAGGTAGTTCAATTCAATCTGAAGATGTGATCTCATCAAGATCAGCTGTGTGCTTCTTTTACTATCCCTTTACTTATCTTGAGTATCAACTCCCTAGTAGTTATTTTAAATTTTTTCCTCCCCTGACTCCCCCTTATCCCTTAGTCTAAAGATAATTTTTCTTAGTAGAGAAGACAGAAGCAAAGCAAGAGGTGGGAGTTATATTTAGGAATCCTTGCCATCTCTAACACATTCTGACTTCAGCACACAGAGGCTAATTTTATATTACTTTGCCACACTGATGGATTGATGTTCATTCACCCATTGTTGCTACCATAGTCTATATGTAGCTTTAAAGATGAATTTGTTGGGGGGGTGGCTAGGTTGCGCAGTGGATAAAGCACCGGCCCTGGATTCAGGAGTACCTGAGTTCAAATCCGGCCTCAGACACTTAACACTTACTAGCTGTGTGACCCTGGGCAAGTCACTTAACCCCCATTGCCCTGCCCCCCCCAATGAATTGTTAGTGAGTTCCCTATGTATCCACATCATTTCCTGTGGTATTTAATCATAACTATGGCCATGTTGCCAACATATTTCTATGGTTTGGAAACTCTTGGCCAAGAAAGTGCAGGCTTTGTACTCTATTTGTCTGGAAGGATATAATGGTTGGGATTGGAATCAATAACTCTGGAAATAAGTCTCAATTCATGGAAACCAAAATGGTAGATGGGAAAGTAGCAGGGAATATGTCAAACACCAAAATGCAGATACCTGTATTATTGGAGCAACATCTCTTTCAATCAGGGTTGACTAATGTTTTTTTTTTTCCCTTAAAAGGTATTGAAACTATCCTCAAGACTTAAGGCATGAACCTTGGGATGATTAAGGCTTGAACCAATGATGTAGCTCCCTGGTCACCCTATGCAAGCATTCATATAATTATCTGGGGGAAGAGTTTCACAGTGTAGATAGGGAGAGGAAGAGGATTAATTATATATGGTCCATGTGAATCATATATGTATACATTAAAGTATAAATAATGCTGTATTATGTTTGGAGCCTTGTGAATCCAAGTACTTATAAGGTGAGCTAATGACTACCCCTTTAGGGATAGTACTTAGTGACTTATATTTGGGTTGGGACAACAAATCAGAGAAGTGGGAAGTCTTCAAAGTACACTGGGTTCTTCAAGTCAGGAGCTAACCTCTGTGTAATTTAAGATTCTAAATGTGGATTCTAATCTGTTCCCCCAGTTTTGGGGGAAACTGACTAAAATCACTGATAAATGAGTTTAGGTTTTTAAGGGTTTATTGGAAAATAGAAAGAAAAAGATTGAGAACAGAATTCCAACAGCCTGGCATTCCTATCTTTCCTCAAATTTCCTGTGAAGTCCTCTGCCACCGCCACCACCAAGTCAGGAACCCAAAAAGCCCAAGCGTTCTCCACGCAGGCTCCCTTTCCTCCTTCCTGTCTCCTCCCAGAAAATAGGAGGTTCCTCAAGTTGATTGGCTGGTAGCCTTGATAGACAGCACCCATGAGCGAACGTCATTTCCTGACGCCAAGGAAAAGCCACAATGTCTCTGAGGCATTTTCCTCATGGTGGAGCTTTCCCACAGCAAGTCTCCAGTAGGTGGCATCATTCCAATCATTACACCTCTAAAATAAAATTACATAATATTTACAGTGTATGTATATATACAATAAGCATACAAATATACATATATGTTTACATACCCACATATAGTTACTGGGTGATAGTCTTCTGGAAAAACTCCCACATCTAGTTTTAGAGACCAAGATGAAAACTCTGGGCTGATTACATTTTTCCTTTAATCTACACCATGCCGTCATATAAAGGAAAAAGTATTCATCTGGAAAAAGTAAAAAGCTCTTTTGTAAATTGCTCAAGTACTCCAGAGTAATAGAAATGTAATAATATTTAGAAAGGAAAGCAAGTCAAAAGGAGTGACACTTTGCAAATGTGGGTGCAACCAATCTTGTCTAAGCCCAACAGAATTTTTTCCGTCTTACGTTTTTATTATAAATGCTTTTATCACTCATATTGAGACCAATTTCTGAAGAAACTGAATGGTAGATACTACAATTTGAATCTTATCCTTTTTCTTCTTGCTAATTGTCATAATAAGACCGTACAAGATTATTTAGTTTAATCTCCTCATTTTACATGTAGCATCCCCTCTGGGCCACCATTCCAACTCTGCCCACAGTTTTGCAGATTGAGTTATCAACTGGTATTCTGTGTTCTAGTTCTAAATAACTTTTTGGGTTTGTTCTCCTAAAAATACAGTTAATGGAGTCCCATGAGTGAGCCTAACTTCAGTAGTCAGCCAGTTGATAAAATTCACTCAATATGGCATAGTAAGAATAATAGCTACGAAATATCATCTTACTCCCCATAGAACTGCATACGGTATCTGTGGGAAGAGTAGGCAGAAATTTAGATTATGCTGCTTGTGAGGCACACATGTTGAGAACCCATGTGGCTAAAGCAACTCATGCCCCTTGTGCATTACAGCCCAGATGTTTTCTTATGTCCTCATGATACTTCCCCTGGCATAATATCTGTTAGGCATATAGAACTATTGGAATTTAGCATTGTCGATCCCAGTAGGAAGCATTTATTTATTTATTTATTCATTCATTCATTCATTCCTCCCTCTCCCCCAACAATCAGGCAACAAAAAAGAATATCCAGTCCCTAATAATTTTCTCATTGATGATGCTAAAAAATGTGTCTCATTCTTTACTTTGAGTTTGTTTCCTTCAGGAAGTGAATAGTATGTTTCATCTTTGGTCCTAAAGAATCGTGATTCGTTGTTTTCTAGATCAGAGTCCTAAAGCTTTTCAAAGTAGTTTTACTTTACAAAGTTGTTTTTATTTTATAAATTATTCTTCTATTTTTATTCACTGCACTCTGCATCTGTTCAAATAGGTCTTCTCAGTTTTCTCTAAAACTGTTCATCTCTTACCTAGATTATTACAAGGGCTTCCTAACTGATCTCCCTGCCTTAAGACTGACTACCTCCACTTAAGTACGATCTCTACATTGCTATTAAAATGATTTTCTTTGAATGTAGATTTGACAATTCCATTTCCCTACTCAATAAACTCCATGGCTCCCTATTGCCTCTAGAATTATCTATAAATGTCTCTGTTTATCGTTTAAAGCTTTTTATAACCTTGTTCAGCCTATCTTTCTTGTTTTGTACATATTTGCCTCTCTTATGCTTCAGTCCAGCCAGTCTGGCCTTTGTTCCTCACATAGGACACTCCATATATTCTCTCCATGCTTGGAATGCACCTCACCTCCACTTTATAGAATCCTTCTCTTCCTTCTAAATGCAGTTTAATCACCATCTTTTACTCCAGGCCTTTTCTGATCATCATAACTACAAGTGTGCTCTTTCTCTTTGTATTTATGTATAGTTTTTCTTTTTACACACATACACACACACATACACACACGTGTGCATGCATATATATTCTGTATGCACTCATATATGTCTTTGTTTTCTAACCTGTTGGGATATAAGTTGCTAGTGAGTATGAATTCTTTCTTTCATTGTATTTATATATCCAATGTCTAGCACAGTGTTTGGCATGTAGAAGGCATTTGATAAATATTTGTTGATTGATTGATTATAAGGTGTCTCAGTCTGGTTACCAGATTTTTCCTGGGGAAAAAATTGTGTTTTGCACAGAAATAGGAGATATTTTGGAAGAAAAGAGTCTAGGAATTTGCATGCCTAGTAAGCATTTGGAAATATGGAAGTCATAAACACTTTTTAAGTTTGGATCTAATACTGCATTGGTATCCAAAAGTTTTTTTATTATTACACATCCTTATCAGTAAAAACATTTGAGCATGAAATTCAGTATATGTGTATTTATCTATAAACTATATAATTACTATTGTATTATATACCTAATAAAACACAAAAATTTAAAAGATGATAAAGATGAAAAAGCAATATTTAAAATTTATTTTATTTCTATATTTCCCCCATATCCCTCTCTCCCATCCCAGAGAGCCATACTATACAATAAATATATTTTTTTTAAACCAAGAGAAAGAAGGGGGAAAGTGAGCCACCCTAAATAATACATTGAAAAATCCAAAACTCTATCCAATCCTCCAAATCCATGAACCTCTCACCTCTGCAAAGAAATGTGGGGATGTTACTTCTGACATCGATCTCTTCTTTGGAGCCCAGGCTTATTCTTTGTAATTTTGATATATTGATTTTTGATTGTTTCGTGGTGGTGGTTATTCTTTCCATTTAAATTGTTGTCATCATTGTGTATATAACAATATACTCTGCTTACTTCACTCTGAATCAGTTTGCGAAAGCCTTTCCATGCTTGTCCATATACATCACATTCTTCAATTTTTGTAATGCAGTAATATTCCATTACTTTCATATATCACAATTTTTTAGCCATTCTATGAACTCTTTGGGGTATATACTTAGTAGTAGAATCTCTGGGGCAAAACGTATGGACATTTTATTTGCAGGCTTCCAAATTACTTTCCAAAATATTTCTACTCTTCCATAGCTACCCCAATAATACATTAGTGTGCCTGTCTTCTTACAACTTTCCCAATACTGACTATCACTATATTTTGTCATTTTAGCCAATTTGTTGGATGTGAGGTGGAACCTTACTGGTATTTTCATATACATATTCATATCCTCTTCTTCTCATTATTGCTCATTTCACTTAATTTATCAGTCTAGTACTTATGCTTCAATACTTAAGACCCTATAATGTCATTCATCTGTGTATTCCCTATACTAACTAAAATCACAGCCTCTCTGTAAGTTAGCAGTTGTTATGAGTTACTGTGGCACCATAACTCATCACCATGTGGTCTATTTGCTGATGATCCTTTTTGAGTCGAGCCAGGTTGGTCCAATACCAAATATCCCATCCATCCTATGGTTCATCCTTAAAGCCTGTTTAGCTCAATAGAACATGGCAGGGCTTGTGCTCTATGGGTATAGCTTTGGAGAACACAGGATTAGCTTCTTGCCATAATGAACCATGGGAGTATGAATTTGGATTTGGACAATTTAAAATTTTTTTAATTTTGGCTATGTGATATGCTATTTTTATCTGAACATGGAAGGATGATGATTGATCCCCTTCTTGGAATGTATCCCCATACATCTGTCAGTATATGGACACTTGTGCCCATTTGTGCATGTAACAATAGAGGGTTTTTTTTTTTTGTAAAATAGTATTTTATTTTTTTCCCAGATACATGTAAAGATAGTTTTCAACATGGATTTTGAGTTCCAAATCTTTTTTCCTCCCTCACTTCCCTCCCCACTCCCAAAGCCAGCACACAATCTGATAGAAGTTGTACATTACAATCATGTTAAACATATTTCCACATTAGTCATGTTGTGAGAGAAGAATCAGAACAAAAGGAAAAAACCACAAGAAAGAAGAAACAAATCAACAAAAAAGTGAAACTAGTGTGCTCAATCTGCATTCAGACTCCATAGTTCTTTTTCTGGATCTGGAGAGCATTTTCCATCATGAGTCTTTTGGCATTGTTTTGGATCACACAATAGAGATTCTTAGGCTACTTCAGTCCTCCCTTCTCACTGACATTTAGGGAAGGACTAGAAAAAGTGAAAAAGGGGTCTGCAGTTGATATAAGAGGCACTAATTTCCTGCTCCGGGGTTCAAAGTTAGAGAGAGAACAAAATTAGAAGCATCTAGTTGGTGGAAAGTACAGTGCGGGACTCGGAAGCAGGAAGAACTGAATTTGATTCCCACTTCAGACACTACTGTGTGACCCTGGGCAAGTCATTTTACCTCAGTTTCTTCATCTGTAAAATGAAAATAATAATAGTATCTACTTTGTAGTTGTTGTGAGGATTAAAGCCCTTTGTAAATTTTAAAAAACTATATAAATATTTCTCCTCCTCTTCCCCCTTCTCTGCCATCATCATCATCATCATCATCATCATCGCCGTCGTCGTTGTTGTCATCATCATCATCTCCTCCTCCTTTTCTTCCTTTTCCTTCTCTTCCTCCTCTTCCTTCTCTTATTTCCCTCTTTCTTCTCATCATTGTCATCCTCTTTTCCTTTCTTTTCCTCCTCCTTATCCTCCCCCTCTTCTTCTTTAGTTTTCTCTTTTGGTTGTCAAGCAAAACAAAATACTAGCCTTGAGGTGACTTGGCCCAAGGGATATAGCACTAGACTTGAAACCAGGAAGCCCTGAGTACAAGTCCTGTCTCAGATATAATTAGTGACCCTGAGCAAGTTACTTAACCCCTTTCAGTCTTAGCCTCCTCATGTAAAAATGGGAATAATAGATCACAGGCTTGTTATGAAGATAAATTAGGTAGTACAGGTAAATAAACTGCTTTGTAAACCTTAAGTGCTCACTGCTATATAATAAAAAGCTGATAATAATAATAGCTATTATTTCTAAAATCTAAGGAAATTTGGTCTGACACAGTTTCTTAATTAAGAATCCATTGTGACTGGTAGTGATTGCTTCTTTCCTTTCTGAAGGCTCATAAGCTTTTCTTTTATTGTGTTCCAGAATATGGCTAGGAATAAACATCAAATTTCTCATATAGTTTGAAGAATCCACCTTCTACCCTCTTTGGGAAACCAGGACATTTGTCTGTTTCCTGCTCTCAATCTCAATGGTTCTTCCCAAATCATGAGTAGTGCTGCTCAGCAGTTACCCAAGCAAATTCTTTAATAACCTTGGGGAATAGTAAATTGGGGTCTCCCAATTTACACTTGACTATAGCAGCTCGGTGCTCTCTTATTATCTTAACCCCCTCTTCTCCCCTAAAGCCCATAAGCAAAATATGAATGGAATGGCTCTGCTTTTTCTTTGTCATCTTAAACCTCTTTCACTCCAAACAGAAATCTTATCCCTTCTTGGATCTTCCTCGCAACTACAACATAGCCAACAAAGCATTTTTCTTGTCCTTAGTATTCATTACTATCCTTAGCCCTAATCCTCCAGCATTCCTGACATTTTTATAGGTCTGTGCCATCTTTTGTTATTAATCCTCATTTTGTTGTTCTTTCTTCTATTTTTGTATCTTGGTTCCTGAATTTTCATTATCCATTGGATTTGATACATCTTCACAGCCCCATCAAGGTTTGACTCTTCCTGACCCCATTTGACTGCCATTTTCTTGGCAGAGGTACTGGAGTGGTTGGCCATTTTCTTTGCCAGCTCATTTTACAAATGAGGAAACTGAGGCAAACAGTATTAAGTGACATGCTCAGGGCCACAGGGCTAGTAAGTGTTTGAGGCTGGATTTGAGCTCAGGAAGACTCATATTCCTAACTCTAGGCCCAGTACTCTATCCATTGTACCACGTAGCTGCCAGTATCAGGAGTGTACTATCTACCTTATTTAGGTTCCTGTAAGCTTCATTCTAAGATTATTGCAGTCTCCTCTCCAGTCTTGTTGCCTTCAGTATCTTTTCTTTTCCTCTGCTAGTAAAAACTTGTAGGTTTAATCTTCATAGCCCTACCCCAGTCTGCCTTTCCAGATTTAACTTCCATTGCTTCCTTCCCTATGTGAATGTTCTACTCTAGCCAAACTAGTTTACTCTTGCTTTTCTTGCCTTCCAGTAAAAACATATGAAGTTCTCCACCCTTACGCTTATTCCCATATACATATCTAAATCCTACACAGCTTTCAAGACCCAACCCTGAACCCACACATTCCTTGAAACCTTCCCTTATTTCCCCAGACAGATGGAATTTCTCATTTTTCTTACCTCCTGTGACATTTAGTGACACTTTATTCGTACCACTTATATTTTACCTAAGTGTATTTTGCCTTGTCTTTTAGCCATTTATGTATATCCCCTCTTAAATTATATTATTGTGGAGGACAGAAGGTATTTTATACTTGTTGCTCACTCTAGTGAGTCTTGCATATAGGACTTGCTCCGTAAATACAGTGATATCTCAATTGATGTGTCATTTAGATATAAAATTGGCCAGCAATTTGTACCCAGTAGAAAGTAATCAAATTACTTCATTACTACACTGAAGAAGCTGGGACTCTTGAGCTGTGAGGGCCACAACTCTAAGGATGGGTGAGAATTCCGTGGTAAAAACTATACCTTTCTTCCTGCTTAAAGGCTGCCTAAAGGCAACAAATGCAAACTAGCTGGTATTTTCTGCTGGCTCATTACATTACTAATTATAGAAATAGTTTTACACAAAGAAGGGAAAAAAGAAAGAGACTAGTGATATTTCACAATGGAATGGCTCAGTTGCCGGGGTCTGCTGTTCCTGAATGACTTTCCTTGTGTGCCTATGTCAGAGGTTGTAGGACCCTGGCAGTCAAGAGATTGTGGGACCTTTGTGTAATGAATTCTGCTATGTGTGTGCATGCATGCACTCTGAGCTTCTTGATTTGTGAGGACTTGACGACCTAGGCAGAAGGAGAGGAAGAGAAACTCCTGTCTTGGTTCACAATGCTGTGCACTAGGTAAGAGGGAATAGGGTGGGATCACAGGCTAATATGCCATCCCCAAGAAGCAGAAGTGTCCCAGCTGGAAGGGCTTAGATATCATAGGATGCTTGGCCGTTAGGAGAAAGGAAGTCATCTCTATGATGCCTTTTAAGTGTTTTTCAGCGCAAACTGTTGGCCAAATAGTTATGCATTTTTTTTAACCAGACTTTGTATATGGTGATCATTGATTGGTGCATAATCAGATATTTTACTTCATTCTGAGGCATTAGGCAGAAACTTAGAAGATGTGGGACTCTGCTAGAGCATCTAGCAGCTTTTGTACTCATAAAAATAGCTATTGACCCATATAAGTCAGGGAGGGAAGTATTGGTCTCAGTGCAAAGAGATTTTGTTCATCTTTATTTTAAATAGTAGTTGTGTTCTCATATTGTGAGACCCCCTCCCCCTTTTATAGTATTCTGTCTCTATCCCTATGTGTCTTCTATATTATCTTTAATTTCTCTTCCTATGATAATACTCATTGACTTAAGCGATCCTTTCATAATGCTGTTTTGATCATGTTACTTTACTCTGAAGAACCTACATGGCTTCCCAGTCCCTACCTAGCACACTAAGTCCTGTGCATGGTTTTCAAGGTCTTACTTTAATTAGGAGAAATCATTTTCAACTGTTTCACATTATATGGTTTCTACTCTAGTGTTCTCTCCGGTTGTCTATACTTTAAAACATTTTTGTTATTGGGAATAACTATCAGCAAACATTCTAGTATGCAAGAACAAAAAAGAGGAATGCATATCATTTATTTGTACCTCCTGTCTTTTTTTTTTTAAAGAATCTATTTGCACTTAACTAGATGATAATAATACTTCCCTGTTTGTGTCCTTCTTTGAAACCCTTTTTATTTTCTTTGGCTCACACTCGTTTTTAGTTCTTATTTACATTTCTTGGCTCTTTCTCATGTTGTTTTCCACAATAAGAATGCCTTCGCTCCATCACTTCACTTATCCAACTGCTCACCATCTTTCAGGACCTTTGGGCACATTAAAAAACACATTATTTATTAAAAATGCATTCATTTGGGGGCAGCTGGATGGCGCAGTGGTAAAGCACCGGCCCCTGGATTCAGGAGTACCTGAGTTCAAATCCGGCCTCAGACACTTGACACTTACTAGCTGTGTGACCCTGGGCAAGTCACTTAACCCTCATTGCCCTGCAAAAAAACAAAAAACAAAACAAAAAAAACAAAAAAAAAATGCATTCATTCAATTCAGCAAATATTTATTAAGTCCCCACTTTGTGTGAGGTCCTCTGGTAGGTATATTGTAATTTGTTCCTATATTTTGGAAGTGCTCTTTAAGCCATCATCCTATTCCTTATTATGAAATTACATTGGCATTCAGTAACTGGAAAGCCCACATGGGCATGCTTTTTCCAGTGAACTCATCAGTTCATTGGTATCCTAAAGAATGTTTTCTCCTTTCAAAAAGCCAAACAAAGCAAACACCTGGTTCTCTTCAGAGAACTTAGTTATAAGTCTTCATTAAAATTTAATTCATGTTGACTCAGTAAAATCAAATATGTTGTAGGTTTTAAAGGGCAGGAGGAGGGAGCCATCCTTTGAAGATCATTATTATTTTATGATTTCTTTTGTCTTAAGCAAAAAATACCACATTCATATACATCCATCTAATCCCCTCCTTAAGAAGCCCTCATGTTTAAATTTTGGTAAGAGTTGGTAGGCTATACCAGTGTCTTTTTTCTAGATGAGAAACATAATCAAAGGATTATGCAAAGTCAAGAACTGCTGAGACCTTCCAGGTGGGAAATAGAAAGGATTTTAAGTTATTACTTCTTACTTCTCCATAATAACCTCTCTGTAGACCAGGCACTATTTCTAGAGGAGCACACCTTTTGTAACATTACCTTCTTCAACAGCTGAACCTGAGTTTCAGTTACAGAGATGAAAATTCAGTCACTATATTGTTTTTAATCTATGACTACTTACTTAAAAGTAAGATGCTGTTTTCGTTATTTTTTGTTGGTATAGAGTACCCCTCTCAAAGTCACTTGCTCTCTATGCTGAGGGGGGGGAAAGTGTCATTCCCTTTTTATATGGAACAGCTAGGCAAGATGCCATTAGGATGGAATGGAAAACTACACACATTCTTTAACTTTTTAATATAAAAACACTTTAAAAGCACCTACTGTGTGCAGAACATTATGTTAGATGCTCTGTGAAAGACTATGATTTGATACCACCTTCACTATAAAACCTTACTGACCTCTATGTAAAAATGTGGTCATCCTCTAAACTTTGCTCAAACTTGTTCCTCACTCCCATCCACTTTGCCCCTACCCCCATTATTGCATTTATCTCATTTTACCTTGTATCATCATTATTTTGCTCTTCTCCTCCTTCTCCTAAGAAGGTTTGTGGACATTGAGAACAGAGTTAATGTTTTCTTTCCACATAACTTACCATAGTGCTTTGAACTTAACAAACAATATAATTCTGCTGAATGGAGTTGTTGAGATACATGACAAGGTTCCTGACCTCACAAGTCTTACAGTCTATTTGATAGATAAGACATATTCACCACCACCACCACCACCACCACCACCACTACTTTTTCTTCTTCATTCATTGCCTTTTTTATTTGTTTCTGAACTATTTCTGACTGAAGCTGTTATTTTAAAAAGCTAAGTTGGAAGATCTCAAGTTTCCAGGTTTGTGATTTTTTTTTTTTTTTGGTGAAAGTCAAACATTTAAAGAGGAGTTCCTGGATCTTGGAAGTATGACTGCTAAATATAGAAGGAACCTATTTTAAAATTTGAAAACAAAGGATTCACTGATACAAATATATGAGACTTACTGAATACATACATATACAGATATATGTATATATCATAGGAGAATCTTAAAATGTTATTTTTTTTCCTTGGAAAGTTGGAACTAGAGTTCTTTATACATCCATATTGTTCAGAACAGAAAAGCTTCTTGTAATTGGGACAATTTCATCATTTTGACCTCTGACCCTGACTTTTAGCCTCATTCCCACTTTCATCCCATCAGAATCTTTCTAAATCATCTTAATGATTTCAAAGTTGTGCTTTGTTAATGGAAGTGAGGGGACCAAGAAAATTTAGTGTGATTTGGAAATACTTTTGTTGGAGATGTTTTCATTGTACATAAGGGTGAACTGTCTGGGTTATTATGTCTATTTCATTCTGACAGTTTCCATATCCCCCATCTTTCCATCTGCCTTAGGGATAAACTCTCTTTCTTTGGTATCAACTACTCCCTAGATAATGTCATCTACTTCTATATCAGACACATCATGTTGAAATGTATGACTTCCAGGAATAAAAAAAGAAGGTTTGGGGATGATTTTGAACTATATTCACTGTTTTGCAATTAGACTTCAAGGTTAACTTACAGGTTGAAGATTTATATCAAGAGTTTCTTTAAGGATGGAAGGTATAGCCAAAGCAATAGATGTCTTTTCAACAAGACAAATGACCTTTTGAAGAAATAGTTTCCACAAATTCATCAAGGAAATGATTTGAATCTGATCATGTGCAACATAATCAATGAGCTTATCAAATTTTAAATAATTCCCTCCAAATAAATTGCTCCTTAATTACCAAGTCAAAGTAAGCTTTAAAATTTCTTTAGAAATATTTTTAAAGGGTACATTGAACATCCCCATTGCTTTTTCACAGCACTTTCCAGTGTTCTCTTTTTAAAAAATATAAAAATGATCTATGGTTTGAATATTCTTTAAAGTTTTCTATTATGTCTCCTAGATTGAACATACTTGATGATTTGTAATGTGTCCATAGATTTTCAGGTTATGATATCATCAGCCTTTTGAAGCTAAGCAAAACTGATCAGCTCCTCTGCTGGGAAATACAGCTGATGTGAGAAACAGTTTGGGGGTGATTCAGCAGGTTGTACTGTTCTTTTAGGAGATATTGAACTCATGCTGCAGTATGACTCATGTTATTCATGTTAAGAGAATTCTGACTAGGAAGAAATCTTTTGCATTTGTCTAAAAAGTCTTTCTGCTGTTACTTTATTAGTTTGACAAAGAAATGTTGTATAATTTATCTTAACCTTCCTTTTCCCTTTGGATTTCCATATCTGCAAACCCTGTTCTTTGATTACTCCACTCCAACCGCCAAATCTGATGTATGTCACTTCCTGTCATAGCAAGCAGTTTAGCACTTTATTGTCAAAAGTTTACTTTTTTCAATTAGTAATTATTGTTGTTTGACTTCTTTGACTTCTGAGGCACTTAATACTATTTTTTAAAAAAAAATTCTATTTTGTTTTGAAAGGGGCTGATAACATTAGGAAATACTGGAGTCGCTACTACCAAGGATCTCAAGGGGTAATATTTGTATTAGACAGTGCCTCATCGGAAGAGGAACTAGAAACCTCTAGAAAAGAACTGCATTCAGCTCTTCAGCACCCACAGTTATGTACTTTGCATTTTTAATTTTGGCCAATCATCAAGACAAGCCAGCTGCTCGATCAGTACAAGAGGTATGTCTTTCGTACTAGGGTTGGCGCTGGGTGTGTTCATTTTCTTTGTTCTACTGAATTGGAATATTGAAAGATGTATGTGATTATGCATATATTTTAAAATTATATTTATGCCCTTACTCTTATTAGCAGAAACCTATAGTGATTAGATGTGAGTTTATTCCTTCTGCTTTTTTTAAAATATCTGTTTCAACAAGCAAAAAATTGTTTAGCATCTTAGTGAGACCAAAAAAAAAGTGTCAGGTTGAACTTTTTTGTTTTGTCTTTTGAAGGGGTATAGATCAATTTGTCTAAAAATATTATTTTTACATACAAGCTTTTATAATACATGCTCATAGCTATTTAGGGTATGCACGAAACCTATCACGGTGCTGCCTCATCTTTCATCTAATACCATGCTCCTTTCCTTCTTCAATACTCATTATTGAAATGGCAGGAAACATTCTTTCCAGACTAAATATATTTTTTTTCTTGGCTTGGCAATTCCATCCCAACCAATGAAACTTGAAATGGTCTATTATCTTCCTCGTTTGTTTTTCTTAGATTAATATATCTATGCTATCTGTAAATAAGGCCAATTTTTGGTAGACTATGATAGTGTTTTATTCAATATATTTTTGATTGGGTGGTTTGAAATAATGTGACATTAGCTGTGGTAAGAGTCTAGTGAAATCCTAACTTTTGTTGTGTTCTAGTGTGCCTGTTAACTTTTATATTTCCTTTTTTATTTTGAAATTTGTATTTTCTCAAGTGATTTTGGAAGGAAATAATTAAATGAGAATGACATTGTAGTCCATAATCTGAAAATGGAGCAAAAAGTCAAGAACATTGTAAGTTTTAATTCAGTCAGTTCTATGGTGTAAAGTATATTCTATGAAAACTGGACATAGAGTCTTAACTGCAAAACAAGAATAACACTATTTTCATGCTATGTCAGTTGTGCTTGATTTGGATGATGTACTTTGAAGTTGAAAAGTGCTAATAAGCACTGGGGGCAGTATCATATTTATAATGCCCTAATTTTGGAAGAATATTAGTGAATGCATATATGGAAGAGCCCCATGCACTAAGATACTTGGATAATATGTTTCCTCATCAGGTAGAAAACCATTTTTTAAATATATTGGTTTAATTTACAAATATCAAAGGTTCTTCATCATTATAGGTGTCGTTAATATTATTCAGAGAAGTGAGATTGTGAGAATCATCTGAATTTTAATTCCTGATGTGATTCAACCCTTCTTTGTGGCCTTAGATGATTCATCCACTTCTTAGCATTTGTTTTTCAGCATATAGAACGGATGCAGTGGTCTTTAATTTGGTATAGCTGTGTTGTTGACTTTGTTAATGCCTATAGAAAACTCATTAGTTGAAAAATGCATTTATTTTGGTGTTCATTTTGCTGATTGTTCTGCTTAAGAACATATTTTTCTTTAAACCCTGTCTCAACCTCTTTTTCCTGAGAACTGTTCTCTTAGGAGTTGTCTGTAATTACATAGCCCAAAGGAAATGTTTTTATTAAATACTATGCATTTTTAAAGGAAAATGGTCATTAGAAATTGTAAGACTTTTGTATGTAGGAAAAATAGATTTTGATTATCCATAAATTATACATTTTTCCTAATAAAGTGAGATTTCTGAACTAAATGTGTTATTTAAATCTCATACAAAACTCTCACTCAGATTCATTTTCAGAGACTCATTTCCTTTGTTCAATTAAATTGAACAAAGGAAACTTTAACAAATAAATTAATTATATATGTTGGCTAACTTCTCACCCAAAGGAAATTCTTATTCTCATCTTTTCCCATTGTTTCTTTCTTTGCAGAATGATGATAGTAAATTTCTCATTAAATAGTCAGAACTTTCCTTTGAAAATGGTGCATACATCTCCTATATAGGAGAAAATGTTTAGCTGTAATTTTCTTTCGACTTTTTTTTGCATCAGTCATGACAATTTAACTCAATTTTTGTCTGTGTATAATTTGCTAATTAGTATCACAAACCCCACATTTGACCTAAATTGAAGTCTTTGTTTTGACTTAGAATGGTTTAAGCATATATGGTTATATCAGCACTTGATTATTTAAAACATTTCATTATTGGGATATATGTAAATTCTATCATTTATCTTTCTACTTTTGGGGAAATGCCATAAAGTTCTTCTGCTTATCATTATGTCTGGCATAGAAACTACTCCCACAACTTACATTTATGTCTTTTCAGGGTGTGGTTATTAATTTGTCGGTGAAATTCACGTAGGAATATATCTTTAGAATTAAATCAAATCCTCATTTCCAGAACAACCATGAAGGAATGTCTTTCAAAGTATTAGCTGAGGACTAATTTCAAAGGCCGTTTTTACCATGTAGCAGTGACTTTAATTTAGAACAGGAATATTTTTTTAAAAAATCTCTTCATTACCTTTGATAGACAAAAAATGTTTTTACCTCAAAACTTATGTACATTAGAGTATGCACCTGTTAAGTGTGTACTATTTGGAAATTCCAATCTTCTTTGCAAAATACCATACTGAGAATTGCAGGGAAATGCTATTGAAGGTGTGTTCTGGGTTTTGTTCTTTTAGAACAATGGAAAAATACCTTCAGTTTACATAAGAATGATGAACAATTGTTTGATGCAGTTAAGGAGACAATGAGTCATAAAGGCTTATTGGTTCTTTCTGATTAAATTTTGTTACATTCTGTGCTCACTGCATAATGCAGACATTGCACAATTACTTATGCTGTCTTTGGAGTAAAAGGGTATACACCCCTTTAAAGAATTTACTGGCATTATTTAATGAGTATATCACTGATTTTGAGAAGACAGTGAAATCTGAGGGAAGAATTTGAGTTATTATGGAGGTATTCTCTGATTCCAAAGAGAATGAAAACTGCCAGGACTGTATGTATTTCAGTACTCTGAATGTTGCTAAGTAGAAAATGTTTGTGCAGAACACTAAAAAAGAAGGACAATAGTTAAAATGACTGTGTAACCCACAGTCAGAGGGCAACATGCCCAATTATTTTGTTCCCATTTCCAAGTGCAAGTGCAGTCTTGTAGAGGGCATATTTTCCCTTTATGTAATATACCTAGAAGACCAACTGGGTAAACCTTATCAGATTTTAAAATATATGTGTGTGTATATATAATATATATTTA
The DNA here is from genome assembly GCF_019393635.1 of Dromiciops gliroides. NCBI lineage: Eukaryota > Metazoa > Chordata > Mammalia > Microbiotheria > Microbiotheriidae > Dromiciops > Dromiciops gliroides. The sequence goes on from NC_057861.1 coordinate 402,208,643, forward strand.
TATATGTGCATGTATATATTTATATGTGTTATATATACACACAGACACACACCCATTTTTATAATGCACAGTGGAGATCTAGGTTTTGAACAAGTTTTCTTATTTTGTTTGCTTTTAATAACAAAAGCACTAGAAAGAAGAACACCCTTTATAAACTGTCTGAAGGTCAAACACTCTCTGCAACAGATGTTTGTTGTATTCACTTTGGGGAGGTGTAGTTGCCCCAGTTTTCCAAAATTGACTTTTATCAAACATTTTTCATTTTAGATTACATGCCATCAAAGTCTTTGTCTATTTCTAGTGTGCTATCTTGGCTCATTAAGGAAAATCAGAAGTAATAGAATTGGAAAAACTAGGTAATGAGAAATTGTTACAGTGCATTGATGGGTTGTTTAGATAAAATTACAGTTCAATACAAATAATTCCTTTTACAACTCCCATTGGAGAGCATACTTCAGTTCTGAAGTTATTTAAGAGATTGGGGGAATTTTATGAAAAGTTGCTATAGTGGCCAATAAATGCAGCCCAGTTTTTTTTCTTAATTACTGATTATGATTATTTTACCCCTTATTTTTAAAAAAATTCTAAAATTTAAAAATTATTCATGATGACCTCTAATAAAAATGCATTTAAAAATATGTAAGAATGACTATTCTTATGTTTTCAGCCATTTTATATTATATTTTATAATATTTTATTTAAAATATTTTATAATATTTTCTTCTCCCAAATTTCATTTGTTTAATCTTTTCAGTACTGATACATCAAATCACTAAATTATTTGCATATAGGCAATTTGGTATTAATCCCAACATTAGCATAGAAGTTGCAAAGCCTTGATATTTAAGGCATAATGGATAAATAGATAAATTGGTAATCTAATTCATTTGTAGCAGCACAGAAAAACCCAGTTGCTAAATTAGGATGTCCTCATAAAACTAGAATTTAAGTTATGACCGTGCCATTCTTCAATTTTATTTCAATTAACAATTGATTTTCCTGTGGTTCTGTTATGAGAAGGAAATTTACTTATTTGCCATGCTAATACTTGGTGATGAATTTGAAAGGAATTTTATACAAATATGAAAAGGTACTTGTTGTTTATAACAATATAAACATTGCCAATTTTTTATTTATTTTTAATTTGGGATTTAATTTTTAGATTTTAAAAAATATATAGAACTTTTCTTAATCATTACATCCTGAGTAGCTTATCTAGTTCTGACTTTTTATATAATCATGAGACTGCTTTTGGGGGAGGGTGCTAATGTCTTTTCAAGGATATTTAACCATTACTTTTAATATATACACATTAGGGGTAGCTGGGTGGTGCAGTGGATAAAGCACCAGCCCTGGATTCAAGAGGACCTGAGTTCAAATCCGGCCTCAGACACTTGACACTTACTGTGTGACCTTGGGCAAATCACTTAACCCTCATTGCCCCGAAAAAACCACACACACACACACACACACACACACACACACACACACACTGTTTCTAATTTGTTGCTCCTCTCTTTTTTTTTAAGCTTCAGAGACAATGTTCTGATGTTGAGATATTGGGACATGGTATTTATCACTGAATAATAAAAGATTCATATATCCAGACTTTTAAAAGTAATTGTGTTATGTGATAATATAGTTGCTATGTGATAACTTGTATAAACAATTAAATCCAAATCTCACTGTCCCACACCCCCACAAAATTTTAGGTGACAGATCTCTAATAGAAAATACAAAGCTATATTTATTCTTTTTCACGTTTCATTCATTGAGATTATATCCTGTTAGGAAAAGGAAGAATACACTTTCTTGTAAAGTAACTTTATTTCTTGTAAAATAGTTGTAAAACTATTGTGAATCTCTCACATCATCCAAGTATCTTAAACTGCTGTTTGGCTGCTTTCTAGAATGCTGATTTGATCTCACAGAAAGTCCTGTACATACCTATGGTGTGAGCAGTTTGAAAATCCCCTTATGGGATATGCACTTATTTTTAAATGATATCAGAGTGATGTATATATATAGTACTATTTTTAGGACATTCAATAAAGATGTGTACTGTCTATCTACAATTCAGTATTAGGAAACAGTATTCTCATGTTTCATCTACAAAGTTTTTTTGTGGCATACTGAAATGTTATGGCACCTTGAGAGAGAAGCTATATCAAGAGTCATTGACTTGGTTGATGCCAAATTTTGTTTATTGATATAATTAACAACTTTTAGATCAGAGTGCTTAGCCAAAGTAATGTCACCTGACTCTTTTCTCTTTACATAACCTCTCTTGAGAAACTTCATCTTTTCACCTGGTTCAATTATACTAAGCCTGCCTCTTAGCTCTGACCTCTCCTTTTTTCTGTATTTCTTGCCTCCTACAAGACACCCATATATACAATACATATACAATGCATGTAATACCAATGTCTTGAACCTTCAATATTTGATCAACAAATGAAAAACCCATCCTATGCACAGGCTCTATTTTAGTCATTCTTTGTGGAATAAGACTAAGATGTGGTTCTTGCCCCTCAATGAATTTACATTCTATTTGGAGAAATAATAATGTACATCTTTATGATTATAGTATTGAAAATGAAAATGAAAATTAGCGACTAAGAGGAAAGCAACCCCTACTCAATAGTTCTCTGGAACTCAGCACTGATGTGTTAAAAGGTTATTTATTTTCATTCTCATGAGAATGGACACTTGCAAATATGTGCTACAGCCAGCAAGTGCAGAGAGTGAGGGCTTGCTGGCTCCATTTTAATCCCTAGTTCCTAAGGAGAAATGGACCCTCCCCTTGTTCATCACTGGCCCATTGCTTAAGGGTTACAATCGACAGGAGAAAGCTAGCTAACCGGAATGCAGTATTCTTAACCCTAATTTCCATAATTATTTTTTGGGTTCTCAGCCAGTGGGGGAGGTGACACAGGGACATTTCTTCAATATTTCCTTATATGGACACAGCCCAGAAGAGGACCTCATTGAGGCCAGCTCGGGGCTACTTGAACCATGTGATCTGTTTGCCAGAGGGGAGGGGAGGGGAGGGAAGGTGTACTGAGACCTTTGTCTCTGTAATTTGAATGGTGACAGTTATTTTCTTATTGAGAGGAGACCCTTATCCATTTCCTCACAGTGAACATATGCAGTTCAATCCCTTCAATTTAAATTTGGGGAAACTACCCTTAAGAAGCTAAAAGATTTGCCTAGGGTCATACCACTAGTAACAGTCAGGATTTAAGTAGAGGTACTCTGTGTTCAAGCTAGTGCTTCCCGTTCTTTGAATTCATTTGAAACCACTTGTGGTGCCATCATCTTGAGCCTCCTTTCTAGTTTTGCCCTCAATATCAGTAGCTAGTGGCATTTTATATCTCCTGAGTATCAGCAATACCGGCTATTTTTACCTTATTTTCCATTTAACCAGTTGATATCAATGACCAGGTAACATTGATTATTTCCTGAAGTTATAATGTTAACTTTTATGGAGAGATGTTTATGGGAAAAGATATAGTAAGAACCAAATTACAAAAAACTCCTCCCATCTTCCACCTTGCCTCCCCCCCCCCCCCTCCGCCACAGTCTCTGGACCAGGGCACACTGTCCCCTCCAGTGAGGGACCTCAGACATAAAGCAGTTGCTACAAAGCATCTGTTCCGCTTTGTACTTTTGCAGACGGGGCAGCAGTGATGGACAAATTTGCTGCCACGTTTATCAGACGCAGTGTTTCAGCTGCTAGTCTGATTAAAGAAATTACTCTTCAGGGTTACTGTAAATTATGACTGGTGACATGTTTCTACCAGCTCTTCTCAACTTCTGAAGCTTACAAGGTGGTTCTGTCCTCAGACCTCCTTCCCCCTAAGACACAGAAAGAATAGACACAAGGGCTAGGTGGCTCAGGTGAACAGAGTGCTGGACCTGGAGTCAGGAAGACCTGACTCAAATCCTGCCACAGATAACTGTCACTTAACATCTTCAGCCTCGATTTCCTTATCTTTAAAATGGGCATGATGATAGCATCCATCCCACAAGGTTTTTGTGAGGATCAAATGACATAATATACATAAAATGTTTTCACAAACCTTAAAATACTGTATAATTGCTAACTATTAATCTGACAGAGACAGAAACAACATAGGCACCATATTTTCTGGGCCAAATGGTACCTAGGTGTAAGAACCCAAGATCTCTCCTGAACTAAAAGCACATCTTGCTTCATTTACCACCAGGGAGAAACATTTACTTCATTAGTATGGTTTTTATGCACATTCATTTCAGACTCAGAAACCAATGAAAAGGTTTTTCTTCAACCTGCAGTAAGCAGGTTAGTTATTGTTGATGTTTGTCCTTCATTTTTAAAGAGGACCATGACACTGGGGTGATGTCATGACTTGCAGTAAATTGGATTTAGGTGAGGTCACCAGCCTCACTGTCTTCTCCAGAGTCATTTGGGTCCAGTGACAAGAAATATCTTGGGGGGGGAGCAAGGTAGCACAGTGGATAAAGCATTGGCCCTGGATTCAGGAGGACCTGAGTTCACATTCAGCCCTAGACACTTGATGCTTACTAGTTGTGTGACCCTGGGCAAGTCACTTAAACCTCATTGCCTGTCCCCCAACCCCCAAAAAGATACACTTTAGGATGACTGGAGATAGCCCCAGATGTTTAAGGCAATTGGGGTTAGGTGACTTGTCCAGGGTCACACAGCTAGTAAGTGTCTGAGATGAGATTTGAACTCAGGTCCTTCTGATTCCAGGCCTACCTCTCTATCCACTGTTCTACCTAGCTTCCCCTACTAAGCAGATATGAAATAATCATGAATACCAGTGTATATTCTAAATTGAGGTCAAGGCTCCCTGCATTCCATGTCATTGTGAATTTCCATTGGCAAGTTCCCTAAGCAACCTTGTTGGTTGACTCCAGGCAGAGACTCCTGCACATGCTTCCAGGGTGTCCAGGCCCTCACTGTCCAATCCCCTCTCTGTGTACATGTGTGGTTCACATCATCCATTAAGTCTTCCTCTTTGTTTTCCTATGCATAAAATGATGATCAAATGATTTAGTTGTAAACGGTAAAGCACTCTGTAGGTGCCAGGTGCCATCCTCTTTGTCATCGTCTTCATCCTGTTTCTCAATATCATCTCCATCATCAGGTGAGCATTTATGCTAGCCATGAATCATACAGACACAAAAGGTAAATCGCCCCTGCCCTGTAGGAGCTTCCATTCTAATGAAGGGTGTAGTATGTATATATTGAGGTATATACAAAACACTGAGAAAAGGTAACCTTGAAGGGCATAGCGCTAGACATTTGGCAGACCGGGAAAGGCTTCCTTCAGAGCTGGTGCTTGGGTGGATCTTTTTTTTTTTTTTTTTGGTGAGGCAATTGGGGTTAAGGTGACTTGCCCAGGGTCACACAGCTAGTGTTAAATGTCTGAGGCCGGATTCGAACTCAGGTATTCCTGAATCCAGGGCCGGTGCTCTATCCACTGCGCCATCTAGCTGCCCCTTGGGTGGATCTTGAGGAAAGAAGACAAGTTCTGTTGTGGAAATACTGAGTTGTGAGGTAGCTCTTGGAGTCACCTTTATAGGAAGCATAGCTGAACCTGTGGATGCAGACAAGGTTACTAATAGGAGTTTTCAGAGAAAAGGGCACAGAACAGAGTTTTGCTGGTGTTGATTCAGGAAAAAAAAAGAAAACAAGTGTTCAAGAACGGACAGGTGATTGTCCTTCAGTTTTGAAGAGAACCAGGGACGTCACAGGTGATGTCTTGATTTTCCTGTGAATTGGATTTAAGAGAGGCAGATCGCACAAAATTGTCAGCCTCACTGTCTCTTCCAGAATCATTGAGGTCCAGTGGCAAGACGAAAGCCAAACAACTAGAGGTGGCCGTTGAAGACCATGGGGTCTTCTCTGTCTGACCAAGCTCTAAGCATTCGTGGCTATTGGAACAAATTGCTCTTTATCTGCCCATTCCAACAGGGGAAGTCTTTACATGCTTGCCCCCTGCCCCCAACTCACCAATGGGTTTGAGACCTGTTGGTTATCCTCAACCTGTTTAGCCCATCTGCCAAGATAATTTAACAGGGTGAGAAGGAAAACCAAGAAACAACAGTGTCACTAAAACTCAGAGTGCAGAGTTTCAAGGAAGAGAGGGATGATCAACATGACAAATGGTACAGAAAATTTAAGAAGGATGACCTTTTATTTATTACAAAACGATCTCCTTGCCTGGACTCTCTTCCACTCTTTTCTGTACACTGCTGCTTGAGAAATTTTCCTTAAGTATTGATTTGACCATTTGACTCCTCTAGTCCCTAGGTTCTTAAACTGAGTTGCAACGCCATATGAGGGTAATTGAATTTGGGGGTCGTGAAGAATTTGGTAACAGTAAAAGGTTATGTATACCTATTTTATAAACCTGGGGTAAAAATTTCTCAGGTGAAAAGGGTTTGCAGGTGGAAAAAGTTTTAAGAAGCCCTGCTCTATTCATTGACTTGAGTGGCTTCCTGTGGCATCTAAGGTAAAATGCAAACTACTCTATTGAACTTTTAAATATGTTCACAGCCTGGCCCCAAACTGAATTTCTAGCCTCTTTAGATATTACTCTTTCTCCTGAACTTTTTGAATCAGCAAAACTGACCTTCTCTCTGTTACACCAGACATTGTGTTCTTTATACTGACTGTCTCCCATGCCTAGAATGCATTCCTTCCTTCTTGCTGTTCAGTCTTGTCTGACTCTTAGTGACCCCATTTAGGGTTTTCTTGGCAAAGATACTAGAATGGTTTTGCCATTTCCTTCTCCAGCTCATTTTACAGATGAGGAAACAGGCAAACAGGATTAAGGGACTTGCTCAGGGTCAAACAGCTAATATGTGTCTGAGGCCAAATTTAAACATAGGAAAATGAATGAGTCTTCCTGATTCCTAGCTGCCCATCTTCCTTACCTATACTACACAGAGTCTCTCCCTTCCTTTTTTTTTTTTTAGTGAGGCAATTGGGGTTAAGTGACTTGCCTGGGGTCACACAGCTTAGTATGTGTTAAGTGTCTGAGGTCGGATTTGAACTCAGGTCCTCCTGACTCCAGGGCTGGTGCTCTATCCACTGTGCCACCTAGCTGCCCCTCCTTCCCTTCCTTTAAGATCTAACTCAAACACCACTTCCTGTGGGAGGCTTTTCTTTATCTAGGTCTTCCCAACTGTTGTTGTCTTCTTTCCCAAACTACCTTGTATTGTTTATATTTATTCACCTTATATTTGTGTGTAGATATGTGTATGTATATACATACATACAGTTGTCTGTCTCACTATACACATTTGTTATTTCCTCATTAGAATTTCAGCTCCTTGAGAGTAATACTTGAATCCCCAGAACCTGGCACAGAGTAGGTGTTTAATAAATATTTTAATAAATAATAATGATTGATTGGATCTACCGATCTCAGAGGTTCCTTCCAGCTCTAAAATTCTGTTGTTTTGAATTTCTTTCTCTGGTACTAACCACCCAAAACAGGTGGATACAGTTTTGATTAAGTATGTATAGTGTGTATATATGCACACACACATATCCCTTTCTGTATATATCCATCCATCTGTCTATACTGTATTTTGTGAGTATTTGAGTATTTTGTGGGGAATGCTAGGTGGCACAGTGGATAGAGTTCTGAACCTGGCATCAGGAAGACTCATCTTCTTGAGTTCAAATCTGGCCCCAGACAGACATTAGCTATGTATCCCTGGGCAAGTATCCTAACTCTGCCTCAGTTTCCTCATCTATAAAATGAGCTGGAGAAGGAAATGGCAAACCTCTCCAGTATTTTTGCCAAGAAAACCCCAAATCTTCATGAAGAATCAGACAGGACTGAATAACAGCAAAGTATTTTGCTTGGATTTGTCATAATCTCCTTTAGATTACAATCTCTTCATTGAAACCATACTTGCTATTGTTCCTTTTGGGCTCCTCATTGTTCTCTGTAGAGCCAATAGTCTGTAAGTGTTGATTAATAAACATATTTTCTTTAAACTGCTTAGATCTGAGCTACTTTGGGAGTATTCTGTACTGTTGTTATAGTAGTTTTCTTTCCATCCTTTAAGATATGGTATAAAACAGAGCACTGTAGGACATCATTGAAAATAGGGAACTCAAATTTAATTAAAGTGAATTTCATCTTTCAATTTAGGGGGGAAGTGTTTAAAGGAATGTTTTTACAGGGGCTTAGTATTTGGAATGAAATTGTTAAATATAGAAATAATACATTTAAAAATTTTATTTCATGTGGATATTTAGGTGTTTTTTAAATAACAGCAATTAAAGATAAAGTTCTATCATCTTGTATTGAATTCAAATCTTTATTTTTTATATCTTTACATTTTTGGCTAATATTTTTTATATAATTTAGAAATTATAATAATTTGGATGTTACTCTTTCAATTCTGCATTCGGTTAATATTTAACTTGTAAACAAGTGTTCTTCAAGTGTTACAATGATTTTGGAGTCACTGTGTACAACGTGCTATTTCCTTAGTTCTTAGCTTCTCCCCTCCCTGTTTTTTCTTGGCAAAAGAAAACTGAGACAGTCAGAACACATTCCATAGCTTACAAAGTTAATAAAACATTTGTCCAGTTAAATTAATTTGAAAATAGGCACATAGTTAATGTTGGTAAGGTGCTTTGAAGATAAAAAGCACAATAAGTGTTGGTTATTATAATTATGATAATTATTATCATTATTATTATTACATAGTGTCTGCTTGAAAATATCCTTGGTTACTCTGGGATGGTTAAGACTAATGAGAGAGGTTAATCTGCTGGAGTTTATCCAGAACTAAGGGTCTGAGACACAGTGGGCTCAAGTTTTCATCAAGGGAATCTGTTGTGTTGAGTGCTTTTATTTTTTCTTTAAAGCTGCGAAGAAGAGTGAGCGTCCTAATGAACTTTCAACTGAAGTATCAGGATTCTTATTTAATCGCTCAGATACTTTGTTTGACAGTTCTACTAAAAATGGATTGGATACAAATAGAAACTATTTCACAATTTAAAAGATTTGAACAACATAGAAATCATAATTTCCGAACCTTTTTCAGCCCATTTAGGGAAATGTAAAATCTTCATTAAAATTTAAAGAGACCAATTCAAATGTTAAGGAATGACAAAACTGAAGTTATTGCAGCAGATTCTATGAATTACCTTGCAAATAAAAGAGAGATCTGAAATTTGTTAAAGAATCTTTTAGAATTAAAAAAAAGATTATTTTAGGATTAAGCAGGTATTTTTTAAAAAACAAACTGTTTTATAAGATATTGCAAATATTGGCACCCTAAGTCACTGAGGTAAAGAACATTTTCATGTTGTACTTGAACCAGTAAGAATAGGGCACTGGAGCCTACTCCTAACTTGGCAATCAGTAAGACATCAGTGACAGGTCTGAAGAAGACATTCCCCTAATATTATTGCAGACAAAGTAATGAGGATCTCCAGGAATGAAAAGAGAAAAGGTGCCTGGAGCCAATGAATTACAATTGACAACCTAAAGGCAGTTGAAGAACCAATTGCTCCAGTGATTGCAAAGCTATTCATAATGTGCAGCAGACAGAGAGGAAGCAGTAGAAACAATGCCTCAGTTCCACAATATTGCTCCATGAGAACAGACAGAGAGAACCCAAAGAGCTACTGACCCTGAGACCAATTTCCAGGCAGCTGCACAAACTATATCCTGTAATTAAAGGTTCTGACCAGGAATTACAGCAATGCCAGACTACTAGCTTTTTATTATTATTATTATTTTACAATAAAGGAAACACCTTTAAAGTTTAAAACAACAGTAAATTGAGAAGATAGGTAGGAAAAACTGTCCTGTGTTTTTGGTAGTGACTTTGGAGGGGGGAAAGCCTGCTGGGTTGATGTAAAAATTAAAATCTAATAATTTTGACTTTTTAAGGAGAAAATTTTAAGGAAACATTGCTGCTTTCATTTTGAATGGAAGAATACTGATAATTGGGAACAAACCTTTTCAGCTTGTCTTTTTTCTTCTAGTTTTTAGATACTGAAAGATTTTTCTATGATGGCAATGAAAAAATGAATATTTTTAGCTGTCTTTGAAGATCAGTGTGTGAGATTGTTGCTTTGAGCGCCATATTGCACCCCCCCCCCATGCTGTGGTTGAAGGTTTAGCCAATTTGGAGTCATTGTAATCTCATAGATTTATCTCCCAGTGACCCACTCCAGATTTAGCTTGGTATGTCCTTAACTAACAGGCACACAGGTCATCATTGGGCCTGTGCTTGTAGATATTTTACCTTGGTTAGTTGGTATACCCTTTGCATGGCCTTCAAGAATCTAGCATCATGTTTAGACATAAGAGGTGATACCATAGGTAAATTAGGAGAGAAAGGAATAGTGTACCTATCAGATCTTTGGAAAGGAAAACAGTTTTTGACCAAACAAGAGATAGAGTATATAATAAAATGCAAAATGGATGATTTTGATTATATTAAATTAAAAAATTTTTGTACAAACAGAAGCAATGCATCCAAAATTGGAAGGGAGGCAGAAAGCTGGGAAACAATTTTTGAGGCCAGTGCTTCTGATAAAGGCCTCATCTCTAAATATATAGGGAATTAAATCAAATTATAAGAATCCAAGTCATTCCCCAATTGAGAAATGGTCAAAGGATATGAACAGACAGTTTTCTGATGAAGAAACCAAAGCTATCTATTCCCATATGAAAAAATGCTCTAAATCTCTAATGATTAGAGAGATGCAAATTAAAACAACTCTGAGGTACCACCTGACACCTATCAGATTGGCTAAAATGACAAAAAAGGGAGATAATAAATGTTGGAGAGGCTGTGGAAAATTGGAACACTAATGCATTGTTGGTGGAGCTGTGAGCTGATCCAACCATTCTGGAGAGCAATTTGGAATTATGCCCAAAGGGCAATAAAGCTGTGCATACCCTTTGACCCAGCAATTCCACTTTTAGGTCTTTTGCCCAAAGAAATCATGGAAGGGGGAAAGGGACCCACATGTACAAAAATATTTATAGCTGCTCTTTACGTGGTAGCAAGGAATTGGAAGTTGAGGGGGTGCCCATCAATTGGGAATGGCTGGACAAGTTGTGGTATATGAATACAATGGAATACTATTGTGCTGTAAGAAATGATGAGCAGGAAGAGTTCAGAGAAACCTGGAAGGTCTTACGTGAGCTGATGATGAGTGAGATGAGCAGAACCAGAAGAACATTGTACACAGTATCATCAACATTGAGTGTTGACCTACTGTGATGGACTATATTCTTCTCACCAATGCAATGGTACAGAAGAGTTCCAGGGAACTCATGATAGAAGAGGATCTCCAAATCCAAGAAAAAAAAAAGAAAGAAAGAACTGTGGAGTATAGATGCTGATTGAACCATATTATTTCTTTTGTTTTGGGTGCTGTTGGGTTTTTTTTTTTCTATTTTGAGGTTTTGCATCACTGCTCTGATTCTTTCTCTTGTAACAGGATTAATGCAGAAATAGGATTAATGTTATTATGTGTATATATATATGTGTGTGTGTGTGTATATATATATATATGTATATGTATAGAGATATATAGATATAACCTATATCAGATTACCTGCTGTCTAGGGGAGGGGGGAGGGAGGGGAGGGAGGGAGAAAAATCTGAAATTGTAAAGCATGTATAAACAAAAGTTGAGAACTATCTTTACATGTAATGGAAAAAATAAAATACCTCATACATTAAAAAAAAAAGAATCTAGCATCATGTTTAGGCAGCAGGTGCTGGCTAAGTATTTTATTGGAAGGGTATTTATTAAAGGACTGTATTATAAGTATTCCTTAAGTATTTCCAGCATTCCAGTATACCTGAAGATCATGTACTGTCACCAAGTCTTGATACATAAAGCAACTGAACTTATTATCTGTGTGATACTATTCTGGTATATCATTACCTAGCCTTTAAAAAATAGGTCTCATAATAACATATGAGGTCTAAATGACTTTTAGATATGTTTTTTGTTGTTGTTGTTATTTAGTCGTTTTGAGTAGTATTCAACACTGCATAACCCTATTTGGGGGTTTCTTGGCAAAGATACTGGAATCGTTTCCATTTCCTTCTCCAGCTCTTTTACAGATGAGGAGCTAAAGCAAACCAGGTCACATAGCTAGTTAAGTGTCTGAGTCCAGATTTGAATTCAGGAAGGTGAGTGAGTCTTCTTGACTCCAGGCCCTGCACTCTATCCACTGTGCCACCTACTTATCCCACATATGGTTATAGGTAAACACTATAGAGATATCAAGATGTGTCATATTTATATATTTGATTAGAGGTATGTAATGTTATTATCATGAGTGTAAATATTTGTTAATGGATGAAATATGGTATTCCAGTGGTTAAGAATGAAGACCTAGGGGCAGCTAGGTGGTGCAGTGGATAGAGCACCGGCCCTGAATTCAGGAGGACCTGAGTTCAAATCTGGTCTCAGACACTTTACACACTTACTAGCTGTGTGACCCTGGGCAAGTCACTTAACCCCAATTGCCTCAACAAAACAAAAACAACAACAACAAAAAAGAATGAAGACCTAAATGTTCCTGAAGTCATAGATTCTTTTATACCTCCTTCATTATCAGGATTAAAGGCTCCATACTCTAGTTGATAGGGAGTCATCCTGAATCAAGAATACATGAATTTTAAGTACAACCTCTTGATATGCATTGGCTATGTTACCAAGCCCAGGAATCTCCAGAGTGGGGGGGGGTGTTGTAGACATGCTCTAAGGGGTGTATGATTCACCAGTCAGAGGGATGAAGATGGGTTCTTCATTTTCTTTGAAGTAGCCAATTTTAGGACTTATTTCCAGTCCAATTGCAGCTATCCTTATCACCCAACAATCTCATGCTTTGCCCCCCATCATCTTGTGTTAGTATCCATTCTTTCCACATCAGAGCTTAGTGTTTACCTCATGGTAATAACCTAACCCCTACTGGGGCACCCTTAGCAGCTGTACAGGCATCGTCTGTTTCATCCCGTAGCATACCCACCCACTGTACTCTAATTGGTCTTGTAGCTATGGCAGGCACAGACTGCACCTGTAAGGCATTGGCTAGTGAGGAAAAGCATTACCTTCCCCTTTTTCACTTTGGATGAGACAGAGCCCCACACACATTAACATACACACATTAGGATGATTGCTCAATATTTTTTTCTTACAAATAGCTTGTTGGCCACTGCCCAGTGCAATTCACTTAACTTCTTAGTGACCCCAGGATACTCTCATAAGTGGTAAATTGGTAGCTGTTCTGCATTTATAGGAGTTTTCTCACTGGAGAACCAGTGAGATCACAGGTCTGCGCCCCCCCCCCCCCAAATAAAAAAAAATAATGAAAGCAATCCTTTTTTTGGAGCTTTATAATGATTACTTGACAGATTGTCTCTACAAGAACAACATCTAGTCAACAAATAATACTTGACCTGTTTTCTGAATGTATTTTAGAAAATCATCTGATATCTCTTGATTTAGAAGCCTTTGTTACTCAATATTATCAATTACACGAGAAAAGATCATGTAGTTTTTAGAGCTAGAGAGCCTTCTTTACATGGTTCTCCCAACCCCATTTCACAAATGTGGAAATCATATTCTTCAAAATTTAAAAAGGAGAAGAGTTTGAGATGCTTTTTGTGGTATTACAGATTTAGAATCCAGTAAATGTCAAGTGCCTAAATTCAGAGTTGGGAAGTACCATCAGGTTAGTTATATCTAACATTTTCATACCACACCTGACTCATTATCATTAGGTTGTTTAAACTTGGTGCTCTGTGATGCTATAGTTATTTGGGGGTTAATGACTCAATATTGTGACTAGAACAAGAAAAATTTTCTTTCATTTACAGTCACATCATTTGAGGCTTTGAAGGATGTTTATATCTTACTCTATAATAATTATGTAGGATGTATTAATAAGCCAAATCAGAAATGTACAGTTTGTTATATGTTACTGATATGTTAATATCAGACTGTAGTAATGCCCAATCATGATTTCAAGGTGAAACAAGTTTTTACTGAAAAGAGCCAGAGTGGAAAATCTAGGTAACTTGTGTATAGTTTGAATAAAGAAAATAGGGAACGGTGAAATAAAAAGATTTGGCAGACAAATCCTTGGAGAACAGCTGGTTGGATAATTACAGTTGTCAACTTTACTATAAAACAAATATTCTGTCACCGTTGATGTGGATTTTGTTACATGGAAGCTTGGTTAGCCATTAAAGAAATCTTAGAAAATAGTTTAAAAATCCAAAACCAAAACCTTGAAATGAATATGTCCATTTTGTATGATGATAGCAAGGATAGGGAATAAGGACTGAACCTTGTGATTTTTGTGGATATCAGTCGCTCCCAATGAGGAACGTCCTTACTAATATTGATTAGCACCTCTCAACAGTTTATATAATCTAAAGTAGCAGCTGTCTGGGGCAGTGGGGATGAACTCTGATAGAAGTGGGTGCCACTCATCTGCACATAATTGGATCCCTGTCTGCAGCACATTGACAATTAAAAAATGTAATTGTTATCTATGTTTTATTGTTCTTTTTTTGTTTCTTTTGTTAAATATTTCCCAATTTCTTTTTAATCCGGGTTCAGCTTCATGTTTGATGTTTCTGGTCCAGAGCACTGAGAGGTTAAGTGATTTGTCCAGAGTCACACAGTCACTTTATGTCAGAGCTGAAGATAAGAACCCAGGTCTTCTGGATCCCAGGCCAGATCTTTATCTGTTATGCTAAGCTGCCTCTATAATCAGTAATCCAGCAGTCATTTGAACATTTTTTAAAAGACTGTTTTACAAATATAACATGAAATTCTGTATTTCAGAAAACATATTAAATCTCTAAAAAGTCTATATTCTAGATTGTTACCTAGATTATTATTTGAATTTGACTCAATGTTAGGAAACTAGTTTATTTGGAAGAGGTACTTTTTAATGGTAAATATAACTACATGAACTAAATAAAATCAAAATTAGTTTTATATAAAATATAAATGTGTAAATGGTGAAATACATGAGTTAGTAGTTCTGACATGAAAGAATATCAAAGCTCTAAATTATCATATTAATTTGATTGTTTCTTCCCTTAAAGTCTTGTTGGCCTTCCCCTGTCTCCCTTTGTTTTCTCCTCTCTTTCTCCCTTTCTCTTTTTCCCTCTCTTCTCTCTCTCTCTCCCTCCGTTTTAATGAGCAGCTAGGTGGCCTCAGACACTTTACTAGCTGTGAGGAAGTCACTTAACTCTATTTGCCTCATCTGTGAAATGAGCTGGAGAAGGAAGTGGCAAACCACTCCAGTACCTTTGCCAAGAAACCCCAAACAGGGTCACAAAAAGTGGACATGACTGAAATGAATAAACAGTGGCAACAAAACATGGTTATAAATTGTTGGTAACCGGTTTTGCCAACCCCATGTTTATTTTGTATTCATAAGCAAATAAATCTTAGTTTCTAAAAGTAAGGAAATTACAGAAGAAAAAATCTATCTTGTCACACTAAAACCTCAGTTAGCAGTAATAGAATACTCAGGGAATCAAAGTGTACCATACCCAATTTGATCTTTATTTGACCATTTAGTTTCTTGCAATGGAGGCTCTTCAGAATATTCTATCCCATTAATTATACAAAGTAAAGGACATATCCTACAAGTGATTTAAAAATAAATAAATAAATGTTTGCTTTAAGCATTTTTCTTAAACCATGTCTCCACTAAAACTGTAGTAGCAAGAAAAAATTATGATTAAATTTTTAAAAATTGGATTCCACTCATTAAGACTAAATATTCGATGATATATAAAATATAAATTCCATACAAATGTTTTGTAGATACTTTTTGTGACATGAAATCAGGGGAGGGTTACTTCAGTCTATTAATTTTGCTGTTAAAAATTACTTTTGAGTATAGAATATCAGAAAATTAAGAACTGAAAGTCATCTTGGGCTAATCATCCAATATAGATCCTCTCAGTTTCAAATGAAAAAAAAAAACCTCGAGCCCAGAGAGGTTAAGGGTACTGTGCTGAGGTCATCCAGGAAAGAAAGAGGAGAGCTAGGGTTTCAGTTATGTCCTGCTTGTTCCAGACCTATGCCTTTTTCTACTGTTCTTCATATACACATTTATTAAGTCATTTAATTTATTCGAGACTGTGCTAGCACTATCAATTTAACAAACCAACAACTCAGTCCTTGCCCTCACAAAGTTTACATCTCATGGAATGTGAATTTACTTGGAGATAGCCAGTTTCATGTGTTACCTTCAACTTGACTAATTTTTGTTATTAGGCAAGTCATTAATCTCTCAGTTACCATATCTGTATATGTGGCTAAGAATACTGAAGGATATAGCTCACAGGGTTGAGAAGATCGCATAAAGTAAAATATGGGCATAAGTGTCACCTGTCAGCTATTGCAAGATAGCCTGAGAGAAACATTAAGGGATTCAAGTCAGGAAAGGATTCACCAAACAGCTAGCATCTTAGATGAGCCATGAAAGAAGATAAAGTTCTTGCACATCCATATACAGTTGAGGAAGACGTTCATTCCAGGTTGGAAGAAAATTTTGTGAAGATGTAGAGAAGTGGAAATGGACACTTGAATTTGAGAATGACCTATTAGACTTAACATCCCAGGCTGACTGGGGCTAAATAGTCAGGATTGACTGAAGGAAAGTAATGTGAGATAAGGTTGAAAAGCTGTAAGAAGAGATCAGTTTTATTTAGGAAGGTTATTTTTAGCATCTCTGTAGAGAAGGAAGGAATTGGAAGCAGAGAGACCAATTAGAAAAGAATAGTCCAGGGAAGAAGTGATGTGTGTCTAAATTGGAGCAGTAGTTATAGGAATGGAGGAAAGAGGTACAGTTTAAAAGATATGGAAATAGAATTAGTAGAATGTGTCAATTGTTTGGATGTGTGTTGAGGGGAGTCGAGGTAAAGGAAAGAGCAAAATTTGATACCAGGTTTACAACCCTACATAATTGAGCAGATGGTATTGTCTTAAACAGAAATAAGAAAATTTGGAGGAAGAGAAAATTTACAAGTGAAGATGAGTTCTTTGGGGAATGTGTTGAATTTGAGGTTTTTATGGGACATCTGTGTAAAGGAAACTGGCAGATGGAGTTTAGGAGAGAATCGTTCAATTCCAACATATATGTATCATGTTCTTATCAGTTTCCAAAGAATAATTATGTAATCTTATCCATCAGTAAAGAAAGGCATAGTAAATGAAAATGTTTATTGTACCTACATATGTTAAGTATCAAGCCCTAAACTAAAAGTGTGACCATCTCTTTCTTAACAAAGTGTTCACTTGGCTGAACAACACCAGGGGATGTGTCATCTATTCATGATTTTGTAAAAGGAATTAGTAAAATTTGTGCCATGTTGTTAAGATTTTCATGTAGGGACCAACGTGGCAAGTTCTAAATACCAGAAAACTTTGATCCTGGATGTAGCCCTGTCAGCTGGGGCACAGTTTATTTGTTGAATTACTATTTGTTTTACCAGAGGACTTAGGGGGATTGAAAACACACCATCCTTTGAAAAAAATATTTTCCCTTGACAGCTTGCCTCATTGCCTGAAATTCCTACTAGTGACCATATGATTGAATAAAGGCATTGAAGCCCCTTGTTGAAAATGTGGTGGAATAATACGATAATGGCGATTTAAAAAACCATTATCAGCCCTGAGTGGTGTATCTTCATTAGTCTCTCCAAGTCTTCGTCTGCTAGTAGTATCCTGAGCAGATAAACAGAGGAACAGGTAAATTATAATTGGGGGGTATATGAAAAAAAAATCCAGAGTATGGAATACTGGCAAGCATCAATGGATTATCTTAGTGGGATATAATAAGTATGGGGGGAAATGAAGGCTGACAGTGAGCAGGGGTCATAATTAAAGTGGTCCTGATAAACTGCTGGCTTTAGAGGCTAACCTTCTATCTTCACATTTGTAAAACAAATAATAATTTGATAAATAAGGAAACACTGTCTCATTGCCAGTAATGCACCCAAGAGCAAGTCCTCTGGCGAATACAGGTTTGGTAAAGTATACATTCTTTTGTATGGTTTGGGCTGTGCTCTGGAGTAGCATTAGAGACAAAGTAATTATTATAAGGACATTTTTCTCGGAGTTGACTCTTTTAAAGGAGTTGTCTCTACAGTGTGATTGTTGGTAAGCTGGATAGTTTGAAATAGAGGACATATGAGTCACATGGAATGGAGATGCCTTTGAGATAGTGCAGGAAAGATTGATTTACTCAACAGATAATCTTAGTTGTGTATCGGTGTTTGTCAAAGCAAAAAGAAATACCAATTAGAGGGGCGAGGGGTGCAGTGTTTAGATTACAAATGTGTAGAGCAAATTAAGAATCTGTTGTATTAGAGGCCAGAATTTTTAACATCGGTCTAAAGTCCTAAATTTGAAGTGAATTTTGAAACCAGCCTTATCATTTTCAACATATGTTTAAAATATAAGCAGAATCTAATTTACAGATAGATACTTGATATAGGTACAATTCACATATAAACAGATGAGTGTTCCCGCATCCATGGAAGGCTACACGGAGCTCCTGGACCAACTGATGCATATGGAATCCCCAAGCCCTTATAATTTTATCCCTTGCTTCCAGGTCGGGTCCCTTGTGCATTTGCCTTTCCCCTTGGCACTCACTCCTCTCTTATTGGAGATCAGAGGAGCTCAGAAACTCAGCAGTGCCTTTGAGAAATCAGAATCTTACTGGTTTCCCCAATACAAATGTCATTTGGTGGGAACTATTGCCCGTAACCCTAGAGCAGTTAGAGTTGCCACCATAGACACCTTGCAGTCTCCACAGGAGAGAGTGGCTGTTGGGTGCCTCCTCTCTTGGCTAGATAAAACTCAACAGTTTTCTGGTGCTTCTTTGCCTGCTTGTTTCAGTAATGGAAGCTCCTTTAACAAAGACTTTGAGGTTTTGCCTTGGTGGCTACAGAATCTAAGAGGCCTCAACAAGAATGAATTCTGAAGCCTCCCATGACAGGTCATTCAACTCTGAGGTATGGGGGAAATGGGTGACAGTTCTGCCAACAGTAGTATTAACTCCCTTGAGAGTTTCAGCACCACTGCACGAAAAACTTAAAGTCATTAGAGAAGATGAAAGTGTTTGTGGTGTGTGTGTGTGTGGTGTGTGTGTGTGTGTGTGTGTGTGTGTACAACAAAAAGAAATTCTTCTTTGATGGGTGTTAAGTGAGCCTGTTTTGGGTTTTTTTGGTTTGTTTGGAGGTAAGGGAGAGAAGATAAGTAGGGTACACAAGCAATGTAACATTGGTTAATATTCAAAGAGAGAAATAGATGCTTTCCATAACTTTAAATTTTGTTATATTTAATTATCTGCAAATTAATAGCTGACAAAATATATACTCCACTTCTGCCGCTTTTTCCAAAAGCTAAGGAAATGCCTATTAAATTATTTATTTTCATTTGAGCAAACTGGACCATGTTTGATATTCTAGGTGCCTTTGTGTGGTTTTTGTTTTTTTTTCCCATAGTAAACCTCTATACATTTCCACAATCAGCATGTAGGTTTTTAAACTTTTTTTAGCCAGTAGCTGAATAATTTAATTTAGATTGTTTTTTTACAAACAAGGTTGCTCTTTCCAATTCAAAATGAAAGAATGAGGGATGTATTGAAAAAGGGGCCACTACCACTACCTGATATTGCCTTTACTGCTTTTACAGATTCTGAGAATTTCTTCTTTAATGTGTCACTGGGGTAGATTCTCATGACATGATTGACAGGCTTGCTATTTCTTTTTCTGAAGGCCCAGTCAGTCACTGGGATTATCTCAGAGTGTTCTGTGTAACCATAATACTTATTTTCAGATTTAAATAAAATCTCCTTGAGAATTAAAGGTGGAGTACTTTGTATTACTGTTGTGTTCCTTTTCTAATGTTTTTTAGAGACATTTAAGAGTCCCCTCTTCAAGATTAGATTTCCAGGGGTATATTTTCTTTATGTGAGTTTTAGGGATTAGTTGCCATATAGTAGTATTTAATACACCCAAACATCTGATCAAAACAAATTGCTTAATTAAAAAAAAAACGAAACCAGTGGCATTAGTAGAGGAAAAATGCATAGCACCTTTGTATTCCATATAATAAATCAGAAGTCTGTATCTGTGTGTGTTTTTTAAACAAAAACGAGTGGTGTGATTTTTTTTTCTCCTCCACTATTCTCAGTTTCTTTGATCATTGATCTGGGTGACCCCACGCTCAGGGTTTTTTTCTTCATTGACATGGACAGAGTTTTGAAGTATAGCTCTCCTTTGGGGAACCCTGGGCAGTTTCCACTTGACTAACCTGTGATCTAATGAGCAGTAATGCAGGGTTACAGGTGACCATTTTGTGTGCTTTGAGGGAGGATGGCTAGACAGAGAGTGGAGAGAGGCTGTGTCTGTGGAGAAAAAGGAGATGCAGGGTGGATCGAACAGTGTGGAAAAAGACTTGTTACCCACATTAGTTTGCCTGATTTACTTCACAACAGGTCAGGAAAGGCCAACAGCAGGGCTGTCATTAAATTGCAGAGTTGAAGATCCCAGTATTTGAAAGCTTTCAGGTCCCTGAAAGCTATTAAATTTCAGAGAGTTGGGTGGTAATTCATGTTGAATTACTGCACATGCAATAAAACCCGACTTTTCTTCCATCTTCAAGATTAATATGAAATAAGTATATAATCCTAGATAGAAGGGGAAAAAAGTCCTTCACTTTTAGACATATTTTCATGGTTTGAGTGTTTTACAATGAGCTTCGGTGTGAAAGGAGAGGCCAAACACTAACAAGGTCGTGGCACATCCTTTATACACTGTGTGTGCCCCTTAATGATGTGCCCGTGCTTCTCATTTTGAAATGCATTAAATGTATGGATTTGTCAATTCATATCATGTGTAACAATATGCATCTCTTAAGGCTGACATGAGTATAGCAGGCATAGGTTGGGTGAGTTGTGTTTTGTTTTGTGTTTTGTTTTGTTTTTGCAATGTTGTGCTCCTTCTGATTCCAAAGGTAGAAACACTAATTCATACACTCAAGATAGTCTTGGGTTTCCCCAAATGTCTGCCCTATATTTTGTTATAGCTTCTCCTTTTTCTGCTCACCATTATAAAGGTGAGAGGTTGCTGGCCTTTTTTTTTTTTTAAACAGAAGAGATGATGACCTATCTATAAATGATGTTTAATTAATCCCAATTGATCACCTTTCATATTTTCCCATTATGGCATAATTTATATATGTGGGATATTGCATTTCTTTATTTTAAAAATGTTGGTGGTCATACTGCTGCACTTACCTTGAGCCATCATTTCTGTAAGACTAGGTATTAAGTCACCTTTATGAGATTGCCACGTTTTGTTGCCTTTCCAAAGTCATGAAGTATCTTCAAAATCTGAAATTTGGTTATAAAGAGGAGGTCAGTGCAATAACATCAGTAATCTCGGTATTAAGAAGGAATTGGGAGTAGTTATGGGTTGCAGACCAATATTAATTTAGGGCCACTGTTCACATCACAAATGGCCATTGAACGTGGGATCTCCATGAGATAAGGCACTCCTATGTATAATTGTCATAGTTGTTAGGACCTGGGCATTGGGCATTTGGGTTGTAATTAGGATGACCTTGCCCACTTTAGTCAGGTGATGGGAGACATTTTAAGAAGGGTACAGAATTTTGACCCTATATTGTATTTAAGCCCAAATCTAGGAACTTAATATAGTTCATGCTAAAATGATAAAACCTGTCATATGTAGGGACCACTCTATTTGCAAAGACTAGCCTTGGAAAATTGGCAAAGGGCACATAGCCATGTCTTGAGAAATTTCAGCCTTTGAAAACAATGAGCTTACCTTTAAAAAAAAAAAACCCAGTCTACCGCTTGTAGCTGGATTCCAAAATATCAAGATGAATTAATGAAACAACTTAACAAACTGACTTCCAACAGTAGACTTAATAAAAAGCAATTCAAAGCTTAAAGTATCTTATTTATGTGATTTTTAAGAATTACAGTAACCGGACTTGCTCTTTTTTCTCGTTGTTCAAATGGGTGGTTATCTGCCAGTTTTTTTCATATGTGGACCTGGTTGGGACTCATTTGCATTGGTATTTAGTGTATTGATGGGAACCAAATGGAGTATGTTTATTTTTATTGTGTTTAAATATTTTAAAAACATGCCTAGTTAGTTTGAGGTTAGATTTATTCGCTATATAAATTGATTAGGAAAACCTTAAGAAGCAATAACAAAATAGGTATTAGTGATTCCTAAAAATAATTTCTGATGATAGCCTAAGTTTTTCTAACCCTATCACCTCTACCAGCTCTCATTCTCCTTATCCAGTCTTCAAATGAACTGTAACTATTGTGAATACAGACCGCCCTTTGCTCTTGGGAGAGGCATGCAGCCAACCTTTATGAGAAAGGCATCCTGGGTTTACTGAATAGTTTCCTCAGCTCCTCCACTTACTCCTTTGAACTCGCTTCCTCTCTCTCCCTCCCCTCCCCCTACCTGCCCGACTTTGTCCACTACCACCCAGGTAGCAGGCAAAGGAAGAGAGCTAAGGGGAATGAGAATGGGACTGGGGAGTCTGAGTAGCTTCCCTGTGTCCCTAAGACCCTTTCCCCCCTGCCCAGAGAGATGATGATGGCTCACTGAAGGGTTGAAGAGGTTAGGAAAAATTTTTTTGGGCACTCTAGGATAAAAAGGTTGCCTGACCCCGTGATTTTAAGTCATTAACCACAGAACAGCAGCACCTGTTGCCTGAGTAAGATCTCTCTAGTCGCCTTAGAGTTTCTGCTTCAGATACGGTTATAACTATTCATGCTGAAGGTGACTAATGACCTGCCAACTTGGTAGTTTCAGAAAATGATTTTTGTTTTCATCAAAGTGTGTGACTTCATTTTCTTGGTGAATAAAATGAGCCTGTAGGATTCTCTAAGGAAGAATTATTAATACTAGTAAATGCTTTGAGATCTCAATAGAAGCAGCTTTAGAGAGATAGTGGTTATCAGTTTGCTAAAACTGCCTACATAAGTATAGTCTTTGGTCAGGAGCTAGGGGAGAAAAAAAGTTAAATGCCCTAATTGGTTCTTCGTTTTGGCCCAACTAATTTTATATTGAACTGAATTGGGTAATTCAACAGCATTATTAAGTTTTTATGATTCAGGCTCTCTTCTAGCTTCTGGGGATAAAAGACCAAAAGAAGTGAAACCTTATCTTCCAGACGTGTCAGCATAAATTTTTACTTGGAGGAACTATAGGTGTACACTAAAGGTAAACACAACATAATTTGGGGCTTGAGTAAAGTGCTAACTGGTGAAATCAGGATAATGCCTTGTGTAGGAGGTGGCACTTGAATTAAATGTAATTGCCTTTTGTGTTCAGGTTCATGAAGTACATAGAACCAGTTAATTAAATTTTTATGCTAAATTAAATTTGTAGTTGAGAATTTCCATATTTTCTCCAGGGAATAAAATCTTTAATAGTGTTAGGATTCAAATTTGATTCAGAATTTATTGGGAATTTGAGGGGCATATAGGGCAATTTTTTGTGCTCACGTCTACTTCAAGAACCTTCAAGGAAAAAAGGAAAAAATCCCTTTAATAAATCTGGGGAAATATGGCAATTTGCTGGGGAGATCGATAATCAAAAGCATATAAGGCCAGTTGTGGTAAAAGTCAGAAATTTGGTGAATCTCAAGATTAACTAGTGTGACATTTACGAAGGCAGGTGGTAAATGTCAAAAAATATATCTCCTCGCCTTATGTGGCAGACATTCACTGAATATCCAGAACAACGCAGTCTCTTGGGTAATCATTTGAAATGTCTTTCATCTGTTTCACTAATTGTTTCATAGACTGAAACCTGGATAGAACTCTTTAGTTGAGACCAAGTTAAAAAAATGGCTTTGCTTGTGTTGGGTGGGTAGGAATTCCTATCTCATAGCTGTATTTATAGCAAACTCAACATTTGAAAAAAATATAATCTTAATGTCTCAAAAAGAGAGAAATCCTTTTGATATTGTACTACTAATAGAAAGAAAGGAGGAGGAGATAGTGGATCAATGTGTCAACCTTTTCTTTTTGCCTCTTTCCTAGCGTAAGTGTGATGGGGATTAGATGGTGAAACCTAAATAGAAATGGGAAAGGCCAGACTGAACAATTCACCAGGAACATTTAGGCTAGACTAACAGAAAAATTAGGTTTGCAGTCTCTTAAAAAAAAAATTTCCTTTTATATAGTTGATATCTCGAATACAGCATTTATTCATTATTTAAGTGATTGAATGATTTTGAACAAGACCCCAGATACAACCATAGTGTGGGCAGACTGACTTTGTTCCCTCATTTCTCTGACCCTCACACCTTTCTTTTTAAACCCTCTTCTATTCCTTCCCCAGGATGTAACCAATGCCTTCATGCTATCCTCTGACTATCCACATTTTCCTATCCTTCCTGGATATTGCTCAGATGCAAAAATTACCTTCCTGCTCCTCAGTTCTAATCATCAACCACCCACACCACCCCACACCCAGTAAAATGAGGCATACCTCAATTTATTGCACTTCACAGATAGTGCATTTTTTTACAAATTGAAAGTTTGGACCAACCTTGAGTCAAACAAGTCTATCAGCACCATTTTTGTGACAGCATGTGCTTTCATTCTCCGAGTCACATTTTGGTAATTCTTGCAGTATTTCATTTTTTTTTCATTATTATTATAACCTGTTATGGCGATCTTTGATACTCATCACAGATTATTTTTAAATTCTTTGGTGGTATTATAATTGTTTTGGGGTGCTACCAACCACACCTATGTAAGTGGGTGAACTTAATGGATAAATGTCATATATGTTCTTACTGCTCCACCAACTTCCTGTTCCAGGTCTCCCTCTCCCTCTCCTCAGGCCTCCTTATTCCCTAAGAGACAGTAATATTGAAAGTAGACCAATTAATGGGGCAGCTAGGTGGTGCAGTGGATAGAGCACCAGCCCTGGAGTCAGGAGGACCTGAGTTCAAATCCGGACACTTGACACTTACTAGCTGTGTGACCCTGGGCAAGGTCACTTAACTCCAATTGCCTCACATAAAAAAAAAATAAACAAAAGAAAGTAGGGCCAATTAACGGCCCTACAATGGCCTCTAAGTGTTCAAGTAAAAGGAAGAGTAAATTGGAAAATTTCATTGTTGTCTTAATTTGAGAAATTGCCACAGCCACCCCTACCTTCAGTAACCACCACCCTGATCAGTCAGCAGCCATCATCATGAGGCAAGACCCTCCCCCCAGCAAAAAGAATACAACTTGCTGAAGTCCCAGATGATGATTAGCATTTTTAGCATTGATAATATGTTAATTATTTTAAATTAAGGTATGTACATTGTATTTTTTTCAGAAATAATGCTATTGCACATTTAATAGATTATAGTGTGATGTAAACATAACTTTTATATGTAATGGGAAACCAAAAAATTTGTGTGATTTGCAATATCTTCAAGTTATGCCTGTGTTTGTTATAGATTGATGCAGTAGTAATAATAATCAGGTAATAATAGTAATAATAATAGCTAACTTTTATATAATTCCTTAAAGTTTGCAGAACTTTACATATGTTAACTCTGGATACCTGTGAGGTTGAGTGTTATTATTATACCCTTTTTTTTCAGATGAAGAAGCTGAGAGTGTAAATTACTTGCATAGGGTCATGGAGCTAGTAAGTGTCTGAAGCAGGATGTAAATTCAGGCCTTCTAACTCCAAGTCCAGGGCTCTAACAGCTATGCCTTTGGTTGAAATAATTTATACAAAGATATGAATAATGCTTACTTTAAGCTCATTTGCCTTTTAAGTAGAAGCCTCTAAATTCCAAAGAATATTTAATTGTTACTATGTTTTTATATTTTAATTTATCTTGTTAAATATTTCTCACTTATATGAAAATTATTTTTTATTTTTTTTTTTAGTTTTTAGTTTTGTTTTTTTTAGTGAGGCAATTGGGGTTAATGACTTACCCAGGGTCACACAGCTAGTAAGTGTTAAGTGTCTGAGGCCGGATTTGAACTCAGGTACTCCTTATTCCAGGGCCGGTGCTCTATCCAACTGCGCCACCTCGCTGCCCCCGAAAATATTTTTAAGTATTCATTTTAAAAAAATTTTGAGTTTCCAAATTCTCTTCCTCCAGTTCATCCCTCCTCATACCCTGGGAAGGCAAGCAATATGATATATTTTATACATGTAGCAGCTAGGTGGTGCAGTGGCTAGAGTGCCAGGCTTATCTTCATGAGTTCAAATCTGTCCCTCAGACACTTACTAGCTGTGTGACCCTCTACAAGTCACTTCACTCTGTTTGCCCTGATTTCCTCATTTGTAAAATAAGCTGTTGCATTCTTGAAGAGGGGCCATGACATCTGAGTGATATCATGACTTATACTAAATTGGATTTAAGTGTGAGAGGGCTGTGCAAAGTCACCAATCTCACTTTCTCCTCCAGAGTCATCTAGGTCCAGTGGCAAGATGTGTGTGTGTGTGTGTGTGTGTGTGTGTGTGTGTGTGTGTGTGTGTGTGTGTGAGAGAGAGAGAGAGAGAGAGAGAGAGAGAGAGAGCGAGAGAGAGAGGAGAGAGAGAGAGATGGCAAGCCACTCCAATATCTTTGCCAAGAAAATTCAAATGGGGTCATGAAGAGTCAGACAAACACATAGGAATTCATACAACACATATTTACATATTAGCCACATTGCAAAAGAAAAAAAAAATCGGTGTTAAGGAGGAGGGGAGCAGAATTTTTAAGCCAGTGTTCTGTGCTGGCCCCATCACAGTTTTTCCAGAAGGGCTGGGTAAAAACAACCATGACTTGGATAAAGCATTGGCCCTGGGATTCAGGAGGACCTGAGTTCAAATCTGGCCTCAGACACTTGACACTTACTAGCTGTGTGACCCTGGGGCAAGTCACTTAACCCTCATTGCCCCACAAAACAAAACTAATAAATTCTAAAATGGAGTGATTGTCTCCACCCATCATTTCACTGTCAGCAATTAATTTTTTCAAGCTCATGGAATCAAATCCAGCATAGAAAATCTCAGTGATATTTCACCTATAAAATGATGCAATTAGCTTCCAGGCTACTCATGAAGTCATTAGCTAACCTTATTTTTGGAGAAAGGAAAATTCAGCAGATTTTTAAGGTATTTGAAACTTTTTTTTTACTGCTGTGTCAAACTTCATGCCAGACTCATTTTATTTATTTACCCAATTCATCCTTTTTTCCTTTATATCCCAGTGTCCTCTTGTATATCCCAGAACAATATCACCTCTGTATCCACTGTCAATGAACTCCATCCAAATGTGTCCTTTGGATTCCTTCACATTGGTGGATCTTAGGATGAGTATGCCTGCTTTTTTTTTTTTTTTTGGTGGGGCAGTGGGGGTTAAGTGACTTGCCCAGGGTCACACAGCTAGTAAGTGTCAAGTGTCTGAGGTCGGATTTGAACTCAGGTCCTCCTGAATCCAGGGCCGATGCTTTATCCCACTGCGCCACCTAGCTGCCCCCCAGTATTGCCTTCTTAGCATATATTCCTACTCTTTTTCTCACTATCACCTTTTTATGAGACTGTTCATTTTGAAGACTTGCCCTAAGGCCAGTCATGGGGTCCTGGTTTGTCAAGTCTGACTGATATCAGCGTTGTCTACTTTTGCACCTTGCATCAGAATGTCTTCTTCACCCTATTTGTTACCTGTACTTTGTGTATTTTTTATGTAGAGTTTTTGGGCCATGTGCTTTACTGCAATTTCTTTTCTTGGACTGTGTCCTTGTGTATGACTGGGTTATCTTTGCTACTCTTATTTTCCTCTCCAATTATGATTATTTTATATTTTTTCCATCATGCTGGATGTACATAGGCAGTTTCCTTCTTCCCTCACCTTTATATTTTGTTTGTTTGTTTTTGGCAGGGCAATGAGGGTTAAGTGACTTGCCCAGGGCCACACAGCTAGTAAGTGTTAAGTGTCTGAGGCTGAATTTGAACTCAGGACCTCCTGAATCCAGGGCCAGTGCTTATCCACTGCACCACCTAGCTGCCCCACCTTTATAATTTATAGCCTTTTTCATTAGATTTACAAGCCTCTAGAGCAAGGGTTCTTATCCTTTCTTGTGTCATGCACCTGCTGACACTCTAATAATGTCTATGGACCTTTTCTTAGAATAATATTATTTAAATAATAGAAGGAAACCATACATTTCAGTTAGAGGTTAATAAAAATAGAGATGTAAATTTTTTTCTTGTCTAAGGTCATGGACCCCCTGAAATCTAGCTATAGATTCTTTGGGGGCCCTTGGGCCTCAATTTAAGAAGCCTTCCTCTAAGTCAGTATAGTTTTACCATGTTAGGTCTATCGTGATATAGTATTATATACCATGTTAGGGAGTATCATCTTTAAATAGGTGCTTATCATTCTTAAATTTTAAGCCAGCATGCAGAAATCCCAATCCACTTTTCAGACAACACCTTCCAGATCAGTTATTCACTTCCCAAATCTTCTTTCTTTGTTACTTTTTTTTCTTTTTATTTGGGACTGTGATAAAAATACCACCTGTGCTCAGCAAGTCTTTTATTTCTTCAAGACTTAACAGTTCTTAGCAATTCTTTCTAGATTCCTTAATTCTAAATTTAAATGATAATTTCTTGTTTGTTGGCCATTCTTTCTACCTTCATCCCTTTATACACTGGTGTTATAATGTGTTTATAATCATAAATTAAGATTTTAAAGAACAAGCAAGTATGCAAGAATTTATATGACTGCAGTCAGTTTCTTCTCATGTGTGAAAATGTGAGAAATAAGTTCAGCCTACCAATTTTTCCTTGATTATTTTACCTATTGAAGAATGCAATTGCCCACCAGGTCTTATCCCCTTTGAAGTGGTCTCAAAGTTAGAAGAGGTTTTATCTCTTTTCTGTCATACGTGGTATAAGTTGAATCATGAATTGAAGGAATTTTATACTGCTCAACAGGGGCCTAATGCCTTCTTTTAAAAGAAATTACTACAAAGACTATTCTTTAATAAACAAATGACATCGTTGTTGGTTTTTCAGGCATTCAGGTTGTGTCTGGGCTCTTTATGCCCCTGTGGAACCATACTGTCCATGAGTTGTTTTTTGTTTGTTTGTTTTTTGGCTTTTTTGGGCAAGTATATACTTGAGTGGTTTGGATACCATTTTCTTCTCCAGTAGATTAGAGGCAAACAAAGGTTAAGTGACTTGTCCAGGGTCACACAGCTAGTTAAGTCTGAAGCTGCATTTGAAATCAGATCTTCCTGACTTCAGGACCAGTGCTCTATTCACTAAGCCACCTAGCTTCCCTAACTAACGTGTGTAGTACACGCTAGAAATCTCTCTAAGAGCTATCTAAGTCAGAAAGGGTAATTGAATACATTTCTTTTCTGTCATGTTTAAGGATGTCCATGGCGGAGGACCTATAAAGGTCATGGCTTTGGCTTTGAGACAGTCCCCAGGAATGGGAGGGGGGCCTGGATCCAGCCCTGGGAGAGTGCACTTGACAAAGGCAAACAATCAGCCCCCTTCAGAGTTTTTGAAAGTAGATGCCTCAGACTCTAAAGGAAGTTTCAAAGAATATTTTCAGAAAGTCTTAAGTCCTGGTATTATCAGGTGAAACAAGGATATATAACCTCACTAGGTGAATACCTGGAAGAGAGCATGCATATTTTTCTCTATTAGTCCTGGTGTGGTTTATTTCAAATAATAACCTCACTTTAGAGTTGTACCTCATATAAAAAATAATAAATCATGTATGAACATGTGTAAGTCTCCCCTCATCGCCCCATAGGCTCAAAAACTAGTTCAGCAGACTATCCATTAGCCACATGTTACTAGCCTCAGGGAGAGAGAAGGTATGCACAGAAATATGTCTGACTTGGGATGTCTAGCTTCCAGGAATGGTTGCCAGGTGCTGGCATGCCCTGAGAGCCAGAACTTGGCACACTTCATTGTTCGGGTCCAGCCAGCCCTTGTGGCACACTCCCTGGCAGACATCTATTCTAGGTGTGGTCTGGTTCTTTCACCAATGATTGGTATTGGGCAAGCAACTATAGCTGTAGTCCAATGCATTTTTTGTTACTCTTTCTTAGTTTCTACATCTCTGGTCCTACCCAGCCGCTGGGCTCAAGAAATGAGTCACAGGCATGTGCCAAAATGTCTGTGCTCTTGTTCCAGTGGCATGAGCCCAACTGTCAGTGACAGGTGGACACAGCACCTTGGGGACATACTTTGTCTCATGTACCAGATGGAGTTGAACTGATCCAGGAAAAGTAGACAACTGGGTTGCTGGAACCAGATGCTCTAAAGCCAGCCATTGAGTTCTCCTTCCCTCCCTTTCCCATTTTCCTCCATTGCTCATAGAGGTAAAGGGATACTCATAAAGCTTTTGGATAGTTCAAGGTGGGCATTTCCATTCCAGTCTGTTGACTAGAGGAAACTTTTTTCATTGCTTAAATATTTAGGTGTCTGGAATGGCATGGACAACCTGGCACGTGAGCAGTTGTCCCTATCAAACATGGGGTTATAAAAACGTTTATGCTAACCATTTGCCAAGGGGCTCATTGGCTAGTTGTGGTTGCATTGACATTTTAATGGAGTTTTCATTCTTTCAGTTGCACAATTTGGATTTCAGTCTAGTAACAGTAGCCCATTATATACATAAGTAGTACCTTTCAGATTTTAGATACACAAAAGACACAAGTGGAAAATATATTTTTTCAAAATTCATTTCCTCTATGATCTGACACATTCCTTGTGTTTATTACAGATAATCCAAGAAATATAAAGATGTGGAATATTCTATTTTCCAATGTAATACTTAAAATTTCTTAAAGGAGGTCTAATTCAGTCAAACCTTTGTTTTGTTTTTTTCTTATGAATGAATACCAGTGTTTTCTATTTTTTATTACACATGTTTGTATCTTAAAATATTTTCAGAGTTGTGAAATTTTGGTAGGTTTTTTTTTAAGGTGGTAGTGGTAGAAAGAGTCCAAACCCTTTAATGTTTAGAAGGGACCTTTTGTTGTTATCATATTCGTTCTTTTTGTTACAGAGAAGAAATAAATATACCTGTGATTCCTGTTTTATGTTCTTAAAGAGAAGGCATTGTGATAGCTAATTTCTTTGAATAAACTGTAAATTCTTTGTTGTTGCTGAAACCATTTATGAGCTTTTCAGTATCTGTATAGGACTTTTAAATAATAATAATCATCATCATGTTTGTTACTATTATATATTCCTATATTGCTCTTTTTTTTTTTTTTTTTGGTGAGGCAGTGGGGGTTAAGTGACTTGCCCAGGGTCACATAGCTAGTAAGTGGTAAGGGTCTGAGGCCGGATTTAACTCAGGTAGTCCTGACTCCAGGGTTGGTGCTCTATCCACTGTGCCACCTAGCTGCCTCTGCTCTTTGGTTTTTACAAAATGTTTTCCACACAACAAGCCTATATAGCAATATAAGTATTATTATATTGTATTTACAGGTGAGGAAATTTTGGCCCAGAGAGGGGAAATAACTTACCAAAAATAACATAGCTGTTATCAGAGCTATGACTAGACCTTTGATCTCTTGTCTTTAAGTCAAGTGTTCGTTTCCCTACCTCACATATTTGGAATTTCTAAATGAGTTCTAGCAATGTATTCACTTATGATAATTGCTGCTGAGTGAAATTTTACCATCTTACTTGTTCTGTATATTCCCAAACTTTATAAGTTTTAGGTTTTCCTTATTTTAATGATGTTCTTTCATTTTTATTACAAAAATGTAAAAAAAAAAAATCTCTCATGATAGCATCCCTAGTGTTCTGTGTACAGATTGAATAATCAATTTATCTCTTCTTATGGAAAGATTTTTCTTTACACATGGTAACATTGTAATTCTAGAATCAAAAAGCTACCACAGAGATTATATTAAACTCTAACGCCAATGGACACCCACTTTAAACACTTCAGAAAGGATTTCTTCATGTGCTAAGTTTTCAAAATGCCAAAGTACATTATAATGCTATAGCATATTGTATACATAGTATACATGTATACATTTTACCTATCAATTACCATATGCCCTTTAGTTTACTTTGGTGTGAATCAGACAAGTTATTTATTGAGGTTCCACTATTGGGATAGGGAGGTTGCCATGAGAATAATAAGATGAGATCTCTCCTCAAAGTACTAATAGTCCAGACTCCAATAAGATCATAACTTCATAAGTACACAAAGAGCTAAATAGTAGGAGAATCATACATGAAATGGAAAAGGTCTTGATTCATGTTCACATTAGTGGTGTAGACAATAAATGGTATGAGTTCAGAGGTAGGGAGACAGGGATCATTGTGGCTGAAGAGAGCTGGTAAGGAAGGATTTATGGGAGAGATGGGACTGGGGATGGAACTGGAACTGCACCCTCAAGTAAAGCTTTGTTTGCTTTAATGGGGCACTGAATAACAAACTTTGCACCACTGAATTGACCACAAACATTTCTTTGGGCTATTCCAGCACTCAGATGGAAATTCCAGGCACAAAGGTTGTGAGACATGTAGCAGAAATGCATTTGGTTGGTAAAATTTATTGTCACTAAGAAAGCTAGAGATCATCTTTAATCTGGAATTGGCCACGGCTACCAGCAATGGTGTCCTATAGTACTTCATTGTTACTTAGTATGTGAATACTCACATGAAGCCAGTTGCATCAGTGGTCTCCCTTCTTCTTAACATTTAGTCTCTCTTTAGTCAGATCTCTACTATGGTACTACTTGCTATTGGAAACCCTTTGAAACTGGTAAGCGACCGTTATATCTGAATGACATTGGGTTTTCTATCCATAAAACTATCTATTAGTAGTTTTCTGCATTTAACAACTCCTATAACTACTATTAATAACTTATCCAACTCCTTTTTTCTGTCCCCTTTCCTCCTCAGGACTCCCTTCCCTTTCTTTATTTAGGTCAAAACCCATGACAATGAACATCAATGAGATGTCTAGATTCTCTTTATTGTACTAAAATGCTATTGTATTGGCTATTGTTCAAAATAAATGGACCCCTGGTCAGAGTTGGAAATCTCCTTGTTATTACTGGGATTTCCATTACAATGGTTAGTTAACAAGCATTTATTGAACACTTACTGGGTAAGCACTGTTCTTAATGCTGGGAGAGATGCATAAGAAAATGCAAAATAACAATGGTGAACAGAGATAATGGACATGCTATCAAAGAAGCTCATAAAATCACACTATATGATGAATTCCTACTTGGGCTGTATTTGAAGGTTATCATTAGCTCTCAAGAAATGTAACGTGTAATTCTTGGCAGGATCCAGAGTAATATATGTGATGCACGTTTATTGTTTAAATGAACTCTTTTGGCTAAATCTTGTCCAGTGTCCAGATTGGCTGTTGGTATACCCCCATCCCCATGTTTCCTGTTAATATTCCCAAATTTATGTTTCTTACCTTAATATCATTGAATTACATCTTTGCTCAGATTTGCTTTTTTTCAAATGCTATCTTTCTCATACTCCTTCATCTTCCTCGTGAAATCTTTTGAGACATAACTCCAGTGTCATCTCTTTGTGGGGCCCATTTTCCCTTTTTAACACCCAGTTGAACATGATTTTTCCTTCTCCAGAAATCTCATAGTACTTTGTATCTCTCTTATATGTGCTTACTGAATATTATAGTTATATGCCAACAGTTCTTATCTTACCTATTAAATTGTAAGCCCCTCAAAGACAGCAAAAAGGGTTTATTTTTTTGTTAATCTCATTCCAGCAGTGCTTTGTCCAGATATGCCCTTAAAAACATGTCTGTTTCATTGGAACTGATGCCTCTGTAGAGCTCAGTTTCTATTTGTAAAATGCCTGAACTTGGTTGACAGGTAAAATCAGTCAAGGAACAAACTTTCAGCTTATCCTAGGACTCACAGGTTGTGCTTCCTCTTCTGTAGACTGTGCATATGTGGTAAGCAGACTTCCTAAGAAAGAGGAAGTCCTATCCAGCTCAAATGTTTTCTGAGGAGAGGATCATAGGATGTAGATTTATGGCTGGAAGGGCTCTTAGAGAATATCTAGTCCCATTCCCTCAGTTTATAGATAAAGAAACTGAGACCCAGAGAGATGAAGTGATGTGCCTGTGGTTAGATTTAGTGAATCTGCCCAAGTAGCAGGATCATGATTCCAATCTATATACTTTTGATTACAAATCTTCTGCAGGCCACAACATTTTTTTTTCTATTTTCTTCCAAATAAAGAAAATGTTTTTTGTCTTTCTGACTTTGGTTAAGTTTGGCTGACTACTGAATAGGCTGAAAAAAATTTTATGATTCCAGGCATGGAATGGAAGTAGTCTCCTATTTATCTGCCAAATAGAATTTTTTTTAAAGTCCCAATGATATTTTTAAAATATGGGTGTATAAATATACAACATTTAAAAATTTGGTCTTGTGGATATTTTGGTTAATTAGGCAGCCAAGAATTTTACTGGTTTCTTCACATCCACTTATATTGCCCTTTCCCCATGTACCAGCCTTTTGGAAATACATTTTGCTGCCATATTAATTATGCATAACCCTCCAACTACCCTGGCCCCAACAAAACTCTGCTTTCAATCCATATTCCTTTAATGCTCTATCATCCTATTTCAATCACATCAGACCCTACCTGTTGCACACTCATGTTTTCTTCTTCTAGTCTTAATTCTCTCCACTTACCCCTATTACCTTTCTTGCTGACCCATTTGCCTTCTGGAAAGAGCCATGATTTGGGGCAGAATTATTTGTCATCTTAATATGAAGACAACTTTAAATAAATTCCAGTGCATCACACTCCTGTGGATAGTTCATCAGCCTGCAAACATGTAAAATTTGTGGATAAGAGTATGGTAGTAATGATGATATTTGGAATTGTAAAAGAATATAATTTAATCTTTGGATATAGACTTGGTAGCAGTGGGTTTTTTTAAACTTCCCCAGGAAATTCTTTTGGGGAGGAGCATGTGAATAGTGGATGCAGATGGAGTATTTTTAAACTTTTAAGTCACAGTTGAGAAGAATGTTCATGACAGATGCAGTTGTGGCTTAACACCTCTGCCTTTCCAACACTACTAGCCAATCCACAGGTGCTACTTCCCCAAAACTCTCCTTCAGAATCACAGAGTAGACCTTAATTTCACTTACTGCTGCTTGTTGTAAGGAGCTCCAATCCACCAAATAAAGGATCCAGCAAACATTTTACCAACTGCCTAATGTGGGCAAAGCATAGTGCTAGGTATTGAGGAAACACAGAAAGACAGCAGCAGCAAGAAGTTTCCCTTCCCTCCAAGATCCTTACAGTCTTTTAAAGGAGATAACATATAAACAGATAAGTAAATATAAGATGATTGAAGATAGGGGGAAAGGTGCAAGGATGCTTGAAGGATCAAGTTTCCAGAGGAAGTGAGAGCATTTAGGAACATCAGAGGTGTCTTTGCAAGGACAAAGACCACCTCTTTGTCAGAGACTGGAGCAAAGAAAGAAAGAGGGGGGATGGCACAGGAGAAGTTTTCAGGTTTGAAATGGGATAAAAAAGAAGGAGCTCGTTATGGATGGCCTTAATTTGCCATGCTCTCAGCATGACAATAATAGAGAGTGAACTATAGAGCTGATGCAGTGAGTCAGGACATAAGATGGCAGGGAGAAGGCGGGGGAAGATTGCTTAGATTTGAGGAAGGAGGTTTTGCCAACTTTACTGATGATGGCTGACTCGAGCTGGACTCTTGCTTTTGCTCTCAGACATTTATCTTGATGGTGTTTTTTGAAGGTCTCTGTCTATCAAAATAAAACCCTTTAATTGCCTTAATATAGTTGTGTCTTCTCAGCCACACCTTCCTGAACAATTTACCATCCCATTCCACCCATTCCCATCAGTTGTGCCATTGGCAGGCCTGCCAGCATCCAGGGTCATATTGAATATCCAAGGCAGAATTCAAACCCGTCTCTCTTTCCCCTAGGTTTAGTGCTCAATAAGACACCTCTTTCCTTACATACACATGAACCCCAAAATAAATTATTAAAACCTTCAATGCATGGGATGTAAACAAAGGCAATGCAAGGTCATTATTTCTTACAATATCAATGGAACTTTTAAAATTGAAGAGTAAGGT
Organism: Dromiciops gliroides; assembly: GCF_019393635.1. Taxonomy (NCBI): domain Eukaryota; kingdom Metazoa; phylum Chordata; class Mammalia; order Microbiotheria; family Microbiotheriidae; genus Dromiciops; species Dromiciops gliroides. Next base: position 402,244,881 of record NC_057861.1, read on the forward strand.
TATCAGCCGAGGTTAGTTTAAACCATTTCTCCCCAAACACCCATACCATCTACTCATAGGAAAAAAAAATACACTAACCTTTTGTGGGTGAATCCTAGGGAGATGTTTGAGATACTAAGAAGCTAAGACTTGTCTAGACTTTCACAGTTCCTATCTCTATGACAGGATTACAACCCATTTCCTGAGTCCAAATCCCCCTTTATTATCAATCATGCCATACCTGGCTTCTATGTTGAGTCGTGTAAACCATTTTTCTGAGTGTTACAAATTTCACATCCTCTGATATCTTTCCCCCATTATCTCATTTTTTTCCATTTCTCACGAAATAGTAGCTCTTTTCCTTGCCAAGGATTCTTTCTCTCATTTACCCTTTTTCTTTTTCGGCAGATTAGTCCTACTTTAATTCGCTCCCTTCTCCCCTCCCTGGCTCACTATTTAGATCTGTCTGTATTACCATAAAGAATTATTTATAGCTATAGTCATATAATTCTTGTATATGTCTTGGTAGGCAGACTCTTTTATATATTCTGTAGTTATTTTAAATTTAAATAAAATATCTATACTAAATTTTGAAGGCAATATATAGAAATGTTGAAGTTAGTGTTTCAATTAAATTTTTAGTTGATTCTTTAGACTTCTTCAAATAAACTATAAATCATCTGAAAAAACCCAGTATTTCTTTTTCATTATAAGTGCTTTTTTCATGAATTTAGTTTTCTTATCTTATGATAAATCTAGCATCTATATCAAACAACAACGGTGATAATGAGCAACCTTGCTTTACCACTCTCCTTTTTGGAAGGACTTTAGTTTATCTTCATTACATATGATTCTGCCTCTTGACTTTAGAAAGATATTACTTATCATATTAAGAAAATGACCATTTATTCCTATATTTTCTCATGTTCTTTTTTTAACAAAATAGATGCTATTTCAAAAGCTTTTACTGCAGTCTATTGATATAAAATACAATTTTTGTTGTTCTTGATATTAACATGGTTTATTACAGTGATGGCTAACCCCAGTTTCTTATGACCTGTCCATTTTGGCCACTGCTTACTTTCTTGACTGGATTAGCATATTCTCTCTGGAGTCTATTAGTTTAAACTAAGAATATGAATTATTTTGTGTTGTAGAAAAGCAAAGCATTCACATACCAAATAGGAATCTCTAATAAAGCAGCACCCACACCCAAGGAAACAATACATCAAACCAGTCTTTGTGTCAGTCTGAATTAGTGCCCATGAGTCTTGTAAATCCACAGTGAGTCAACTTTTCTTGTAGATTGTAGAGCAGTAAGAGGGTCCATCACCTTACCCTAATATAAATTTACTGGCAGAGAGTTGTTCTTTTTATTTTTCCCCATCAGATTTTCCCCCTTTTGGTGCCCAGCACCAAATTCAGTTACCAGTAAACCTTTTATCAATCTTATCTTCTCTCCCCCCCCCCCAACTTTGACCTCAGTTGAGAAATCATGAAGTTCTATTCTGGATGAAGGTATCAATCATCACTTTAAACAAATCTCTTAAACTATGAGCTTGCTGAAATTCAAATCAGATAAACAGTGTGTTTAAGCTACTGCAAAGAAATATACAAGAATTATATTTGTTTAATAGCCTTTATTTATGTTATTTAGATTCCTTGAAGGCCTTTTTCAGTACATGATACCGATGAACTCACTGGGATACATGGGTAGAATAAGATGCATTCATTCATTAAAGTAAAAGGATTTTAGAACTGGAAGAGTCTTTGAAGAGAAATTAAAACCTATAGTATTCCTTGTTACTTAGTTGCATTCTTCGTAAATGATAAGGAGTTCCACTCCTTTGGTTTCTGAGAACTCACTTGTATCCCTTTCTTCTCCCAATCTTGATAAGCAGTTTTCTTCCCTACTCTTCTGAAATGTCTCTCACGACTTCCAATTTCTGGTCAAAAATTTACAAAAGGACATAAGCAGCTGTGAAATTCTAAGACACTCAGGACTTCTTCATTATGTCCCATATATAGAACCTTTGGAATTCTGACATAGTAAATTATTCAGCCATTCCATATTTAATAGCAATGTTTCTTTTATTTCATTAACATATCAAATTTAATGGAACTTTTTCAATAAACTGCTTAAGACAAAAAAATTCACATATTACAAAGGACAATGAAATCAAGCACATAAGAAGAAAATGAAACAAAAGTAAAACATGGGATGAAATGAGAAAAAATATTTCCAAATTCTTAACTGTGCTATATAAAAACAAGTTCTCAGAGCAGTTAGAATCCTGATGACTGGGGCAAGATGGCCAACAGCCAGAAGTTCTTTGCAAGGTGGCAGATAGGAATTGCCATGAGGAAGTAAAATGTTCTACACCTGGCAGTCCCTCCACACCACAGAGTGTTCAAGTAAACCAACAGATATATCTGCTGTGTTACAGTATGTGTATAGTGTTCCATCTTCATAATCTCCCACCTCTGTAAAAAGGAGGGGGATCCAGAGATTGGTTTTAAAGATATTCCTACATGGTATTGTCCAAGGGTTGGAGAACTCTGTCTGTCATGGCAAGGGAGGATCAAGAAAGATAACATTCAACCTTCAGTAAATTGTTTGAATAGCATTATAAAAGAAATGGCATTGACAAGTCAGATTGTCATGTTGGAGGGATAAAGCCATTGAAATAACATTGCATTGGGGTTATAGAGAGGTATGGTTAAGGAAAACATGAGAGAATTGGAAGGTAGAAGAATGAATCAGAAGAAAGAAAGGAAGACTCTTGAGTCTTTGGGGCTGTGTAATAGATTTGAGATTTTTTGTATAGAAGGTGGAACAAGATCTTCCTTCTGAGCAGGAACCCCCTTCCGGTGACCCAAGGAATGATGATAAAATTCTCTCCATGTGACCCAGTTTAAAAATTTACCTGTTCTGGGATAGAAAGGAGAAGAAAGTCATGCTGGTTGGTAACTTCCCTCTAGAAGGGCAGAAAGGCCATCATATGTCAGATTGCAAAGAACCGTGTGGAGGCATGTAATATATACTGACTTATCAAAAAGAAGGAAAAAAAGGAATTGTTTACATATTTTCATTGCAACATTGTATTGCTTCATAGTTGAAGCCGCCTAAGTAATCAGCATTAAGATAATGTTGGATAAACAGAACTGTTATTATGGGATACCTCAGTGCCACCAAAATGAACTAGTGTGAGGAATACAGAGAAATCTAGAAAGACTTTTATGAAGTGCCACTTTAAAAAAAGCAGATCCAGAAGAATGGATGAACATATTAACTCTGATCATTAGGAGAAAAAGTAAAATTAATGAATGGACCAAGAATCCTGATGGATTTAACTTAGTGGTTAATTTAACTTAATTTAACTAAAGTTAATTTTAACTTCCTTTATGCATTGAAGTCATTTAAATGTAAATTGTTACTGATGAAGTTTAGTTTATATTAGTTATTATTATTATATATTATTATTATTAATATTCAATATTATGTTTGACCATTTGCCTGTAATATTCCAAAGGCCATCCTTCTTCTAGTACAGGTCGGATTTGATGATCTCTGGATTGTTACCAAACTCTGATAATTCTGTTATGTTGTGACTTCATGCATTGACAGGCCACTGGTATGCCTGAGTTAACCTCTGTGCTGCTCATCTGTCTGGTGGGCGATAATTCTACCCTTCTGAGTCATTCAGACCAGCTCCCTCTGGCATGGTGGCAGGGGCACAGCTTGTTGCACTGATGAACTATTCTTCCTCTTAGGGGCCTTCAGGAATGCAAGGGTCAGAGCTTAAGGGATTGCCATCAGTTGAATGCCTTAAACAATGTCAAGATATGAATAATTAAAAAAAAATTTTTTAGGATATGAATTTTTTTTTCAAACAAGAAAGTTGCAAGGATTTATTGTACAGGTGCGCTACACTAAGCCACAACGAACACTCAGTCCAGAATGATAGGAGTCCCACAGCACAAAATCAAGAATTAGGTAGGTGGAATCTGCATTAAGAGGTGGCATGTCCTTTTGTCAGGGAAGTGTCAATGGTGGTCGGAGTCCTTTGTCAGATGGTAGAGCTAGCAGCATAGTGCTTCGTAGGGAGATGAAGTTCCAGATGATTTCTGCCTTCCCAAGAATGTCACCAAGGGTCATTCCATCTCTGCTCCTGTGGCCTAAGTGCTCAGCATGGTCTGATTACTTAGACCTCTGCCTCATCTTTCTCCTCTTGCGTTTCAGCCTACACGTTCGCTGTCTTCCTCCACTTGGCTCTCATGGCGCAGCGGAAATCAACAAGATGGCGCTAAGAAGATGAGAGCGATATGAATATTTTTTAGCCAGTTTTTAGGTCCTATATTCTGGTCTTTTGCCCATCCAGTTGACTAGGCACTGTAGGTATTCTTGCTATTGTGGAGAGTCCAAGAAGCTTCCAACTATGAACTTTTCTTGATCTTCCATGATCCCCCTTCCTTTCTCCTGAAAAGGACCCTAGGGCTCAGTGAGTGAATTTCGCAGACAATCTCAGAATTTCTAATGAAATAGGGAAGGGAAAGGAAAGTGGAATCCGTATTTGTATAGCTTCTACTATGTGCCATGCCTTCTGCTAAACACTTTTTATTTGATCCCCATAACAAGCCTTTGAGATAGGTGCTATTATTTAATCCACATTTTATAGTTGAGGAAATGGAGGCAGACAGATTTATTTATGTTTTATTTTGTTTTGTTTTTCCAAGGGTCATACAACTGGTGAATGAGGCTAGATTTGAACTCAGGTCTTTCTTACTACCATGTTTTATCCACCACATAACCAAATGTGTGTGTTATGTGTGTGTGCGTAAGTGTTTATATATTTATGTGTAGATCTCTGTATTGATTGTCAGTTTTGGATGAACTAGTTAGGTATTCAGGCACAAAAATTATACCTTCATGGATTAAAAATTGAGATTGCCTATGATATCTTCCAAAGTCCTGTGATAATAAAAACTCACGTTGCCTTCTAAATATTTCACCTCTGTGATTAGTGTATAACATTTATTGAGCCCAACAGCATGTTAGTCACTGTGTAGACCACAAGATTTTTGTGTTCACGATCTAGCTTGAAAAGATGAGGCAGCCCCGTACTATTTCAGTCTTTCTAAAACGAATGAATTCAACTTTATTCAGAGTTCAGAGTTGCTCTTTGTGTTCTATGAATTATAATTACAAATTTTATTGAGGTATTATTAATATTAACTTATGCAGACTCCAACATTAGTCTGAGTAATAACACATTCACCACAAGGTATTCTTACCATAGGTACTTCCATTGTGGTCTTTCTAGAATAATCATCTTGAAAGGACATTTATCTCTTAGTAGCCAAAAAAAATGAGGTAAAATCCTATTCAAAAAATTAGTAGAATCCTATTCAACTCTCTTTTGCCAGAGACTTGTCCTGTATCCTTGGCTGGCAGGCTGTGTTGTCTCCATATGTTTGCAAAATTCAGAGCATTTGGGTTCTGTCCCCCAGGGAATGCCCAGCCTCTCCACTGCACTTTTCCTTTGGTGACTGCTAGTCAGTTGTAGCTACAGAAGAGAAGCAAGTTATGATGGCTATTTGTAAGGACAACACTCTGTTGCACTCTGAAGCCCTGAGCAATTTTGGCCTCCCTGAGGCTGTTCCTCATACCACTCAATCTTCCCCCACCCCTTTATGATTATACATTCAGATGAATCTAAGGAATCTCTGTTTATTTGAATTCTTGAAACACTTCCTGGGGGCAGCTGGGTAGCACAGTGGATAAAGCACTGGCCCTGGATTCAGGAGGACCTGAGTTCAAATCTGACCTCAGACACTTGATACTTACTGTGTGACCCTGGGCAAGTCACTTAACCCCCATTGCCCCACCAAAAAAAACAAAAGAAACACTTCCTAAGTAAATCAGAATTGTGGGTGTCTTGCTCCCCACAGGCAGAAATTCAGCTCTAGGTTAGAGCATAGCACCTGTCCTTGAACCCCAAGTTTTCTAGAAAGTCCTACAGAGCCTTGAACTGGGAAACTGTTAAGGGCTAAAATTCTAGCTAGTCTGTCTAAAATATCTAGTGAGTGGTCGCCAATAAATTATAAGCTTTAGCAAGAGTTAGACTTTTAAGCATTTATTAAGGAGAATAAGAATTTGGTAAAGAGAGAGAAAAAGGCCTAGATTCCTATCTATTAAAGGAGAGCACATTTCTAGCTCCGCTCTCCACCAGAGTCCAGAGGAAAAGCGAGAGCGAGACTGAGCGCCAGTCTCTTCCTTCCTCCTCCCACTAGCCCGCGTCACTTCCTGACTCCTGGTCTTGCCCTCAAAGACCTTCCCTTCATGGGCAGAACTCCTCTACAGTAAGTATCCAGCAGGTGGCGTTATTCCAATCGTTACAAAACACCACGGTCTTGGAAGAATCACCTTAGTTCCACTATTTGCATTGACGTACAGCCATGGGGATAATATTGATGTTAACAAAATGGATCTTCCTGAGGAGGACTTGTGGTGTTCTGGGACTACATGTCATCAGCACAATGTTCAGTGTAAACAGCAGCATCTGGACAACTTCACCATCTTTAGATAATCCTTCTATTTGGATGTTCTCCATGATACTGGAAACACTGTGGTAACAGTTTGTCTCCCTGTTTTATGCTTTGCTTAATATGAACCTTCAGAGGATCACTTAACCAAGGTACAGCTGGTGGCATCTATCAAGGATTCTCCTATGATTCTAGCTATGTCATGTACAGAAGACACCTTATTTGGCGGAGAACACTTGTGGCTGTATTTGGCTCCACTGAATCAAATATTTATTTTGTAATCATGACGTCATCTTCAATACTCTTTGATTCTCAGTCCACAGTAAGACTCATTCTCTTTTCTTCCCCCCACCCCCCCCCACTCTGCCACTGTCACTCACACACACACACACACACACAACGAGAAAAGAAAAGAAAAACAGAAAGGGACTGAAGAAGAATAGAAGAATAAGGGTTCTTTAGAATTAATTGCCTCCTGATAATGAGTCTCTCCAGAAGTAGCTAAGGTTGTCCTCAGGTATCAGACTGTCTCTGGGCCTGTACTTGAAGCCTTTCCAGATTGGTAGAACCTGACAAAAATTGGTTTCCTCTAACATGACCTTCAAGAGAACAGTATTCCTTCCATGCCCCCATGATACATGGGAGCGGGATTTATGGGAAGAGCTCTACACAACCTACATCAATTTTTGAGATTCTCACCCCAAATTGTAATTACTAGCATTTATATAATACTTTATATCATATACATTTATCTAATACTTTAAATATAATAATTATAATATCATTTATTATAGATTATATGTAATCTTTATTATAATAACACATGATTATATATTATACTTAAATACAAATATGGTACTTTAAATATAAAAATAAATATTAGTTCATTTTCTTTTCACAATTCTAGGACAATAACCCTGAGAAGTCAATGCTGTTATTGTTCCTATATTATAGACAGGAAAACCAAAGCAGATAATAATAATAGTTGATAATAGCCAGTATTTATGTGGCGCTTACTGTGTACCAGGCATTGTGGTGCCTATTATCATCTCATTTGATTTTACTATTATTTTCTCATTTTTACTATTATTTACCATTTTTTTTTTTACGATTACTATCTATTTACTTTTATCATCTCTTTTGAACCTCACATCAATCCTGGGAAGTAGGGTTTTTATTTTACAGATGAGTAAACTGAGGCAAACCAAGGTTAAGTGTTTTACCCAGGGTCACATGGTTAGTAAATGTCGGAGGCTGGATTTAAACTTGGATCTTTTGACTTTAGGCCTAGAATTCTGTCTACTCTGCCACCTAGGTAGGTAGGTAGGTAGGTAGATAGATAGATAGATAGATAGATAGATAGATAGATAGATAGATAGATAGATAGATAACCTAAATAGAAGTTAGCTGTTTTTCCCAGGCATAGCTAATAACCATACAAGGCTAAATTTGAAGTCAGTTCGTACTCCAGGTACTTGAGAGTAGAGGCTGTTTCATTTTGTTTTTGAATGCCATGTATTTACCATAGTGTTTGACACATGTTAGGTGCTTAATAAGTCCTTGATTGATTAGCATAATAATTTCCTTCCTTTTGTTAGTATGATCTAGGTAACAGGGAAATCCTCTGGGATACATCATCTCAATTGATTTAATTCCATACAAATGGATTTTTTGCAAATCCATTGGCTTATTGTGGGTGTCATTAATATTTATTTAAATATGACTTTTCACAGAGTTTTCTGAATTCTTAAATGCAGTTTTGTTTGGTTTTTTTGTTTTGTTTTGTTTTGGCAGGGCAATGAGGGTTAAGTGACTTGCCCAGGGTCATACAGCTAGTAAGTTAAGTGCCTGAGGCCGGATTTGAACTCAGGTCCTCCTGAATCCAGGGCCAGTGCTTTATCCACTGTGCCACCTAGCTGCCCCAATGCAATTTGGTTTTAAACTTATATTTTGGATTTAAATTTTCTTTTGGAAACACACCTACAATTTTTCACTATAAAACAATCAGAAAATGATTTAACCAAAATTTTCTTTATAGCCATCCTTTTAGTTGTCTGAAATTCTATTAAGATAGATAGATAGATAGATAGATAGATAGATAGATATACACACATGTATATACATATGCATATACATATACATATACATATACATATATACATACACACTATCTCTATATCTATCTATCTATCTATCTATCTATCTATCTATCTATCATCTATCTATCTGTTTCTGTTAGTTCCTGGTCAGCAAACTATTTGCACAGTGTCATATGTCACAGAAAGACATTTTTGAAGGAAAATAAATATAGGTATCAAATCAAGAGAACTAAACTGAATAAATATAAAAAACTTGTAATGTTGTAGAGAATATCACTAAGGAAATTCATACAAAACAAGAGTGACCTTTGTTCTGATTCTTAATTCCCTAGCCTCCCTTTGATTTCTAATATAGCATCAAAGCCAATGATTCCCAAACTTCTTATGATTACCTTATTAATTTTCTAGGCAACTTTATCATAATGGATAAACTATTGGATTTGGAGTCCAAAAGACCCACATTTAAATCCTTCCTTTGGTACTTATATATTGTGTGATCTTGAACAAGTCACTTAACTTTCATGTGCCTCAGGCAACTCACTTGGAATTGTGAGAATTAGAGCAGTACCAACCTGTTGAGAAAGATATCACAGGGAAGCTCTGCCATGAAAAGAAAGCATGTGATTTTGGTGTCCTGAAGTGATGTCTGCAGCCTGTGGGTCCTGTCAATCAGTGTTACTAGCCAATTAGCTTGGAGCTGTGTGTGTGGACAGCCCTGTTTTCAGTTTCACAATAGGCTTCTGGGAGAAGCTGCTTAGGAGCAAAGGCCCTTTCGTTTCCGGATGGGGGCTTGGTGTCAGAGACAGTCAGGATAGGGAGAGCAGGCAAATCTCATACTTTATCCATGTATTTCTCTTTACTAACCCCTAATATACTTTAATAAATACTTAATGCCCAAAGATTGGTGCTATGTTTTCTAATTTAAGGTAACCACTCATTAGATTTTAAACATCACAACTAGAATTTTAGGCCCTTACAGAATTATCTGCTAAACCATAGATAGCTATGAGTGTGGTAGCATTCTCCTAAAACTTGTGTTCCATGCTTAGGCTAAAACACTCCTTTATTCATATTAAGTCCTCCATGTTAAGACAGTAAATTTAAATTCATTTTACTTTGATAATTTTCAAATGGAAATAATTGGAGACATTCTGTGTTGGGGTTGACTAGTGTGGACAAAGCTATGAATCACAAGAACAAAAAATGTGGAAGGAAGAGGGACAGGTAGGTGGAAGGTGACCATTGTCATTGTGGGTTTTCGATTTTTCCCCATGTGATTTTTCTTAAGTTGTCTGTTTTTTCAAAAGTTGATTGTTGAACATGTAAATAAGAATGTGTTGATATTATGAAAGCTAGCACTTGGGTGTTGAATGACTTGAATGTGGTAGGATTTTGTCTTAGCACTTATTTGGGACTCCATGGAATTTTATAATGTTTGCATGTGGTAGGATTTCCTTTTAGTTCCCATGTAAGATTCTATTTCCTTTCAACTTTCTTCTGTGGTTATTGGGTTGGGTGGTTTTGGTACTGTTTAACAATGGACCTTTTGAGTAATGAACTTCAATGCATTATTATGCAGTGAAATCATGGTGAAGTGATGAGATGACAAAAAGCCAACTTATTTTCAGCTAGTAATGTTAATGGCATGATATACTCATTGATCCATGTTTGGATGCCCCAGTGTCTAACTATATCTGGAACATTTTCTATAACTCTGAATGATTGAATGTTTTTTTTTTTTAAAAAACAGAGATGTTATCATAAGGTGAAAATTTTAAATGATATGCTATACTTTTTCTTTTTCTTTCTTTTTTTGTGTGCAAGGCAATCAGGGTTAAGTGACTTGCCCAGGGTCACACAGCTAGTGTCAAATGTCTGAGGCTGGATTTGAACTCGTGTCCTCCTGACTCCAGAGCCAGTACTCTATCCACTGCACCACCTAGCTGCCCCTGTACTATACTTTTTATAAGTGAGTTCATAAAACCTGATCATCTTAGTGTTAAATATGAGAAATAAGTCCTTTTGAATATCTGTAGATTTTATTATTTGAAAATACTTCATTCTCATTCTCTCTCTCTCTCTCTCTCTCTCTCTCTCTCTCTCTCTCTCTCTCTCTTTCTCTCTCTCCTCTTCTCTCTCTCTCTCTTTTTGTGGGGCAATGAGGGTTAAATGATTTGCCCAGGCTCACACAGCTAGTAAGTATCTGAGGCTGGATTTGAACTCAGGTCCTCCTGAATCTAGGGCCAGTGCTTTATCTACTGCACCACCTACCTGCCCCCATTCCCTTTTTTTTTTAATCTAAAGAGTAGTACCCATGATAAAAAAATTATTTTATTCATCTAGTTCACTCACTACCAAATTCTTCTAAATTAAGTATCACAGCTTATATCATCCTTTCTAGATCAAGTCATTTAGCCACTTTGGGTCTCAGTTTTCTCATCTGTGAAATGAAAAGGCAGGTAGGTTGTGCTCTTTTCTTGCTTTGTTTCTTGGATTCTTGACCCTTTTTTTGTGTCCTGGAGCCCTTTTGGCAGTCTGGGAAAGCCTATGAATCCCTCCAGAGAATAATGTTTTTAAATGTACAAAGTAAAATTCATAGGATTACAAAGGAAGTCAATTATAGTGACATATAGTCATCAAAATATTAAAATAAAAGTACAAGTTTTCAGACCCTGGGTTAGATCCCTGCTATTCTAAATCTGTGATTCCCCCTCAGTAAAGTCCTCCAGTAAAAGTTAGACAACCACCTGCAGATGTGTTGTAGGGGGAATCCTTGTTCGGTATTGGAATAGTTGACTTCTGGTTCCCTC